>NC_133769.1:369352861-369363675 GCF_003597395.2 Chelonoidis abingdonii | reverse complement strand
CACTTCCCTACACATCCATTCCTATACAGTTCCTGTAAGAAACGTCTTTATTCTTTGTTTAAATTTTGAAGTTTTAAAATACATGGTAAACTAAATCCTGCAGTATGTGAGGAAGCGGGATACCAAGAGGAAACAGAAGGAGGAGGGTGCAACAGGGGAGGGCTCCTGATTCATATGGAAGCCATAGGGCAATGGGGGAGTTATGTTAGGTGCCTGTAAAGTAATGCAAGAAGCTTGAGAAACAAACAGGGAGAATAAGAAATCTTGGCACAGTCAAGAAAATAAGGTGTAATTGGAATATCAGAGACTTGGTGAGACTTGTGCAGTTTTGTTTTTATTAAGTTCATCTGAGAAACAGTCTTTGAACTGCAGTGTTGCAAAAAAGGTAGGAACAACAGCGAAAGAACGAACAAGCCAAGTTCACTTAAAGTCTTATCCCCAGCGGCATCCATGTGTCTGACAACTTTAACCCAAAACTGCTCAACTTGATTGTCCTGAGTATGAGGCCAGTGAACCATCGGCAAAACTCTCCACTGCTGCTCCAGTAGTCCAAGGTGTTCACATTATCCCTGTTTCACAAACTCCAACATGAAATTTCGACACCTACTCTTGATGATCAGAACAAAGGACAGGGCAATGAGTGTCAGGTCTGACCCATTGACTATAATTGCTATCACCAAGCTGTACATCCTGTTCATTGTGATGTCCCCACATGACGTCTTTGCCACAGCCATGTGCTCGCAGCATGTGTGGGGAATAATGCGACTGGAACAGAATGGCTGCCTGCCGAGAAGCAGGGCCATGGGCAGAATGAAGAAAACAGCCCTTACCAAACCCACAAATCCTAGGTTAGCTATTCATGCATTAGTGAGGATGGTGCCATATCTCAGAGGGTTACATATGGTGACATAGAGATTGAAGGCCGCTGTCACGAGGAGGGCTGACCGCATAACAGAAACTGTGTGAATGAAGAACATCTGGGTTAGGCAGCCACCCTCAGTAATGGCTTTCAAATTGAACCAAAATATACATAGTGCCGTCGGCACGACGGAGGTAGACATGCCGATATCTGTGAGCACCAGCATGCAGAGCAGCAGGTACATCGGATTGTGCAGGGTCTGCTCTTTGCCTAGAATAGAACGAAAAACAGAAGCACGAAATTTTCGAACAGGCCAATAACGTAGAGAAAGGGATGGAAATCCGCATATGGGCAGCTTCCAGGCCTGTGATGTCTCTTAGGATAAATGTTGAAGGTTCAGATAGGGTGAGGTTGAAAGCTGCCATGAGATGTTCAATGCGGCAATCGTGCTCAGAAATGTTCAAGGTGTCTGTGAAGGAAGAGAAACAGAGCAGGGGGGTGAGGGATGTTACACAGTTTATAAGAATTAGCACGGTAAATATGGTATAGGTATTAACAATCTAGAAAGAGGTGTATGCAGTGATGTGGGAACCTTTACAGATGGTACCAGATTATTTCAGTCATAATCGTGTTGAGAAACATCCTCAGAAGGCACTAACCAAGCCAGGTGAATGGGCGGCATGATGTCAGATAAACTTGGATGTCAATATCTGCAACATGTATGCGATTGGAGGGAAAAAATTGAACTGCTCAGATATCTTACAAGGTTCTAATCTGAGTATATGAATTCAGTACAGGAATCTGGGAGTCATTGTATGCAGCTTTGGGAAGCACCACTCACAGTGCAAACAGAGCAGAAACTAAGTATAGCATTGGGATCCAGGAAGAGTTGGCTGAGGAATCATACAGAAAATACAATGTCATGAGAGCAGCCAGTCAATGTTTCACGCTCCCTTGACTTCCTCTGTGTAGTACTGGGCACCCTTCTCACATAGGATACTGCAGAGCTAGAGCGGCTCATGGAAGGGCAACAAGAACGATCAAGTGCCTGGGGAAACTCTCATACAGAGAGAGCTTGAAAAGACTGGGATTGTTATCTTACAAAGGAGATGAATAAGAGGGGACATGAGAAAAGTCTTTAAATGACTGACTAGTAGAGCGGTTTCAGAGGTATGACTGGGCGAGGGTAGATGGAAAATGGGGTTTTCCTGTCTGATCACACAAGATCAAGAGGACATTCAATTAAACTGAAGTATGGCAAATTCAAAACAGATAAATACAATGCTTTCTCCACTCAATGCCTAAATAGATTGTGGAACTCATTGTCACAAGACATAGCTGGGGACATGTAAGGATCAGGAAGTGTTTGGACATTTACATGGACAATGAGCATATCCAGTTACAATATTTACAGCAAAGTAAATATTTTGGAAGGCCTATATGTCAATGTGTTTCAGTGACAAGCCAAAGTCTAGCTGTTAGGCATAAGGTCATCCCCTCATCTACCCACTGCTGGGTTTCTTACACCTTTTACTGCAGCACCTTTTAGGTAGCTGAAAAAGAGCTATAAATTCCCCTTCTTCTTCCTCTTCTGCCAGACAAACAATCTCGGATTCCCTCAGCTCTCTTCGTAAGTCATGTGCTCCGCCCCTCTAATCATTTTTGCTGCCCTTTGCGGGACTCTTTCCCAATTTTTCCACAACCTTCTTGTAGCGTGGGGCCCAAAACCTAGACACAGTGTTTCAGATGAGGCCTCATCAATGCCGAATAGAAGGGAATGATCAGTCCCTCAATTTGCCTGGCAATGCTCCCTATCTATATAGCCAAATGCATTAGCCTACTTGGCAACAACGGCACACTGTTGACTCATATATCCAGCTTCTGCATATTCTGAGTAGCAGCCATGTTAGTCGTATCCACAAAAAGAACAGGAGTTCCTTGTGGCACTTAGAGGACTACATTTATTTGAGCATAAGCTTTCATGGGCTACAGCCCACTTCTTCAGATGCACAGAATGGAACATGATCCCGCTCTAACCTTAGGTCCTTTCTGCAGAAAGTGTCTATCACTCGATCCCTACTCGTACGTAGCATGGGATTCGTTCGTCCTAAGTGCAGGACTCTGCACTTGTCCTTGTTCAACATCATCCGTTTCTTAGCCCAATCGTCTAATTGTCTAGGAACATTACCCTTGTTGAAGCCCTTCTCTAAAGATTCTTCCTACTTGAAACACGGATAATTGCAGGGCAGTCTCTGGCTGTGCTAATGCCAGTAGGTCAGACTACATATCGACAATGTTCTTCTCCTGGGCCTTTGAGGCTACAAACATGTCCCAGGGGTCAGCTGGAAGCATTTTGCCTGCAGCGCTTGTTGCCTGAGATTACTGGGCATTTTTCTATTCTTGAAATTGGGAATATAACCTATGGGGTAGAATTCTTCATGTGACTGTGGTGCCTGAGAAAGTGTTACATTAGGTGGGCATTTCATGAGGCTAGCGGGAGTCCCGTGACACAACTGCATGATGAATATTTTAGATGAGAAAAGAATACATCTGAAGCCATAAATATTTCTTGCACTGAGGAATGAATGTCAAGCATCATGGCGAACGCTAATGGCAGCTGCCTTGAAACGGCTGCCAGAGGCCCTGTGCTTAACTGTGGGCCCCAGTTCTCCATTGTTTCAGGCATCTGCCCAGTGGCTCTGCACATGCAGCTGTATTCAGCTAGGCCCGCACATGTCCCAAAGTTTCCAACTCTCCTTATATAATGTGCAAATTTCTTCACTTGCGAGTTGCTCCTGCGTAAGCACTCCCCGCAGTCTCATCATCATTGTCTATGGGTGCAACAAGGAAAGCAGCACAGGTCCCAGGTTTGCCACTCATGATGTGATGTTCTTTTGTTTGTGCTCGGGACAGCCCGAATGTCTGAAGGAAACTCCCAGCTCTTATGTCAAGTGATCAGAGGGTAGCCATGTAGTCTGGCCCTATAAAAGCTGTGCAAAGAATCCTGTGGCACCTTATAGACTAACAGACATTGTTGGAGCATGAGCTTTCGCGGGTGACTACCCACTTCGTCAGATGCATGTGTCAATGCATCTGACAAAGTGGGTATTAACCCATGAAGCTGATGCTCCAAAAACGTCTGTTGTCTATAAGGTGCCACAGGATCTTTGCTGCTTTCCCAGTTTTATGTGGCGTTCTGGGATCAGGCATGAAAGAGGGGATTCTCCAACACGTGGGCTGGATTTTGCTCTTCAGGGAGGCCAGTGTCAATTGGAGTGACCACTGCAGGCAGAATGTGAGAGCAGAATCTGCGTCATTGTGTGACCACTTCTTTGGGACGCCTCTGGTAACAGAATATCTGCTGCAGAGGTTCGAGCTTCACTTCTTAAGATACGCAGTGAATTTGCTGCATTGGAAAACTTGAGTAGACCAGAGGAAAACCAAACAGCCCAAAAGGGAAGCTACTAGGACAGATAAGAAGGACACATAAAGTACAAAGCAGCAGAGAATCTGTGGCACCCTTATGACTAACAGACATTTTAGATCAATGAGCTTGTTGTGGGTGAATAACCCATTCATCAGATGAAATACCACAGTTCGTGGTGAAATACCAGTTTTCATCTGACGAAGTGGGTATTCACCACGACAAGCTCATGATCCAAAATGTCTGTATCTATAAGGTGCCACAGCGATTCTCTGCTGCTTTTACAGATTCAGACTAACACAGCTACCCTCTGATGCAGTAAAAGACAGACACTGATCTTAAAAACAACTAATTTGTCTAAACTTTTCATTACATTTGTTAGTTTTGAAATTTTACAAGTGAATCCCTTGGTGTTTCTGACTATACTAAACAGCTTAAGTTGCACTGCTGCCGATTCCTCTCAGATGATTCTTGACTTGAACCCTGGACCCTTTCCTGCAGTGCCTCAGCACTAATTGTAGTGCAGAACGGGTACTTGCCTGAAATCGCCAACTCAGCAGAGGGGAAGAATCACTTACTTGGACAGGAGATTGAAGCCCTGACGGAATCATGTATGAATCGTCAGTCTGACACTCAGCAGCTGGACAACTACCTTTATGATTCACCCTGTACAGTCCCTGTGGACTCGGGGTGTTGATCAGGACTCGCACATAATTCCTTGGCTCGTGGCAAGCAGGAAGAGAAGAAAATAGACCGCCTGAAACTTGGCTTCAAGCTCTCCTGGAAGAAGAGAAATATTCATCATAAGAGGGGCTCAAGATTTTCAGGGCAAAGTGAGTTTGCCAGGCTGTTCAATCGAGCAATTGACAATAGGTTTCTTTTTTGTGTGTACTGTACTGCCATCTGCACTATGTGTGGGAATGCTGCCATTTTCAATTGACCATAGCAGTTTACCGCTGCATATCACCCATGTCATTGTAATATCCAGTCCATAAGGCTCTGAAAAGTCAGTGCAACTATATGGAGGAAAAATTAAGTGACCCTGAATTGATACAAGCTGTAGGTTGTGGAAAAGGCTTTCTTCTCCGAGGATTCTGATATCAAAGCTATTTGACAGTATCCTTTTGTGAGGTCTAAAGTGACTATACATCCGGGAGTTCAAACTATTCTAATATTTCACCTACTCTCTGAATCGGTTAATCATCAAATGTCAGTAGAGTGTTGATCTTTCAAAAGTCGATGCAGAAACAAGTTGTGTTGTTCTGCATCAGAATTAGTACCGTGGAACTTCTCCACTCACTCTGTGATTCCTTCACCAGACCCAGGGCCAAAATGACCTGGGGTTCATCTCGCATGGTATGCCACATTTTATGAGTGAACAGCTTTGGAGTTTCCCTAATCTGTTGCCCTTGGACCATTTCACCATAGTGGTATTTTAGGTAGCTGAGCCCTGCTGGGATGAGAACAGAGTGGTAAAGGAATCAATCAACTGCTACATCTGGATCTTTTCTTCAGGTTACAGTCCCTCTCCCATGCTTGTGCGATGAGTGCCTGTTGCCCTAATTTGGGCTCCCGAGGGTATGAGTGTGATGGGTTTCACCTGCGAGGTGCAGTCTGGGATCCGTGGGAATTGCTGCGCCCCTCTAATCACCCAGCTTGGTTGCCCCTTTTTCACCCTGCTTGGCTGATGATTCAGCCTCTCCAGGCCCTGTTAGCACCCAACACAACAGCAGATGGCACCACAGACTGTCTCTTTAAGATCACCAGTCTCTTCAAGATCTTAAGCTTAGTATGGTAGGATTGTCATTGGTTGGACCGCTGGGAATGTATAACTATGTTGCTGAGATACCACCGCAGTCAGACTGTTGGCCAGCCGGGGCCTCTTACCTCATCTTGCTGGCCAACTCACTAGCCACACAGGCCAAGGTCCAGCCCAGCCACACAAGAGAGACCAGAGTCCGTCTGCGGTTAACGTCAGCTTGTGGTCCTTGCTACACACCGCTTCCCCCCTCGGGATACATCATCAAAATAATATGAAAATCACGCCTCTTCCTTGATTGGAGAAGGTTTCACTAACTTCGCATGCACAGTTAGAAATCACATAAGCTGGGGGTAGGAGTATAAACAGAAATAATTTTAACTATAAAAGCTTATTTTAAATAAAGCAAAGCAGAAAAGACCATAACTAAGAAACCAGTTACAAAATTGGAAATTCTCACCCGAAATGTTGTTTTAGGAAGATGCCAAAGTTGGTGGTTCAGAGTTACAGTTTATTCCTTTCAGACTGGACCCCTTGCCATCCACTCTCAGTGCTTCTTCAGTCTGCTTCTGGCAAAACAGCCCAGGGAGAGGGGAGTCAGGGCTTCCTCCCCACCCCTAAATTTACAAAGGTGGAGCTCGATCTCCCAGGGAGGTGGTAGAATCTCCATCACTAAGGTTTGTTAAGGTCTTGGCATTGACCTGCTGTGGCGGGATCAACAGCAGATGTTGAGCTGCATAGAGATTACTCCTCCCAAAAAGTTACTGGCCTCCAGGAGCCGTTCAGGGCCATAACTGGCACTGTACAGACTAGACTGGGTCCTGAAGGGAATAGTCTTACAATAAGGTCTTAATTATATCAAGTGGGCTGGAGTGAAGAGTAAGTCTGTCTTGATTATAGCAGAGAAACAGCCCCTTTTTGAGCCTCTCACAGAGCCGGGAGGAGACACTGCAATCTGCCTGAAGATTGCTCAGAGCTCCAGTATGAAACTGGAGAAAGACATTGAAGTTTTGGCTTCAATGTCAGAGGCAAAGTCATCAGAGTGATGGTCTTGCTGGCGTCTGCTATAGATTCAACCAAACCAGGAGGAGAGGTAGACGAGCTTTCTTCAACAACTCACAATAGTTTCGACAGATCAGCAGAACCCTGGTTCTCATGAGAACCATCAATCACCCTGACATCTGCTGGAAGAAGCAATAAGCAATGCACAGGCAATCAGGACATTTTCTGTACAAGTGCTGGAGGAACCAACTAAGTGTCTTGCTCCTCTTGACATGGTCTCACAAACAGGGAAGACCAATCACCCCTTCTGTCCCCTCCATTTCTGTGCCTAACCCTACCTTTTCCCCCATAAACCCCTCATCGCCAAGTTGGAAACCAGGTCGGTTGGAGGGCCTGAGCCTCTGGAATGGGGATGGGCAAGCCAGAGCTCAAGCCTCCATCCGATGTCCCTGCCCCGAGCCTGTTCAGAGCTGATGGAGGGTTCCGGTTCTCCATACAGATGCCCGCATGGCTCTACATTGCAACCAGCTCATCTGGCTTACCACGCTCTGTCTGGATTGAACTGGCCAAACAGTGAAGGAATTGATATGTAGCCTACAGATGGCCATGGAGAAAAGCCGCCAGAGGCGGCAGCTTTAGGGAACCTGGCAGACCCCATCCTGCCAGTCAGTGTGGGATGGGGGGACGGGACAGGGAATAATTGGCATGGGCTTCTCTTCTTCCCACTCCCCACAGATTCCCGGATCATGGGCTGCATTTTTACCTGGTTGGCTCCAGCTTCTGCCTGACTGCGGGGCGTAACCCAGAGTGACGAGGAATGGCCGAGGTTCAGACATGTGACATAAAGCAGATGAGATGCAACCCTAGTTCCCGCTCTCTAACTAAAACAGTAGGCTAGGGGTCCTAGAAGGAATACCCGTAGACTTCCGTCTACGTCAATGTTCGATGACAAAAACCAACAAGCAGCCTTCAAGTACCCCATTGGACCTCCGCAAAACTTCTGTCGAAATTTTCCAAGCTTAAAGTTGAAGCTCAGATAATGAAGCAGTGTCTATTATGCTGCGACACTAAAAGATACCTATTCCTGTCGAGAATCGGTCTTATCGACGCCCTCATGGTACTTGCGGTGGGCAGGCACTACCGAACATCACTCAGCAACTGTCTGCCTCTGAAAGCCCTTCCTGGCATCAGATTCAGGTCCGCTTAAGTCGGCAAATTACATTTTCTCGGAAACAGCAAGGCAACAACTAAGGTTGTTGGTGAAAACTGCTCTGAGTCCTCCGCCTCAATGGCAACACAGCTTAGGTTTCCAACCAGTGATCGAAAGAATAATCTCCTCTTTTTTCGTACTCTATCGGTAGATTTTTTTGAACCGCCGACTGCTGCGCATAGGGCTCACTCGATGCACCGATGCGCATGCCACAGAGCTGCGTTCGTCTGCAGATTTTCACCCAGGAGTATTTTACGTTACCAAGAATCGGAGGACAGCAACATCCACTCACTGTCTTGCGATGGGCCGCGCAATATCTGCACGCCGATCCTAAGCTTTTTGATCATACTAACTTGCTCCCATGCTGACACAGTGACACCAATACGATCTCGTCTCTTGCCATGTCTATACACATGATCCAAGAGAAAACCAGAAGCGCCGAGCACGAATCCCACTCGAACGTGCCGTACCTAAATCAGTTGAGTCACTCACCTAAGACTGTTCGTTGCCTTGTGTTCTATGCTGTATGTGATACAAGTCTGTTATTATTATTCATCGACTTCTGACTCCTTAGGTTGTCTAGCTGTACTCCTGCAGTCAATAGCATATTTACTTATAAAAAAATTAATAAACATGGCATAAAGTTGAAAACTACATCTTCCACTTCTAATTTACAAACACACACAGGTTAGTTTATATACTATTAGTATAAACAAAGCACTCTTAGGATTCACATACAAGATTTTAAAAAACTCAAATGAAAACTACTTTCTCACGACTCTCATAGACTCCTATAATCACATAAATTTAAATATTTAATTTTTAAAAAAACCTACACAGATAGGAACAATGAGAGGCATAGGAAATAATTTGTTACATCATACTAGAAGCCTACAGAATGCTCAAATGTAGAAGATATATGTTTTGAACAATAAAATATAGATCCACGCTAACTCAGGTAAACAATATATAATATGCATCACATTTATGGTGTGTTTAAGCGAGGAACATTACGTTGAAGAGAAATTGCTTAGAGCAATGTTAATAAATTTACTTGGGTTGAAAGAACCTAAGTTACATTCAAAACGAGAGCAAAACATAACACTCAAGGTCAAAGCAAAGCAGGTTCCAGATGGATCCCTTACAAATCTGTGTTATATGTCAAATTAAGCATCAAAACAACAATTCAATAATTGAATTAATGGTATTTATTTCTAAAAAAGAAACAGTTGTCGCGATATTCAGTCTTCCATACTTATGATCTGGTAAAAGCATAATAATGGCTCTCGTTTATGCACACTAGGTATATCAGCACTAAAAGCAAGTAAACAGACTCAGGGCTTTAACTCAGAAGATGTCTAGGACTGAAGTATGGATGAGATCAGTGATCAGACTTTAAGAGCGAGACACAAAGAGTTTAATTGAGGAGAACTTTGGATTATGGCAGCTGAAGAGAGATCTTTATACATTGTTCTGCTAGCCCTGCATCACTTTTAGTTATCCTAGATGGCTCAGTTACTAAAAGACATCGTTGTCGAGAATGAGGTCATTGAGAGAACAAATCGATATTGTGGTTTAGGGAGTGGTAGATTTGTATGATATAAACTAGGACCAATGACTTGATATCTGACTTGAAGACACAACTAGAGTGGCAATGCTATAGATTGAGGCACAGTAACAAAGTAAATCGTAACTATCAACGAACCTGCATACCCATTTACTTCATAATTGCTAAGAGTTGCACAATAGATCAAATGACTTTTTAATTCCAATTTAGCTATGGCCAGTGTTATGGGAGGTTAATTGCTGTTTGGAGATTGTGTATCATTTTTGTAGTGCTGACACTCGATTCCGAGAAATTTAGGATCTAATAAAGCTTATTGAGAAGGTGGCTTGACTTCAACTGTCTGGCAATGAAAAAGCTAGTCCCTAGCCCTGAGATTGGCTAGTAAGCCAAACTAGTTCTTATGGCTGCACTCTGATGGCCCGAGGCCATAGAGATCTACACAACTCAATTCACACAAAATTGACCATCAAGAGGAAGGTGATTACGACGTTCAAACTTGGTCAGGCCGGACAGGTTATTCGCTAGCTAGATATCACTGGACCCATGTAGACTGCTAAGGACATCACGCATCTTGGATACAACTTATCAACAAATAGGTAGGGTTCAATTAAGCAGAGTCATCTTACATCTGGAAAGGAATCTGATAAATTCCATCTCCTGAAAGATGGATAAGGCATGGCAGGTCATCTGCAAATAGATCTTGACATTTATTCTGAGTTGCAGTACCTTCCTAGCTGAATTCTGTGATAGGACTTCTGATTCAGGAGCGATAGCGCTGAGAAGCTCTACCAGAGTGGAATGATCGAACCTCTATACAACCACCACAGCCTAGGTATTGTATGCTTGTCAAAACTATGATATTTCACTTATTGCTAGCTATAAAGAAGAAGAGCTAACAAAAACTTGCCATCGACCCGCTATGATAAGACATTGATTCGAGTTCTAACGCCAATTCTAGCTCTCATCACTACGATATTTCCACTATATATATGC
>NC_133769.1:369351406-369352761 GCF_003597395.2 Chelonoidis abingdonii | reverse complement strand
GCCAGTGAACCTTAGGCAACACTCTCCACCGCTGCTCCAACTGTCCAGGGTGTTCACAAACCAATGGCAAAAATGACATATGAGCCAATCTAGATCATGCTAGACTGAGTGTACTAGAAGGACATAGTAGTGCAAGTGATTCAACCACTTGGATATTTGGTGATAATTCCTGTTTCACCTGTTTCACAAACTCCAACATGAAATTTTGACAGCTACTCTTGACATCTTTGACAACGGGAATGGTTAGTGTGTGTTTTTAAAGGTCTACCTGAAAGCAACTCCAAAATTGACTGTGCAAAGTAGTAAGTAATGTGACTCAAAGGAAATACCATAGTTGAACACAGCAGTTCAGTTCTCAAAAACACACTGTTTCACAACTCTCACCAACGAACTCGAGTAGAATGTTCTCAATTCCTGCAGAAACTTTCCTGTATTAGCACTTTCCAACTGAAATATTTGTTTTATCCTCCAGACTAACTGAAGAATTGGAAGTAGAAAAATCAGGTAAATTTTATATACCAGGTGAGTGTATATATATAATTAAAAAAATCAGCACTATAGCTTGTTGCTTTGTCTTTGGCTATCTGAAGTGTAGCTTCATTTTGTCAAACTGATCAAGAACCCTCTTCAGACAGGGACTAATGGAAACACACCTTCTGTCAGAAAACGTCAGTATCTTCTGGTAGTCTGGAAGTCAAGAAAAGGCTGAGAGACAAGGTGTGTGGGGTTGGAGTTTGATGGGTGACGCTGAAAGAGGTCAGGGGGTGGTCAGAGAGAGGGAACTCAGCAACTGAGAGAGCTGTGCTTGGTCATGGTCTGATGAGACATTAGATATGAGGAACTTCTCAGACTGTGAATGTCCAAAATGCTGAGCTCAGACTAACTGGGACAGAGCACTCTTGATTAATGAGGAGATGTCCTTTCCCCCTCTTGTCACACAGGATTTAACGTCAGTGGCCCATGGACAATTACCTTCTGCAGGTGTATTTGCCCACTTTGTCACGAAGCTCTTTGGTTTTTACCCCATAAATGATAGGTTTGAGCATTGGGGGGACAAGGAAGTAGAGGCTGGCAAAGATGATATGAACATGGGGAGCGATGCCTTGACCGAACCTCTGAGTCAGGTAGGAGAAGAGGGAGGGAATATAAGACATCAGCATCACACAGATGTGAGATGTGTAGGTATTGAGGGCTTTCTGGTGGACTTCCTTGGAGGAAATTCTGAGGAGGTCCCTGATGAGGGCACCCACATTAATTCCTTTCAAACTGAACCAAAATATACACAGTGCCTTCGGTATGACAGAGTAGACATGCTGATGTCAGTGAGTGCCAGCATGCAGACCAGCAGGTACATC
>NC_133769.1:369324929-369346203 GCF_003597395.2 Chelonoidis abingdonii | reverse complement strand
GATACGCCCATGTGTTTCAGGGCACAAGCCAATCTCTAGTTGTTAGGCATTAGGGTGACACTCTCATGATAGTCAGGTCATCCCCCCATCTACCCATTGCTGGGTTTCTCAAACCTTCCTCCACAGCCCTTGGGACTGTCACTGTCATAGAAAGGACACTGGATTAGATGGATCATTGATCTGATGCACAGTGCAATTCCTATGTTGGAAAGGAGCCAAGTTTCCCCCATGGAAACAGGCATTATCCTGCTGGGTTATGACTGTGCACAAGAAAATGGGCATGAAGGCCCAAGGGGGTTGCTATTTAGGGCTACAGGTCTGCAACTCTATTATTTCCACTGTTACTTTTGGTGAGACACTTTCTTGCAGGCACTCAACATTGTCTGAGACATAACAATGGGGGTCTGTATCGTGGGATGCACAATGACTCTGAACAAGATGTGGTGGTGTGAAGGGATGATTAGCTAACCATGACATTCTGAGTGTTACTATTTGACCAAAATAGCTAATGATATCCTGGGATAATAAACAGGAGAATCTCAAGTAGGAGCAGAGTGATTATTTTACCTTTGTATTTGGCACTGGTGTGCCTGCTGCTGAAATTCTGTATCCAGTCTCAGTGTCCACAATTCAAGAAGGAGGGTTCGGAGATGAGCCACAAGAATGATTAAAGAATTTAAAAAGACCTGCCTTATAGTGATCAACTCATAAAGCTCAGTCTATTGAGCCTAACAAAGAGGTTAGGGGAGACTTGCTCACAGTCTCTCAGTGTCTACATGGGGAACAAATATCCAAAGTGAGCTCTTCAGTCTAGCAAAGGAAGGTCTAAGACAATCCAGTGGCTGGAAGCTGAAGTTAGACACATTCTGGCTGGATTAAGGCATACACTTAAACGGTAAGAGTAATTAACCCTGGGAAATATTTTTAAACCAAGATTGCATGTTTCTCTCCAACAGTGGGTCTCAGCATTTCTAGACTACTGTATCCCTTTCAGGAATCTGATTTGTTTTGCATACTCCAAGTTTCACCTCACCTAAAAGCTACTTGCTTACAAAATCAGATATAAAAATACCCATGTGACACAGCACGCTATTACCGAAAAATTGCTTACTTTCCAGTTTTTACGGTGTAATTATAAAGTAAATAAATTAATATAAAAATGTTTTACTTACATTTCAGTGTATAGCCTATAGAGCAATACAAACAAGTCTGTAGGAAATATTAGTACTGACTTCGCTAGTGCTTTTCATGTAGCCTGTTGCAAAATTAGGCAAATATCTAGAGGAGTTGACCAACTGCTTGGAAGGACTCTCTGCACCCCTAGGATACGTGTGCCCTTGTTGAGAACCACTGCTCTAAAAGATCTGCTCTAACTGAAACGCAAATTAATTCAGGGCAGTTCTCTGGCCTGTGCTATGCAGGAGGTCAGACTAGAAGATCACAATGGTCCCTTCAGGTTTTGGAATCTATGAACATGTCCCCAGGAATCAGCTGGAGGCATTTTGCCTGCAAGCTCATGCCTGAGCTTACTGAAGGCATTTTTTCTATTTGTGACAGTGATGAATTTAACTCTATGGGGAGAAATTTGCATGTGACTGCGGCGCCTTGGAAATGTTACACTAGGTGGGTATTTCACGAGGCTGAGGGATCCCATGAGACGGACTTGCAATGGTGCGATTACTTTAGGTGAGAAAAATATAATGACCTTGCCCATAAAATGCCACACCCTGAGTAATGAATGTAACAAAAGGATGCATCTTGAAGTGCTAACAGAGCTGCTGGCTAGAAATGGTCTCAGAGCGTCCCTGGTTTAAGTTGTGTACCCAGTTGGCCCCACTGCTTCCAGGCAGCTGCCAGTGGCTTACTGCACTGGGAGGCTGTATCGATCTAGGTTCCTACAGATGTTCCAGCGTTTCCCATCTCTCATTGCTATTCGATGTGGCAAAACTTCTGGCTTGTGAGTTGTTCCTGTGTAATCAGTCCATTTGAAATCACCGATGGCATCTGTGGGTTGGATAAGGAAAGGCAACAACAAGTGCCCTGGCATTTTGCCCTTTCGTGTTGAGATTTCTCACAAGAATTAGACCATAGTCACTCATCTCCCGACCCAGCCAAGGGAGGAGGTGTGACTTGGATGCACCTCTCCCCCTGAAGAGGAAAGAGTTGGTGGGTACGCTGGGATGTGTAGGGGAGCAATGGAGAAAGAACATGCTGGCGACCCGACGTGCTTGCTGGAAGCAGGACAGCCTGGGATGGGAAAGGAGAGAATAGGACCAGAGCGTTCACGAATATGATGTGAGATTGAAACATCTGCAGGAGCAAAAGATCCATGGTTCTCTTTTCACTGGTGTTGATGCGCCTGAGTTATGTAAGAAGAACAAGGAAACAACCTGGAAAAAAAAAAACTGAATAAGAGTTTGTGACAACCCATGGATGTAGCCCTGTGGCTTTGCCAGGGCAACGAGACCCTGAGACCCACCCCACATGCATTCAGGCCAGGAAAGGTCCCAGCGCTGGCCTTGAACCTAACCAGTCAACAAAGACAAGATTCATTTTCAACCGTGCTGGCCAGCCTTTCCTGGAGCATGGCTGCTCCCACCCTCCACAATCACCACAGCATATTTGCTGGCCTGTCTGCTGGTCCAATGTATACCCCCTCTCCTCCCACAGGCAACCCGTGCTGTCTGCCTGTCATTTAAAACCCCTTCCTGACCACACAATGGCCTCAATGCTCGTTCCATCTTGCTTTCTGTGTATGTTCCGCCATCCCCAGAACCCCCACTGCTTCGCACACAGTTGAATACCTCTCACCCAGGATTCAAAAACAAGATTGCCAGAACCCACAGCGACAAGCTTCAGCGAAATAATTCTTCTTCAGACCAAGGTTAAACTCAGTGTCTGCCTTGCACCTTGGCGAAAAGGGCGGCGTCACCCTGAACTTGCCTCTTCAGGGATCGAAGGGAAAGACCGAGACAACGCCTCCGCCTGTGCAGGGAAGGAGGACAGTGACAGCCCTGACAGGATGGCGAGAGAGGACATGAAACATTAACAGGAGCCAGCGGTGAGTAGTGTGGCTGGCTCATGAGAGCGAATTGGATGTCCCTAAGCTGGCGGATGCGTCGTCAAGAGACCAACTCTGCTAACAGTTGTGGTCCATCATTCCACTACAGTCTAAGCCACAACCCCTGCCCGCAGAAGGCCTCATTATGCCTCTTTTTGGTTCTTGTGCATTAGGCAAGGACGTTCCATTCCTATTTTGACCGGTTTCAGGCCTCCGGCCAACTGTGATTTGGTACTGCATGTCCCCGCCCTCACACTCTTAGACCTTTCGCTCCCAGCTCCCTCCACACACACACTGTACTTCTGGGATCTCCCCCAATGAAATGTACACCACCACCTGGTTTCCTTTAAGCCAGAAACATGCTTTTATTTTTCTGCCTTTTCGTGCGTCTCATCCTCTCCAGAACCAGAGGATGCAGGGGCTCACGAGAGAGCAGACCCCCGCCCTGCACAAAAAAAAATTCTTATTCTCATTGTTCTGAACCTCTAAGCCTATGAGTGTGAGATGTCAGGCAACTCTCCTGTCACATTCTTCTTTGGTCCAAATGAGCTCACCCATCCTTAGAGGCCACATGACGCACTCCGGTTTGAAGTCACTGGAGGCTCATGGTCCGTGTAAAATTAGCCATTTATTTAAGTCTCTACATGGAGATTTAAGGTGAAATTCTGGCCATATTGGGAGTTTGCCAATTGATCTCAGTAAAGACCAAAAGATTTTACCCTTCGTGTTTCATTTTTGGCTAGCAGCTGTTTGAAAATTCATGGCTTCCAGTCTTGCGACAGAGAGCGGCTATTTTATTAGGGCTGCTGAAAGAGTCTGAAGGAAACCCTCAGTTTATGCGGCGTTCTGAGACCAGGCATGAAAGATGGAGATTTGAAACAACACAGAGGCTCTGATTTCCTCTCAGGGAAGCCAGTACAGTCTGGAGTAACCCAGTGAAGGCAGAATGTGAGAGCAAGAAATCTGGCCAGTGTGGGGCCCATTCTTGCTGAGAACCCTCTGGTACACAGATACCCACTGCAGAGGATTTGGCTGCACTTCTTAACAGCGCAATGAAATTTTGGAAACTTGCGCAAACCAGAGGAAAAAACCACACAGTCCCCCAAAATTGAACCCATTGAGACAACACACAGAGGATATAGTAAGAGACAAGAAATTGATCTTAAAAACAATATGTGTCTAGAGAAACTATTTCCAGTACCTTTTGTAGTTCCAATTTTACCATGTAAATCTATTGAGTGTTTCTGACAATACTAAACAGTTCTAAGTCACCGTGTTCTTTGAATCGTGCCAGATAGTTCTTGACTTGAACCCTGGACCCTGCCTGACCTTAGCACTAACTTTAATGCAGAAACAGGCAACTCACCCCAGTCTCGCTCAGCTCAGGAGGAAATCTCCTACAGTGACAGAAAGAGCAGAGCCCTGAGAATCAGCGTATGATTTCTCACATGTCTGACACTCGCCATGCTGGGCAGTGATTTTTTTATGATTCCCCTGTACAGTCCCTGCAGACTCTCAAGTTGGCCAAGACTCTCAAGTTGGCTGCCTCTTCCCAGCAGAGGGAAGAGCAGAAAAATAGACCTGGAACTTCAGTTTGAAAGTCTCCCATGGGATTGAAAGAAAATATTTACCGATAACAAGAGCTCATATTTTCAGGGCAAACTGAATATTGC
The DNA here is from genome assembly GCF_003597395.2 of Chelonoidis abingdonii. NCBI lineage: Eukaryota > Metazoa > Chordata > Testudines > Testudinidae > Chelonoidis > Chelonoidis abingdonii. The sequence continues at coordinate 369,341,469 of NC_133769.1, read as the reverse complement.
AGATTGTTCAACTTAGCTACTTGATGATGGCTTCTTTTCTGTGTTCAATGTACTGCCATCTGCATCTTACTACACGTGGGAATGCTGCCAACAAGATACTGGACCAAAAACAATTTTCAATTGATCGTAGCAAACATATTGCTGCATAGCACCCATGTAGTTGTAGTAGCCAATCCACTGTTCTCTGAAAAGTCACTGCCACCCTGTGGAGGAAAAATCACGTGATCCTGAATTGATGCAATCTGAAGTGGATGGACAAGGTTTTCTTCTCCCAGGATTCTGGCATCAAAAAGTATTTGCCAATATTCCTTGTGATGTTCTAAAGTAGATACATATCTGCAGCTTCAAACTGTCTAATGGGTCAGCTATTCTCTGCATCGGGTAAGCATCACATTCAATACTGTGTTGATCTTTTCAGAAATCAATGCAGAAACGGATTCTGCTATTGTGTGTCAAATCTAGTATCATGGGATTCCTCCACCTATCTTCCATGATTCCCTTCACCACTCCCTGGGCCAAAATGACCTGGAGTTCATCTCACATGCTATTCCCCACATTTTATGAGTGAATACCTTTGGAGTTTCCTTTATCTGTTGCCCTGGGACCATGTCACTATGGGTGGTAGTTTTCGGTAGATGTGCCTGCTGGATGAGAACACGGTGGAAAAGGAATCAATCAACTGCTACATCTGGATCTTTTCTTCAGGTTACAGTCCCTCCCCCATGCTTGTGTGATGAGTGCCTGTTGCCCTAATTTGGACTCCCGAGGGTATGAGTTTGATGGATTTCACCCGTGGGGTTCATTCTGGGAGCTGTGGGAACTGCTGCACCCCTCTAACCACCCAGCTGGGCTGGCCTTTTTGCACCCTGCTTTGCTGGTGATTCAGCCTCTCCAGGCCCTATCTCCCAACAGCAGAATCCCCACGCCCACTCGCTTTTCCCAGAGGCCTGCCTGACCTCAAGGACTCCCCTTCCACTTTGCAGTGTGGCAGAGTTGGCGTAATGGTGACACAGCTGGGCCCAGGATTCCTGGGAAGCTGAACCCCCAGTCTCATCATGGTCACTTAGGACAGGGGCTAAGGTATCCCCAATCCAGGGTACTCTCTTCATACCACACCGGACACTTCCCTAACCCACTGATCACTACATTAAATTCAAAGCAAATAGAATTTATTAAACAGCAGCTGTAAAAAAAATGAGAAGATGGGAAATATTCCAGGAAACAAGGAACCTTGATCTGTGGGCATGGGAAACACCACAAGCAGCCATCTTTGGGATGTAAGAAATGTTCCCAATTTGTTCCTCACACATCCATGGCCTCCTGCCCAGGCCCTGGCTGTTCTGTGGTGATACTGCAGGTAAGGAATCTGGTCTGGTGGTGGTTTCACTCCCTCAGGCTCTAGGTGGCCGGACCTTTCTCCCCAGTATCTGTCCTCCCAGCAGATTCACATCCCTCCTACTGAGTCCAGCCTTCAAGGCCCTCTTCTCTAGTGATGTCTCCCTGTGCTGGGCTGTTTGCAGATGGCCCCACCTTGCTCTCCCCAGCTGCTCATTGTGCTTGACTGCTGTGTTACTTGTGGCATGGCTGGCATCCACTATCCTGGCTCTGGTCCCACAGCTCCACACTGTAGCTCAGCCCTTCGATTCGTTGGCGCAGCTGGTCTGTGCTGACCCAGTTCCTGGCTCTGGTCTGTGCCAGCTTCCCCGTTCTGCCTAAGCACTGCTGCTCTGCCTCCGACTCAGGTCTGGCTTTTAGCTCAGTGCTGCTTCTCTGGTTCCAGTCCAGCTTGAAAGGTTCCCACATTTATAATGAATTAGGAGTCCAAAGTCACTTAAAAACTAACACAAAAGTAGCTCAATCTATTTCTTAAAACAACAAAGTACACTGTATTAGCTATTTTTTATAACTTCTACAACATAGTGACCCCCTACTCACTCATCACTCCTAACTTCACTAAGCGTCATTCCTCACTTTATTTATTGTCTCATATGTCCACTCCTACCCATTTCTGATTTAGCAGAACATGATAGCTAGATTTTGACCTTGATCTAAAACCTGCTTTAATTACCCTAAAGTATCTATTTATTATTCATAGTGTCTGAGTGCACATCTTTGGTTGCAATGTGCTTGATCCTTTCTGGGTACACACCTGAAATCCAAGGTAATACAGTTGCCAGTCTCAAAAACAGTTTTCACAACTCTCACCAATAAGCTCTAGATAGAATGTCCTCAGTTCCTGCAGCACCTTTCCTGTATTAGAACTTTCCAAGGGAAACATTTGGTTTATCCTCCAGGCTTCCTGAAGACCTGGACATAGGAAAAAAAGGCAAATTTTGCTCACTGGATCATTGTATATATGATAAAGAAGTTCAGTATTATAGTTGGTTTCTTTGTCTTTGTTTATGAGAAAGCATAGCTTAAGTTTGTCAAACTGATTAAGAAGTCTGTTCACGTAGAATCTAATGGAAAGCCATCTTGCTTCAGAAAGATGCAGTATCGTCTAGTGATCTGGAAGTCACTGAAAGGCCAAGTGATAGAGTGTGTAGAGGTGGGGCAGATGGATGACACTGAAAGATATCAAGTGATGGTCAGAGAGAGGGAACGCAGCAATGGAGAGAGCAGTGCTTGGTGATGGAATGGTAAGATGTTAGGTGTGAGGTGCTTCTGAGACTCTGAACTTCCACAATGATGAGAAACAGACAAACAGGGACAGAGCACCCTTGATTGATGAGGAAGTATCCTTTCCCCCTCTCGTCACACAGGTTTAAAGTCGGTGGCCCAAGTGACCACATTCTGCAAGTGTATTTGCCCACTTTCTCCCAAAGCTCTTTGGTTTTGGCCCCATAAATGATAGCGTTGAGCATGGTAGAGAGGAGGAAATAGAGGTTTGCCAAGTTGATGTGAATGTGGGGAGCAATACCCTGACCGAACCAGTGGGTCACAGTGGAGAAAAAGAAGGGAGGATAAGAAATCAGCATCACACAGATGTGGGCTGTGCAGGTGTTGAGGGCTTTCTGGTGGGCTTTCTTGGAGGAGATTCTGAGGACAGCCCTGATGATTAGACCATAGGAGAGGGCAATGAGTGTCACGTCTGACCCATTGACTACAAATGCTATCACCAAGCCATACATCCTGTTGACTGTGATGTCCCCACACGACATCTTTGCCACAGGCATGTGGCCGCAGTATGTATGGGGGATAATGTGGTTGGCACAGAATGGCTGCTGCTCAGGAGAAAGGGCAGGGACAGAGCAAAGAGAACAGCTCTTATCAAACTCACAAGCCCAAGCTTAGCTATTTGTGCGTTGGTGAGGATGGTGGCGTATCTCAGAGGGTTACATATGGCAACGTAGCGGTCAAAGGCCATTGTCACGAGGACGGCTGAGTGCATCACAGTGCCCGTGTGAAAGAAGAACATCTGGGTGAGGCAGCCACCCACACTAATAACTTCCAGTTTGAACCAAAATATACACAGTGCCTTCAGCACAGTGGAGGTAGATGTGTTGATGTCTGTGACTGCCAGCATGCAGAGCAGCAAGTACATCAGCTTGTGCAGGGTCTGCTCTTTTCCTACAACAAACAGAATCATGAAATTTCCCAACAGGCTGATAATGTAGGACGTAGAGAAAGGGATTGAAATCCAGATATGGGCAGCTTCCAGGCCAGGGATGCCCATTAGGATAAATGATGAAGGGTCAGAGGGGTTGAGGTTGAAAACTGCCATGACTTGGTTAATGCATCAATCAGGCTCATAAATGGTCAAGGTGCCTGTGAATGGATAGAAGCAGAATGAGGGAGATTACACACTTTATAATAAATACTACGGTACATATTTTATTGTTATTAACAATCTAGAAAGGGGGGTGAGAAGTGAGGTGGAAACGTTTAGAGATGGCACCACGTTATTTAGGTCATAATCAATCTAGAGAAGTCCTCAGAGGGAGCTAACCTAGCCAGGTGAATGGGTGGCATGATGGCAGATGAACTTGGTTGTCAATAACTGCAACATGCACGCCCATTGGAGGGAAAAACTTGAACTCGTCAAACACTGAACAATGTTCTAATTTCACTGTATGAACTCAGGACATGGATCTGTGCATCATCGTACATAGCTCTGTGAAGCCTTGCTCAAAGTGCAAGCTTTGATGGAAAATAAGCAAAACATTGGGATCCAGAAGGAGTGGGAGGGGGTAAGTGTATCACCCCCCCTCTCTGTAGTACTGGGCACCCTTCTCACATGGGATATTGCAGAATGAGAGGGGCTCAGGCAAGGGCAAAGGGAATGATCAAGTGTCCAGGGAAACTTTCATACAGAGAGAGGTTGAAAGGACTGGGATTTTTACCTTACAAAAGAGATGAATAAGAGGGGATATGAGAAAAGTCTATAAAATACTGACTTGAGTAGATTGAGAATGTGTGTAATTTAAGATTGGTCCTGCTTTGAGCAGGGGGTTGGACTAGATGACCACATGAGGTCCCTTCCAACCCTCATATTCTATGATTCTGTGACTATCCCTGTCTCATAAAACAATATCAAGAGGACTTTCAAGTAAACTGAAACATGGGCAATTCAACACTGATACAAAAAATGCTTTCTTCACTTAATGCTTAATTAGACTGAGGAACTCATTGCACAAGAGGTAGCTGAGGACATGTGTTAAGTAAGAATCCGGAGTGTTTGGACATTTAATGGAGAGTAAACTGATCCAGTTACAACATTTAAGCTAAATTAATATTTTGAACGCCTTTACACTACGTGCTTAAGGCACAACCAATGTCTAGCTGTTATGCATTATGTGACACCTTTTGATGTTAGGTCATCCCCGTATCATCTATTGCTGGGTTTCTTACACTTTTTTTCTGCAGCACCTGGGGTTTTACTATCAGAGAGAGACACTGGAGTAAAGGGCCATAGGTCTGAGTCACATGTTATTCCTATTTCGAAAGGAGCACGTTTGAGCCATGGAACAGACTCATTCATGCTGGGCTATGACTTTATGCTTAACAGAATGGCACAAATGGCACAAAGGTCCTTGTATTTAGGACTACAGAACTGCATCTCTATTGCTTCCTTGTTTCTTTTGTGAGACTTTCTTGCAGGCACAGCTTTTGTCGAACATAAGTTACAGGTGTAACTGACAAGTGTAAGCAGAGACATGTGTCAGCAACTAGTTGCTAACCATCTCATGCCTGATATTGATGATTTTCAGATAACACAAAAATTGGGGATTGTAATAATGAATGGCAGGTCACTGATCAGGCAATCTGGATGATCTAATAAAGTGGGTTGAAGTAAACAATATGAATTCCTAACATAGCTATGTAGATATCTGCATCTAGGAAAAAGAATTTAGGTGATGCTTACGTGATGGGGAATATCGTGGGAGCCAATGATTGTGACCAAATTTGGAGTGTGAAGAGATAATTATCTAAACATGAGCTCCGAGTGTGACCAACTGTCAAAAGAGCCATGTGATCCTGGGATGATAAACAGGGGAATCTCAAGAGAGGTATAGAGTTATTTTACCTCTGTATAGGCACTGGTGCAACTGCTGCTGGATCCTTGTCCAGTTTCATGTCCATACACGTGAATGTTGATAACTGAAGACGGTTCAGAGAGAAGTTACAAGAATTAGCAAAGATTAGAAACTCTGCCTTATAGTGATCATAGAATCATAGAACTGGAGGGACCTTGACAGATCATCTACTCCAGCCCTGCACTGAAGGCAAAACTACGTTATCTAGACCATCCCTGGCAGGTGTTTGTCTAACAAGCTCTTAAAGCCCCAAGATGGAGATTCCACCACCTCCTGGCCAATTTATTCCAGTGCTAACACTCTGACAGTTAAGAAGATTTTCCTAATTTCCAGCTCTAAACCTCCCTTGCTGCAATTTAAGCCCATTGCTTCTTTGTCCTATCTCAGAGGTTAAGAAGGACATTTTTCTCCTCCTTCTTGTAACATTTTATGTAGTAAAACTGTTATCATGTCCCTCTCGTCTTCTCTTCTCCAGACTAAACATACCCAATTTTTTCAATCTTCCCTCATTAGGTCATGTTTTTCTAGACTTTTAACCTTTTTGTTGCTCTTCTCTGGACTTTTTCCATTTTTTCTGCATCTTCCTGAATGTAGCACCCAGAACTAGACACAATACTCTGACTGAACCTATCAGACGGAGTACTGGAGAAGAATTATTCTCGTGTCTTGCTTCCAATACTCCTGCTAATAGATCCCAGAATGATTGGGGGTTTTTTTCAACGGCGTTACACTGTTGACCCACTATGACCCCCAGATCCCTTTCTGCAATACTCCTTCCTAGGCAGTCATTTCCCATTTCATATGTGTGCAATAGATTGTTCTTTCCTAAGTGAGGTACTTTGCATTTGTCCTTATTGAAGTTCATCCTATGTACTCCAGACCATTTCTCCAGTCTGTCCAGATCATTTTGAATTTTAATCTTATCTTCCAAAGCACTTGCAACCCCTCTCAGTGTGGTATCATCTGCAAACTTTATAAATGTACTCTGTAGGCCATTATCTAAATCATTGATGAAGATATTGAACAGAACCAGACCCAGAACTGATCCCTGTGGGGACCCCACTCGTTATGCCCTTCCAGCATGACTGGGAACCACTGATAACTACTCTTTGGGAATGATTTTCCAACCAGTTGTGCACCCACCTTGTGGTAGCTCCATCTAGGTGATAGACTCAGAGATCTTAATCTGATAAGCTTAATAAGGATGCTTAAGGCGTGACTTGATAACAGCCTGCAAGTACCTACACAGGGAACTAGTATTAAATAATAGGCTTTTCAGCCGAGCATACAGAGGTGTAACAGGTTCCAATGACTGGAAGTTGAACTTAGAGAAGAAATTCTTACTGGTGATAAGGCATACATTTTTTAAATGGTGAGAGTAATTCACCATTGGAACAATTTTCCAAGGGTCTTGGCGGATTCTTCATCACTGAGAATTTTTAACTATTTCTAAGACATTTGTAATTCCAATTTTACAAGGTAAATCCCTTGGTGTTTCTGACAATACTGAACATTTTAAGTCGCTTTGCTGCTGAATTCCTGCTCAGATAGTTCTTAACATGAAACCTGGAAACTTTCCTGAACCCTCAGCACTAACTTTAATGCAGGAAGAGGTAACTCACTGAAATTCCGCTCATCAGTGAGGAAATCTCCTTATGGTGATAGGAAACCAGGGCCCTGAGAATCAGTGTATGAATCTCACATGTCTGACACTTGCCGTGATGAACAGCAACCTTTATGATTACCTTGAACAGTCCCTGCAGACTCTCAGGTTGGCCAGGATTCCCAGACAATTCCCTCAGTGCCATGAGCAGCTGGAGGAGCAGAAAATAGACCCTGGAGAACTTCAGCTTGAGAGTGTCCCCTGGGAGTGAAGCAATGAGTCACTGATCCCAGGGGCTCAGATTGTTAGGGCAAACTGAATCTTCCAAACTGTTCAGCCAGTTGAGAGATGTTTGGCTGTGTGTACGTGTGTTCTTTCTGCGTGCTGCACTGACTCTGGCCAGATAGCCCATACAGAAGGCTCCAGTTGAACTGCCCAATAAATCCACTGACTCGGTTTTCAGTGAAGGAACTTGGTCACGTTTATTGCCAATGAGGCATAGTGCTAATGCCCCAGATCAGTGGTTACAGGTACACTAACACATGTATGCTAAAAGAATGGACAGGCTCAGGGAATGGTGGGACTTTCTATTCTCTCCTCATTCAGAGAAAGACATTGCCTCTGAGATACATCTTTATACACAGATGCAAACAAGTGACGTATTACTCCTGATGTATTAGAGTGACACCCTCTGATGTATTGAGATGGCACCCATTGACGTATCCAGGGGCTGTCCATTACCTTGTGCATGTTAGTTTCATCAAACATCTCTATCCATTATGCTGTTATCCTGACCTTATCCTTAAGATAGGTCAGCATCTGCCTGTTATCTTTGGGGAATGGGTTTGGCATGGAGGTGTTCTGGTACCACCTTTCTGGAATTTGTTTGCATACATATTCCAGTGCCTAGCACTACTTAGAAACATGTGTTTCTGCAATATCAGTCCTGTTCCTAACAGATTCTGTAAACCAGGCCTGCCCCTTGCTCACAGTTTAACTTTGCTTTATAGCTGCAAAGTTTTGACTACTTTAACCCAGGTCTCGGGCCTCACACCAGGCCTCTGCTACAAGGGATTATGTTTAAGGCCCTCTTCCTACTACGCAGCCTAGCAACTGATGATGGCCTTCTTTTCTGTATGTGCAACAGATATGGGAAATTCTATGGCTGTTCTCTTATAAAATATGGGATACCATGTGAGATGAACTCCGGGTGATTTTGGCCCTGGGAGTGGTGAAGGAATCACACAATGAGTGGAGAAGTCCCTGTGGTATAAGTAGTTCTGACACAGGATAGCACAACCTGTTTCTGCATCAATTTTTGAGAGACCAAAACAATATTGAGCTTTGATGCTTACCCGATGCAGAGAGTAGATGACTACTAGAACATTTGGGAGTTTCCAGACTTTAGAACTCACACAGGGATACTGGCAAATACTGTTGATGGCAGTATCCTGGGAGAAGAAATCCTTTTCCGTGCCCTTTGGCCTGTATTAATTTAGAGTCACATCATTTGGCCTCCACAGGGTGGGAGTGACTTCTCAGAGGCTAATGGACTAAACATTACTACTGCACGGTCGGTATGCAGTGCTATGCTGCTACAATCAATTGAAAATTGTTTTTGATCCTGTATCTTATGGCAGCATTCCCAGACAGAGTGCAGATGGCAGTACATTAACAACTGCTACATCTGGATCTTTTGGTCAGGCTACCGTTCCTCCCCCATGCTTGCAGATGTTTCCAGGAGTTCTCTTGTGTGGGGAGGGAAGCCACTAGATGATGTCTTACCCCACCTTATGTAGAATTAACATATAGTGGGAATATTTTGTTCCAAAAACAGTTCCCAGTCCATGACAGGTACCCAAAATGGAGTTCAGTGTCATGTGGTCTGTTCACATTCCTTTGCATGCCCTCCTGAGTCATAACAGCCTTATCCATTGTCTGTCGGGCACCTCGAGGGTCCCCAGCTGGTATAAGCTTCTCCAACGCCTATTGTTTCCCTAATGGGCCCATTACCCGCTGAAAGGCCTCAGTTTTTCTAGTGGAAGCGCATGTCCTAGGGTGTCATTGAGGTTAACACATTTGAATACACTACATAGTCATATAAGACATAACAACATAAGAATGGCCATACTGGGTCAGACAAAGGTCCATCTACCAGTATCTGTCTACCGACAGTGGCCATGCCAGGTGCCTCAAAAGAGAGTGAGCTAACAGGCAATGATCAAGTGATCTTTCTCCGCCTCCGTCTCCATCCTCTTGACAAACAGAGGCAAGGACACCATTCCTTACCATCCTGGTAATAGCCATTTATGACTTCCACCATGAATTTATCCATTCTCTTTTAAAATTGTAATATCCCAGCCTTCACACTCCTCAGTAAGAAGTCTCACAAGTTGACTGTGCGCTGCGTGAAGAAGAACTTCCTTTATTTGTTTAACCTGCTTCCTATTAATTTCCTTTGTTGACCCTAATTCTTGTTTATGGAATAAGTAAATAACTTTCCTTATCACTTTCTCCACATCACTCATGATTTATATATCACTTACATATCCCCCCTTAGTCTCCTCTTTTCCAGCTGAGTGTTCTCTTACTCTTTAATCTCTCCTTATGGATCCTCTCCAAACCCCTATCATTTTAGTGTCCTTTTCTGAACCTTTCTAGTATCAGTATTTCTTTTGAGGTAAGGAGACCACTCTGTACACAAATTCGAGATGTGGCGTACCATGGATTTATATAAGGGCCATACTATATTCTTCCTCCATTCTCTGTCCCCTTTTAATGATTCCTAACATCCTGTTGCTTTTTTGACTGCCTCTGCACACTGCGTGGGACATCTTCAGAGAACTATCCATGATGACGCCAAGTTCTTTTTCCTGACTCGTAGCTAAATTAGCCCCCATCATATTGTATGTATAGTTGGGATTATTTTTTTTCAATGTACATTACTTTACATTTATCCACATTAAATTTCATTTGCTATTTTGTTGCCTACTGCTTAGTTTTGTGAGATCTTTTTGAAGTTCTTCACAGTCTGCGCTGGTCTTAACTATCTTGAGCAGTTCAGTATTATCTGCAAACTTGCCACCTCGCTGTTACCCCTTTCTCCAGATCATTTATGAATAAATTGAAAAGGATTGGTCCTAGGACAGATCCTTGGGAACACAACTAGTTATCCGTCTCCATTCTGGAATTTACCATTAATTCTTACCTTGTTCCCTGTCTTTTAACCAGTTCTCAATCCATGAAAGGACCTTCCCTTTATCCCATGACAGCTTAATTTACTTAAATGCATTTGGTGAGGGACTTGTGTCAAAGGCTTTCTGGAAATCTAGTACACTATGTCCACTGGTCCCTCCTTGTCCACATGTTTGTTGACCCTTCAAAGAACTCTGATAGATTAGTAAGACACATTTCTCTTTATAGAACCATGTTTTTTGATGACTTGCCTGGTACCGACGTTAGACTTACCAGTCTGTAATTGCAGGAACACTTCTAGAGCCCTTTTTAAATATTGGCGTTACATTAACTAACTTCCAGTCATTGGGTACCAAAGCCAATTTTAAAGGACAGGTTACAATCTTAGCTAATAATTCCGCAACTTCACATTTTGTTTCTTTCAGAACTTCTTAGGTGATGCCATCTGGTGCTCGTGACTTGTTAATGTTAAGTTTATCAAATTAATTCAATCTCCTCTAGTGACACTCAATCTGTGACAGTTCCTCAGATTTGTCACCTACAAAAGCCGCCTCAGATTTGGAATCTCCCTAACATCCTCAGCCATGAAGACTGAAGCAAAGAATCTATTTAGTTTCTCGACTGACTTTATCGTCTTTAAGCGCTCCTTTTGTTATTTCGATCATCAAGGGGGCCCACTGGTTGTTTAGCAGGTTTCCTGCTTCTGATGTACTTAAAAAACATTTTGTTAATATCTTTGGAGTTTTGGCTAGCTGTTCTTCAAACTTTCTTTGGCTTTTCTTATTACACTTTTGCCACTTAAGTTGGCAGTTTTGTGCTCCTTTCTATTTGCGCTCACTAGGATTGACTTCCACTTTTTAAAGAAGTCTTTTTATCTCTCACTTCTCTTTTTACATCGGAGTTAAGCCACGGTTATCTCTTTTAGTTCTTTTACTGTGTTCTTAATTTGGGTATACGTTGAAGTTGGGCCTCTATTATAGTGTCTTTAAAAAGCGCCATGCAACTTGCAGGGATTTCACTTTAGTCACTGTACCATTTAACTTTTGTTTAACTAACCTCCTCATTTTTGTATAGTTCCCCTTTTGAAATTAAATGCCACCAGTGTTGGCTGATGAGGTGTTCTTCCCACCACAAAGATGTTGAATGCTATTAGTATCGTCGTCTAATTTCCAAGTGGTCCTGCTAAAGTTATCTCTTGGACCAGCTCTGCCCTCACTCAGGAAATCTAGAGTTGCCCTCCCTTGTGGTTCCTGTATCAGCTGCTCCATGAAGCAGTCATTTAAAGTATCGAGAATTTATCTCTGCATTTCGTCCTGAAGTGAAATGTTCCCACTATTATTGGTTTTATTTAATAGCCTCTCTAATTTCCTTAGCATTTCATCATCACTATTTCTGTCCTAGTCAGGTGGTCGATAATAGATCCCTAAAGTTATATTTTTTATTAGAGCATGAAATTCATATCCATAGAGATCTATGGAATATATGGATTCGCTTAAGATTTTTACTTCATTGAATCTACATTTTCTTTCATTATGTGCCACTCCTCCCCCGCATCACCTTTCTGTCCTCGATATATTTTACCCTGGATGATTGTGTCGCACTGATTGCTCTCAGTCCACCAGGTTCTGTGATGCTATTATATCAATGATTCTCCTTTATCACAAGCCTCTAGTTCACCCATCTTATTGTTTAGACTTCTAGCATTTGTGTACAAGCACTTTAAAACTTGTCCCTGCCGTTGGTCTGGGCATGCTCTGTGATTCAACAGAGCTGAGTTTGATCCTTTCCCTGTGTGGCCATGCGCCACTGGCTGTCTGAGCTCTGCACAGGTGGGGAATAACCTTGCCCTGTCTCACAGCAGTGAGGAAGATATATACATTCAATTGCTCAGATTCTCTCACTAGGGAGCCACATGGGACTCTAAGATCAGAGTGTTGACTACTTCTCATATTCTTCATAAATAGTGTTATAAATGATATATAGCATATCAGGATGTATTTATGCAAGATGAATCATGTAAGGTGCCATTGGAAAGATACTGACTATGATTATGCTATTTGTATGCTGTTCCATTTCCTGTCTCTGAAGTTAGAATATTGACTAGCTAACAATTACAAGTGTGTTTACACCTGGAGATCGCCACCAGTATTATGCAATCGCCTGGAGGGACATTAGGAGAACAATAGGAGTTTGTATCAGAGGGTAAGACCAAGGTTTACCTGCTCTCATGTGTTCCAGTCCAGTGAAAGACGAGCTGTAGCTTTGTTCAGTCAAGTTACATTCCTAGCTTTCAGATAGCATCATTTTTTCACTATTTCTCACCATATTTGAAAAGAGGATAAAAGCAAGAACATCACCTATCACTGTGCTTTTATCGAACAGGCTTAAACTAAAACAATCTCAACTCATTGAATTGATTCTCAGGTCAGCGATGAGACGATTAACTAACTGTACATTTATAAATGGCTAGCACATATCTAACACTTAAGGTAACATTCAAGGGGGTATCATTCCCACGAAGCTCATGCTTCAACACGCCTGTTAGGCTGTAAGGTACCACAGGACTTCTGTCGCTTTTTAATAGGAGTTTGAACATGCTAATCTCCCACCTCCGAGAGAAGCTTCCTGGGATGCTGTTTTGACACTGCAGCTTCATGTGATCATAATCGCGTTGTATGGACCCCATCTTGGCCGCTAATATTCTTCCAAAAATAGGGGGTGGGCTCAAACTGGGAAAAGAAGCATTCCTGCCCGTGTAAATCCTATTTAAGGCACGGAATTGAGTTGAATCAGGGGTGGTTCTTCGCAGAATCCTCACGCAAGATGACTGCTGAAAACACCTGAAGACTGATCTGGGAGAGAAAAGAACTGGACCCAGGGTAGAGATGTCCAGCCTGGGAAAAGAATACTGGAGTTCTACACTGCAAGCAAGAGCAGTTGTCTTCAAGAACTCTGCAACCTGCTAGATGAAACAGTTAGGACAGAAATTATACTTTTAGCTAGTCTTTAGTGTATTAAACTTGTTGGGTGTTTGTTTTGTTTTCTCAGTAATCCGATTTGAACTGTTTGCTGCCACTTACAATCACTGAATCTATCTTTTTGTAGTTAGTAAACTTGTATTATTCTAAACCCAGTTAGTGGATTCAATAGGACGAAGAGCTCTGTGTTATCTTTCCTCCACATTTCAGGGAGGGACTGCTGGACAGTTCTCTGCTGCAGCGCAGGACAATAAAATTTTGGTTTACACTCCTGATGGGGTGTGTATTTCAGCGCAGGCAATTCCGAGCTGGTCTTCTAGCGCCAGAGCTGATCTCAGTGTCTGTGCCTTTCTGCAGCTGGATGTGCCCCTACCCGTGTGTGTTGCGTAGGAGGCTTGAGGGCCTGCTCAGCAGGACAGTGTAAGAGAGCCCAGCTGGTGGAAAAGGAGGGCTCGATGATACCCCAGTACATCAGATGGCATCCAGAGGAGGGAGAGGTCTATCACACAGGCTGTGTCAGGGTCCAAAGAGGCAACACCTCTGAATGTGTCTATAAAAGGCTTCTTACCCTGTAACACAGATACAGCTGAGACAATGGGGCCTGGGCCCAGGCTCACACAGGTTCACACATCCTGCTTCCTCAAGAAAGGCAAACAGATGGGAAGATGCTCTCAGAGACACAGGAAAACTAGGCTGGATCCAAGAGCTCTTTGGCTTCCCAAAAGAATGTAAACTGCTCCATGTCTGTTCTTCTATCTCCGAGACAAAGCCTGTCTAACTTAGCTTGTAGTAAGACGCAAGATGGATGAGTGTACATGTGTGACACAGCTGCTTGTTATTTTAAAACTATTTTATGAATACTTTGTGTTGTTTACTATAAAACTATTTTGTGTTTAAGGAACATGATTGCTCTGGTCAAAAGCACCCAAAGGGAAGTGACTAAGATGTCATCAGACCACTTGGTGATAAGCATAGCATAGATGAGTGTTGTTCCCAGATCAAGAGTGGATCATTGTGAGATTCCCCCCAAGACAAGAGAGACCTGGTTTAGAGGATAAAGAAAACCATATATCCAGAATACAGGTGATTCTCCACTCTGGCACTCTGAGTGCAGAAGTGGGGGGCCCCAAGGACTTTAAAAATGAATACAGATCCCCCTGGCTTTTGTTAGTAGAGCGTGCCACAACCAAATGCAGAACCCCTTGGAGAGCTCAGGAAGGCGCATTTGGAATTCATTCCTGTGGAGAACCCTCAGCCCTTTCACCCCTCTCTGGGAAGAGCTGAGAAAAGGAAAAGAAAAAAAATTGGCTCTTGCTACAGCCTAATTGAAAAACAGGTGCATAGACCTCGTAAAATACAGAAATCCTGACAGAAATCCTTCCTCTTCCAAGCACAGGACAGTAGCAAAAATATGACATGGAACTTAAAGAGGTAAAACCTCTTCTACATGATTTGTACTGTCACACGTAAAAAACTCCATCCTTTTTGGCATCCTCCTAAACTACAGCAGCAGGTGGCTGGTTTCCATGGGAATTCTGTCTTAGTTGAAAGAAACAATAAAAGATCAAGCTCACTTGACGGTTCTGGGTTCAGGTCAGGATTTATTATTATTTTTCAGTCTTTGCCAACGTACCTGGATGTGAAGACACGACGGACATGATGCACTACAGGCTAATAGGCCTTTGGAGGTATTTGGTGCATTGGCTACGCTGAAGCAGTGCCCAGCTGTATGGGCTGGTGGTGTGTGAGGACAAGGAGCTGGCTATACAGGATCACTCACTCAGCACGTTATATAATATCTAGCAGCTTGTCCTCAGTACGTCTCAAAGTGCTTTAAAAGGCAGTCAGTGTCAGCAGCCCATTTTCACATGGAGAAACTGAGCCACAGGGTGATGCAGGTACTTGGAAAAGGTCACCCAGCAGACAGAGGGCAGAGCCAGATTAGAACCCAAGTCTTATCCGGATGCCTCTACTTGCTAGATCACACTGCCTCTCTCGTGCAGGCACCTCTGGGTGGGATGCCTCTGGCAGCGTGTTTAACCACACTTAGAAATTCTCAATGGTATGAGGCAAGAAGTGAAGCACTGTCAGCCAGCATCATAGCAGAGTATCTCAGGAATAACTTTACTTAAGTCAGGGGAGTTGGATTTCGTGAGGAGCATAGCAGCGGTTCTCTACCTGAGGCTACAGTGCCATCCAGCGGGCTAACCCCTGGGAAATCCTTACATTGTTTTCCCCATTTGCCTTTGACAGAGAATCCCATTGGACGATGGGCCTGACTCTGCCACAGCCTCACACCTCATGACGCATTATAAACATGTGAAAAGTGGGTGCAAATGCTGCCAAATCCAAAAAGATGCATTTTACACAGATGTGAATGATGGTATGGGTGCAGGGCCAGTGTGAACAAGCCCCTTCAGTCTTTATTTGGGATCCTCTTTCTCTGGAACCTCTGGACTATCCTCCTGCGGATCTGCTTGGTCTTCACACTGTACACGATTGGGTTCATCACGGGTGGGACCAGCACATAGACATCGGCCATGAGGACGGGGACGAGGGGAGAGGCACTTTCCTTGAAACGATGGATCATGGAGATGCCAATCATGGGGATGTAGAAGATCAGGATGGCACAGATGTGGGAAACGCAGGTGTTCAGAGCCTTGAGGCGCTCCTCCTTCGATGCAATGCTCAACACAGTTGTAACGATCATGACATAGGATAGTACAATGAGAAGCACATCTAAGCCCATCGTGCTGATGACCACAAACAAGCCGTAGATGCTGTTGATCGTCCTGTTGGAGCAGGCCAGCTTCATGACATCCTGGTGCAGGCAGAAGGAGTGGGAGAGGACATTGGGAAGACAATACCGCAGCTGCCGGAGGAGAACAGGGGTTGGCATTACCATGACCACGCTCCTCACCATGAAAACCAGCCCTATCCTGGCAACAGTGGCATTGGTTAAGATTGAGGTGTACCTCAGGGGCTTGTGAATGGCCACAAAGCAGTCAAAGGCCATGGCCAGCAACACGGCTGACTCCATGACAGAGAAGGTGTGGATGAAGTATAGCTGGGCGAAGCAAGCATCAGCATTAACCTTCCTGGAATTAAGCAGGAAGATGCTCAGCATTGTGGGCATTGTGGAAGCTGACAGACCCAGGTCGGTGAGCGCCAGCATGCTCAGGAAATAGTACATGGGCTGGTGGAGGCTCAGCTCCGCCCGTATAATG
>NC_133769.1:369315982-369324829 GCF_003597395.2 Chelonoidis abingdonii | reverse complement strand
TGTCATAACGTACTGGGCAAGTCCAGGGAGTTTTGAAATATCCTTCCTGAAAGGAAAAAAACCCATGAGACTAGATGATATTTAATGAGACATCTTTCTAATCTCAGTGCATGAGACTCCCAGGAGCTTAAGGAAGATAAGCTAAAGCATGGTCTTGGATTTACACCATCCATAGGAACATAGGCATTGCCAGACTAGATCAGACCTGTAGTCCATCTGGCCTCGAATCAAATGCCCAGTAATAGATGGTTCAGAAGAAGGTGAAAGAATCTCTGAAATAGGCAGCTATGAGATAACTTGCTCCCAAGGAAAGTTTCTCCCCAAGGCCCACTAGTTAGACATATATTGTAGTGTAAATTAGGCATGTTTAAAGCCCTTCTAAGAGCTTTTCTGTTAAGTCCTCACTACTGTAATTGGATTTTCTGTTTATCCATATAAACATCCAGTCCCTATTTGAAACCTGCTAAGCTCTTGGGCCCACTGACATCTTGTAGTTGGGAATTTGGCAGCCTACTTGAGCATTGTGCGATTTTACAGTTGTGATCTTTCCACTGACAACATTTCTGGCCCTCCATTTTGGAGTGTGGCTCATTGTACCATGACATGTGTGTAAACATAATGCAAGTGCATAGTGAAAATAGTTATTGTATTTATCTGTCCTGCATTGAAGCTGTTTGTTAATGTGTTTCCGTTATGGGAAGAGGATAAGAAGGCAAGGGAAGGCAGGCTGCTCTTGGTCTGGTGCTGGGGCTCACGGCTGGGTCCGCATGGCTGCCCAGCACCCACGCTCCAGGGCCAGAAAGCCTGGGGCTGCCCTACACACTCTGGGGTGGGGAAGACTGGAAAGCTTGGGGTGCTCCAGGCCTGTGGCACTAGTCTGGGGCACGACCTGTTGCTGCTGTGGGGGGGTGGCCTGGCTCCATGGGGCGGGAGCTTGTAGAAGGGGCAGGGCCTTGGGTGGAAGGGGTGAGACTGAGGGTTTGCCTGCCCCAGGAGGGGATTCACCACCATCCATGATTTCCTTGCCTAATTTATATATAGATAATTTTCTCCACTCCTGAGGTTCTATTTTATGCTATTGTCTCTTTGCAGTAGACGGATGAATTCTTAGGGCCAGGTTATTATTTCAGGAATAATGACTTCAACTGCATCACTCCAGATTTACATTTATAAATTCAACCAGATCCAATCCCTATTAATTTTCTCTACCAAATACTCTTAGTGATACACTCTGACCTAGAGGAATCCCTCCAAGAGAAGCTAAAGTGCTTTGTTTGGCCAAAGCTGACTGACTCCAAGGAGTTCGATCATCCTACAGGCTTCATTTTATTCTCACAGGACCTGCAACCTCTCCCCATGAAAGGGTCTGTAGATATTTGGCAAGTTACAAGCTAACATAGTCAGATTGGCAGGGAAGGGGTTGGCGTCACAAATGGGCAAATAGTGCAAACACTAAGTTCACACTAATATCCAGTTGAGGGTGCATGTTACTTCAGCCATGCTCATATACGAGATGAAAGGTGTAAATTACCTACAACCCTTACTACACTCCTCTTTCCTGCTTTACTCTTTGCTTCTTTGCTGAAACACTGACCAGTGTTTCGGTTCTCTTAGGACTTCTTAAAAGGTATTGCAGAGTGATTGAGTGCACAGCCCTGAATATAAGTGTTAGGAACAGGTTTTGCTCGGTTACCAGGAGACAGTATCATATAACTATTCACTGAACACAGTGTTAATAACAACAAACCATTGCACACAGTCTTTGTGGGGCCCTTCTGAAATACTTTCGAAAGCTAAAACCATTAAGTAGTAAACTTACCACTTTTCCTTCCTGGAGAGATTCCAACAACTTTGGTGCTGGATTCCCATATACCTGCATGTCATGGAATTTTGATCTGTAATATTTGTATTACAATGAAAAGTGTTGGCATAACATTTACACATCTGTACTTTAGTCCACAACTGTGAGCCCATTCTTTCCCCTCTGATCTGCTTTCAGAGATGATTTCTCAGGATAGAGAGTGACTTACAACATAGTGTCGGTCACCTGGATGTCTTCAGACCTGAACAGCAAAGAAAAGTCTAGTAGCTCATCTGTCCTTCGGTTAACAGCTGACTGGTTCCCCTCAGGTTCTGTTCTGTCAGTCTGTAGCTTGTATCCAGAGTGGTAACAGGGAGGGGGGATAGCTCAGTGATTTGAGCATTGGCCTGATAAACCCAGTGTTGTGAGTTTTAGTCCTTGAGGGGGCCACTTAGGGATCTGGTGCAAAATCAGTTCTTGTTCCTGCTTAGTAAAGGCAGGGGGCTGGACTCAATGACCCTTCAGGGTCCCTTCCAGTTCTAAGAGATGGTATATATCTCCATTATTCTTATTATTACTGGGATCAGTATGGAAAATATTCATTCCCTGAGCTCTCACTCTCTTGTACAGAGTAACCCCAGCACACAAGGAGGGTTTGCAGGAAGTGGATTTCAAAGTCAAATGCATCAGTAATCATAGGAAATGGAACTTCATTTCACACAGGAACTAGTCTTTTCTCTCTCTTTCTCTCTCTCTCTCTCTCATCTACGTCTTGTATTCATAACATCCATACACCCGGGAATGTCATACCGTCAGACATGTAGCTGAGCTGCCATAAGGAATGTGTATGTTAAACCCACTTGTTGGGCTGTTTGCTGTAGAGCTACATTGGGTTAACTATTCAGATGCTAACGTTATGGCTATATTGGCTGCAACCATTGTGGGTCTTCTTAGTTCAATAGCAGGCTGCTGGGAAACAAGCAGAAAGGGAAGCAACAGCTCAGGAAAAGCCATCGCTCAGTACCCACCCCAGGAAGGTTGAGAGACAACACTGTAGCTACAAGCTGGGAAGAGCCTATTTCTGGGCTCCAGCCACATCACACAGCTTGATTTGCCAGAGCTGGGTATATGTGCAGAGGTGGGTCAGCTGCTGTGAGAAGCTCTTCACACTGACAGGCACAGACACTTCTGGGAATGTCTGAAGGCCTTGCCCTGGCTGGGTCCCTGTCACAGTGGGAGGGCTTGGGGTCAGAGACATGTACAGACTGTTGTTTGAAAACTTTTAATTCTCCCATGTTTTGCTTTATTCCCACTGTTCAGATTAAAGAATTGTTTGGTTTAAGAAGACTGGCTGGTCACTCATCTCACCACTTGTCCCAGGTTCCCAAAAGGAAGAACTGTAGGACTCAGTCTGAAGGTGGGAGGACCGTGAGATTCTACCCCATGAGAAGGAAGGTTACTTTCCCTGACATCTTGCACTCAGAGACTAGGGACGGGGGTGCGATGCAGTTAGTCCTGTAACTTTTAGTGGTATCTACAGAGCAGAGATGCTAAAGCCCTCCTCAGCCATTCAGGAAAAAGAAATATCCCCTATCTGACCAGTTATCGCAGAGCAATGCAGCTCTGAATTGCTGCCTTCATAATCAACCCAAATAATAAAACCTTTGAAAATGCATTTGCTGATTAAATTTCCAGGAGCAAATAAACCCAGGGCCGCCCAGAGAGGAGGCAAGTGGGGAAATTTGCCCCAGGCTCCAGGCCTCGCAGTGGCCCTCACAAGAGTTTTTTGGGGCCCCTGGAGCGGGGTCCTTCATTCGGTCCGGGGCCCCGGAAAACTCTCGTGTGGTCCGGACCCCCAGAGCTTCTTTCGCTCTGGATCTTCAGCGGCAGGATGTCCTTCTGCTCTGGGACTCGCCGTCAAAGTGCCCTGAAGACCCGCGGCCGGGGGTTCGTCAACCCCGCGACCCACCACTGAACTGCCAGGTGTTCGGCAGCATTTCGGCAGCGAGAGATCCTTCCGCTCCGGGTCTTCGGCAACAATTTGGTGGCGGGGGGCCTCACTGCCAAAGACCTCAGACCCCCTGAATCCTCTGGGTGGCCCTGAATAATCCTGTGGCAATTTTTTAATTATTAACTGATATTTCTAAGGATTTCCTTTCACTCAGCCGTTGGCAGGATCAGGCCCAGAGCACACTGCACCTCCAGAAATGGGACCCACGGAGAAAACCTCATTCGGGAAATTGCAGTTTTTTAACACTCCAAGCTCGCTTTGAAAGTCAGATTTTTGTGTAGCTTCAATAACCCCCTGAGAAGCATGGGCAGGTGTAGAGGAGGGTTTCCCAAGCTCACCAGTGCTACCAGCCCTTCACTGAGTCACCCCGACAGCCCAGCTCAGTCCTCTGCCACTGCACAGAACATCTGCAAATGAAACAGCTTGCAGCCTTTCTCCTTCACTTTTCATCTTAAAGACAGTGACACCTGCCAACGTACCCAATCCCTGCTAGGAGGGGAGCTGCTGACACCAGAGGTCTTCACCCTAAAGGACAAGGAGTCATCAGGCAGGTTGCAGAGGCAGGAGGCAGTATCTGTTCAGATAGGAAGGTAGCTGCCTTTATGAAGCATGTCTGTACAATCCCTTGGAGGCCACTTGGCCATCAGGGAACCTCAGCTGCTTGGCTTTGTGTGCACCAGCTTTAACCCCCGTCACGGCCAATGGCAAACTGCAGGCGGCGAAATCACAGGGGATGTGCAGTGATGCTACCCAATGGGACTGCAGCGCCAGCCCTGCTGCAGGCTCTATTCCTGGAATCTGGGCTTCTCATCACTGTTCATATTGTTCTGATTAGTCACATGGCTACCTCGGGGCAGCTGAGTGGTAACAGTGCTTCTGTCCCAGCTGTGGTCTCGCTGAAATAAATAATAGTAATAATAATAATCAATAATAAAGGATCAGATTTCTCCCATACAGCCCCCTCTGTCCTGCATTACTCACACTGAGAGTGCAAGCTAGGAAAGGGAGAGTCTAACAATGCTGCACACTTGCAAATTTCCTTGGATCATTCCTGTAGGATATATAATGTCCTCTCTATTATGGTGGTTAGTGCTGAAATAAATTGCCCAGGGAGGTTCTAGAATCTCCATCATTGCAATTTTTAAGAGGTTAAACATACACCTGTCAGGAATGGTCTAGATAATACTTAGATTTTCCATGATCACAGGAGTTTGGACTTGATGACCTCTTGAAGTCCCTTCCAGTCCTACAATTCTCCCTGAGCCATAACAGGTTGCCCCAGGATCCAGGGTCCCCAAAGTTAGGCACAGATCTCAGTGATCCACTGGTATCTAGGCCTCCCACCCACAATCCCTCTGCCTCCACAACTGCTCTAGGACTCCCTCTAGCTCCTGGCTAGCACAGGTTCATCAGAGATATGGTATCAAGGCCTATCACAGTAGCCACAGCCTGCAATATCTGCTGAAGGGGCCTTGTACAGGGTGGAGGGGGCTGCCCAGAGATGGGAAGGCTGGTTAGAGTAGCTGATGGACACAATACCCCAGTCGTAGACTGGTCAGGAGGTATTGACCTTTCTAGACCCAGAGTGCAGCCATAGACTCCGTCAGTGCAACCTTCATTATGTTATGAGGGAGAGGCAGATGAAAAGCTTTCAGTGTCTCTTGGGGATTGAAAATCTCAGCTCTGTAAACAAAGACCATTGCCCATCTATCCCATGTTGAGTAGAAAGTGACCTATATTAATGAGATTGCATGGTACAGATCTATGTGCAGTGCAAGATGGTATAAATTTGGGTTTATACTCCACCAAGGGTGCAAGCCTGGGAAACTGGGAAATTGGCTGTTGTCTCTTATTTGTCCTTGAGTGATTTAGGAATAAAACACTCAGGTAGCTTAGTTGATATTCACCCAAGAGTTCTCCAAGAACTCAAATATCAAACTGCAGAACAACTAACTCTTAAATCAGCTTCTGTACCAGATGACTAGCAAATAGCTAATATGATACTGATTATTAAAAAAGGCTCCAGAGGTGATCCCAGCAATTACAGGCCTGTAATCCTAGCTTCAGTAGAAGGCAAACTAATTGAAACTGTAGTAAAGAACAGAATAATCAGACACATGGATGAACATGATTTGTTGTGGAAGTATCAGCACAGCTTTTGCAAAGGGAAATTATGATTCATCAGATGATTACGATTCTTTGAGCAGGTCAACAAAGGTAGACAAGGGTGATCCAGGGCATATATTGTACTTGGATTTTCAGAGAGTAGTTGACAAGGTCCCACAACGAAGGCTCTTAAGAAATGTAAGCAGTCATGGGGTAAGAAGGAAGGTTCTCTCCTGGCTCTATAACTGGTTAAAAGATAGGAAACAAAGAGTAGGAATAAATGGTCAGTTTTCAGAATGGAGAGAGGTAGCTAATGATGTCCCACAGGGATCTGTACTCGGACCACTGCGGTTCCATATATTCATAAATGATCTGGAAAAAGGGGTAAACGATGAGGTGGCAAAATTTTCAGACGAGATGAAATTATTCAATATAATTAAGTCCAAAATAGCCTGCGATGAGTTATAAAGGGATCTCAGAAAACTTGGTCGCTGAGGGAACAAATGCAAAGTAATTCATATGGAAAAATATAATTCCAACTATACATACAAAATGATGGTTTCAAATTAACTGTTACCACTCCAAAAAGAGATCTTGGAGTTATGGTGGATAGTTCTTTGAAAACATCTGCTCTATGTGCAGAGGCAGTTAAAAGAAAAGCTAACTGAATATTGGGAACCATAGGTTGTGGACATAAAATGCCAGGACAGGCTCAGCTTCCCCTGGTGTATCTCCGGCCTTCGGACGCCAATTACGGGGTTTGCACAGGGAAACAGGTTTGCTTTCATGCATGGCCACCAACCCACAGAGATGATGCACTGCATGATTTTATCTTCCACTTGATGTTCTAACAGTGTGTTGTGTACCAGTAAATCATTTTTCTGCATAACTGGGACGGGACTACTCACACTGGAAAATGTTCTCCAAGGTACATCAATATCCCCTTGTTTATATACAACTTTGATTTGTACTTTTGAAATGGTGAATTTTGCGACAACCAACTTCAAGCTTTTGTTTCCTTTTCTGCTTTTGACAAAGGTCTGATTATTTTTACTATTTCCTGATCCTTTGCCAGCAAAGTTTTTAGATCTGCTACCCTGTGCTGAATTGCTCTTTTGGTGATCCTATCAGGGTCGAGTTTGAATTTTGCATGGGATCTATTTGCCTGGGTTTCTTTCATAGAATACTACTACAGGATTCTATTTTTTTTTTTTTGCTAATAAATCAGCAGATTCCTGAGCATATGCACGATACTATGATCTGCACCTCGAATAGGGTGCTGTCGGATGGATACTCACAGCATTTCCAATATTCTCAAAGGAGGCAATAAGGAGCCCATCGAAGTATCCATAAGCACACCATAGCAGAAAAATAGGTATTAAGTAATTATATACCCAAGCAATGAAACAAAAGTACAAAGGGGCTTTGTAGATAACAGTGTGGCAAGTGTCCAAATGAGGCAAGCCACGTGAAAGTTAAGATATGGAGCAGACTGTGGCCACGTGACCGTGAATTGCCACAGACAGGAAGCATGCCGTTTGTCCGTGTTTTTTTTTTTTTTTTATTTTTTTTTGGGTTTTTTTTTTTTTATTTTTTTTTGAGTTTTTTTTTTTTTTTTTTTTTTTTTTTGGGGTTTTTGTTTGTTTTTTTTTTTTTTTGATTTATTTATGGACATGAGAATGGGATTGATTTGGAGAATAGCATAAACCAAACCATGAAATCAATAATCCTTGACATCAAGCTAGATTCACAATGAAAGAACAATAAATCCTGTATTTTAAGGGAGACATAAAGGAATAATGATTTAATAGTACAGTACCTCTGAGTAACATCGACACACAGACGGTCCAGAGTAGAACCAGCCTCTGGCAACGAGACGAATCTGTCACTGGGTCCAGTCTTTGCCCTCAATAACAAACGGTCCCAGTGCCCATCGACGCAGTAGACAACTTATCCATCTTTGAATCCGATTAGAACAAAAACGGAGGGTTATGCAATAGAATACAAACTAGCATAGGGCAATACAAATCGCAAAATGTTTGATTGCCAGCGGTGCTAATAAACTCGCACAAGGTGGAAGCATTTCCTAGAAGCAATGCACTGCTCTATTATTTCATGCTTTTTATAGGAACTACGCTGCAGGTAGGTCTGGACAGATCCCCTAGAATTATATGGTTTCTGTGATCTGGGTGACACCACAGGTGCCCTCATTACTGCTTGCTTTAACTTGATGAATGCATGTACATACGGTCTCCAGAACTCAGCAACTCCCTTTTCTAAAGATTGTAGAGTGACCTAAATGAGAAAAGTTACGGTATAGCCCAATGGTACCATGATAGCCTAAAAAAGAATAGTTAATCAGACAGGCAATCCCAAACGCAGCCATTCTGTGCAGCCGTGCCCGACCTCTGAGCAAACGATGTATAAAAAGAATCTGTAATTGGCCTTAGTTCACCTGGTGAGTTACACTAGGTTGCTGCACAGAATAGGTTCGATTGAAAAAGTCGATTTTAGAAATCATTAATACAGTCATTGTGTGTTCCCACTAACACATAGTACAGAGGCGTCGCGTACCGAGCTAGCACGACTGCGAGCATGCACTGTGGTACTATCCACAGTCCGCAGCTGCCACCCAATTGGAATCCGGTTGAGCTCCCAATCTGATGGGAAAAACATTGTCGGGTATTCGGGTTAATGTCACAGGCCTCCCTCCCCCTCAGAGCAACAGCGAGAATTGTGTTGCGACTTTTTCCATCAGCACACCATTATCTCATGGCAACAGGAAGCCGCTCAATATCCGTGCAGTTAAGACACGTAAACACAAGCGCATACTTCAGTAGCAGCACAAACCCCGCAAAAGCAGGGAGATCGACGGCCAGAGCAGTGAGAGAGGAAGAGACAGAGAGACTCCGCGAACGGGGCCATGCCA
>NC_133769.1:369263288-369315882 GCF_003597395.2 Chelonoidis abingdonii | reverse complement strand
GTAGGCTGGAAAAGTTTGTAGAGCTTTTGAAGCGAATATATTTTTTGTACTAACCATGAAAGCATTATCAAGGAACATAACAGTTGTTCTTTGTTCCTCTCTTGTAATGCTGAAGAAAAGTATATGTGGAAAAGGTATAGTACATGACGTTGATGAATGGGCTATGACATGTTGGAAATAGCATAAAGCATGTTTGCATTGCGGGTGGTGGTGGAGGCTGGTTGTATATGGAGTTGAGATGGTAGTTTCTCATGGTTGTATTGCCATGCTTATAATAAGAGCTATGATAGTTGGATCTTGCTGCGTCATCGCCTGTCTTGTTGCGAGTTGGACAATCAGAACCTGAGCCATTCTCAGGATAGAGAAATCTCCCATCACAAGTTAAACAGCTTCTCTTCTCCTTCGTCTGTTCTTCAAACCAGGGTGGGCACATTTGGCCAGGGCACATCAGGTAGCAGAAATTGATATGGAAAGTGCCAAGTGGAAGGCTGGGAGATGCTCATATTGGTGTTAGAATCCTGATTGTGGTGTTTCCCCAACATGAATAGCTGCATTAGTTTCCGCTCCCTTGTTTAAAAGGCTCTGTGCTACACTCCGACTCTGTGCTTCGAGAGGAGATGTTGCATTTAGAGTGCCCAGGGAGATGATATGTAATTTGTTCCAGTCAACTGGGTGGGGGTCGAGACCGGTTTTGCACTGTGCTATTGAAAAGGAACTCTGGATCTGAACCTGGCCCTTATTGCTGCCAACTCTGACAGGACAGGAAGGTTTACATATATAACACTCCCAGCAATGCCTTCAGTGCAGAAACCAAAACGTTGTAGTGTCGGTGCTTGTAAGCTATTCATTTCCCAGTGCACTGCCTCCCGTGTGGACATGAAGAATGAGATGGGTGCACCTTGCTCCACCCCCAGCAACCTTGAGCACTGAAGAGTTATCTGTTAACTGTGAAGCAGCTGCAGTGGCCTCATAGCTTCAGCTCTGTAGTACAGGGATGTTGGCCCACTTTAGTAGCATCTAGTGGGGTGGGGGTGATGCCGCCCCAGACCCTCCCCACCCCCCCACAAAAGTGAAGGGAAAGGATGATGGGAACGGGGTGCCTGGGACTGACAAATTTGTCTGCTGCTCTTTCTCCTCAAACCCAGCTGCTATGCATAGATAGATCTCAAATCTCTGCCTGAATCTCTTCCCATATTCAGCTGATAACCCGAGAGCTTCAACTCCTGAAGGCTTTCAGTTATCCATCTCCATGGGCGTTCCTCCCACCAGCCTTGCTGGCCTTGCCTGTCTCTGGTCACCCTCTGTTACCAGGGGGGGGTTCTCCTGGGGAATTGTAAGAAGGAGGCTCAGTCCTGCACTCGAAGGAGGGAGGCGTGATTAGTGCGAAAGCAGAGTTACAAAAGCTAATGGAGACTCACCAGCTCCCAGATGTGTCTGCTGCAGCCGCCACTCAGTGGCCCGTTCTCATTGACCCCCATCTAGTTCCCCTGAAGACGTGATCTGCTCTTAAAGGCCCAGGACACTCTTCCAACAACCAGGACAGGACTGTGCATTTCCACTGTCTCACACCCACCCAGCAGCCTATGTAACCACCCATTCTTAGTGCTGTTACTCCCCCATCTCCCCTCATGCCCCCTCTCTGGTTTGTTACACACAGTAGCTATGTCTTGTCTTAATTTGATTTCTAAGCTCCTTGGGGCAGGGGCTGTTTCTCCTTCTGGGTTTGCAAAGGGCCCAGCACACGGGGCCCTGAACTGGAGCGGGGCCTCCAGAGGCTTCCACAATTCAGTTAATAATAATAACAATAATAAATTTCAATCACAATAATCCAGCCAAATGGGCCTACCCCCCTTTGCTTTTAGCTCTAGAAGAAGGTCAAACATTCTTGCCAGCTACAATGTGTTAGTAACTCGAATATAGGTGGACACGGGGCCCCTGTTCGGTGTGGAAAGTCTGACTCAGCCTGGAACAATCGAATTCAATTCCACCAGGGAGAGACTGGGAGGAAATGAACCGAGAGGGAGAGAACAAGCCCAACGCAAACGCTGAACAAGCCTCTATCTTTCCTATAGGGCCCCCCTTTTCCCACAGCAGCTTTGGGGAAGGGCGAGGCCTCTGTCCCCAGGGCAGGCCCCCGGCTGCTCTCTGTCAACAGGAACTTTCTCTTGGTGTTGGTTTTATTGAGACTATTCCCCTGAAGCGACTCCAGTGACTGTGATGCGTTGGAAGTTTTCTGAGTGGGAGCAGAAGTGGAGTCCCAGAGTTCACACCTCACAAGAGCGGGGAGCTCACAAACTCCAGCTAATTCTGAAAATCTCAGATTCACCTTCAGAGGATGGTGAAGGCTCAGCCTCCCTCTTCCAGCCTTTCCTCTGCATCCCACCCAATGAACAGCCCCTGCCAGAGCGGGAGTCCATTTCCCTCTTGGCGTGACAGAGAGACCGTGGTTATGGCAGGGAAGTCAGGACTCCTGGGTTCTGTCTGTCATCCTGACACTCAGTCTCCGTGAGACCTTGGCCAAGTCACCTTTCTCTGTGTCTCGCTTTCCTATCTGTATAAAGTTCATAGTGACTTTCCTTTGTTAGAAGTTTTGAAGATCCTTCAGTGAAAGGTGCTTCACAGTTTGATGCTTGTTACTGTTGAGAATTACAGATAGTCCAGTATGTCTGCAGAAGTTGTTCGTATCTCCCCTAAGTCATCTATCTCCATATCTGTCTGTCTACTACCTACCTATCCATCTTGGGCATTTACAAGGTCTCAGAACCTATGTGGACCTAGGCACTATCCTTAGTTTTCTTCCTAATTGTCCATATTTTTTAAATATACACAAATTATCAGAGCAGCCAATTCCTCTCTATTTTAGCACACAGCCCAAGAGTTCTCAACCCCCTAGGGAAGGTCCTTTAATTACTGTTTACTCCTAAAGGTGGAAAAATAGCACAAAAGTGCAGACAGGCCTGTCTCCAGCCTGTTTACATCCAGATCTAGCTTCTCCACTAGAGGCTGAGCAAACCCACCTGGGATTGCACAGAGCTATATTATAAGTGCTGTACACCTGTGTGTCAGCTCTCGGCGTGGGATGCTTCTGCAGATGCTGGGGCAAGAGAGGTGTGGGACACGGCTATCTGAGGGGGATTCCCAGGGAAGATGCTTCTGTGTCAGGATTCACAGGTACTCATCTCTTGCTGAGGCATTCCAATGCTCAACAAACCCAGAGCAATGTGGGTGTGATGGGATAGAGAATAGGTCTGTGGTCCTTGCCGATCTGCACAGCCAGCAAACATCCCAGGACCCTTCCCAGAGAGGATGAATTTGCTCCCGTCTCACTAGCCAAAATGTCACTCTTTGCTGTGCTCTCCCTCCCACCCCAGCTGATGGCCTCTATCCCCAGGTGGCTGCATTTCAGTGGCACAGTGGATCCTTCAGGATGAAAATTGTTAGTAGATGTATAAATTCTGAGGCCGTGGCCCATACATTGCTCAGGCCACACTGAGGCAAAACTCACTTTGAAGTAAAGATTGATTAAAGACCTCAGGATCCAGCTGTGTGCTAATGCACAGACATTATCACCTCCTGTTCTTGCATTTCAGTGCTCTGGCTGTTAAGGAGGCAGCTATTACCTGACTTTTATCAGCTGGAGAGCATGAAAGTGCTAGGGCTCCTCGCTGGAACAATTCTAAGAATTTTTCAACATAGGCAAGACATCTTCTCTCCTAGCTTCATTCAAAAAGTCTGCTGACTTGTTACACCTGAAACTTTCACAGAACAATTCAGCCAGAAGCAGATACTCAGAGTGGGAAATTTCAGTCCAAATGGTTAACATTTGGCAAACTAAATAGCAACTGAAAATCAGATCTTCTAATGGAAGGTGTCAGACAGCCTTAACTATTCATGGTGCCACCAGCACCTCATACAACTGCTAATCCATTTGTGAATCCCATTCAACTAAACACTTCTCCAGTAAAGGCAAAGCCAAGGAGTTCCATAGGCCAAAGAAGGATTATGTAAACAATTTTCTTTTCTCAATGTTATATGTTCAGATTTTCAATGTAATTGAATATTCCCTTGTTCATGCGTTGTGAGACCGAGTAAATATTAATGTCTGATCTTTATCTTTTCTTTATCAATGGATTCATTGAGTTCAGCATTAGAAGGCACCATTAGATCATCCTGTCTGACATCCTGTATAACACAGGCCATAAAATTTTACCCAATTACACCTATATTGAGCTCAATAACTTGTTTCAGACTAAGCCCTGGTCTATACTAGTATTTTACATTGTAGAATCATAGAGCCACAGGGTGAGAAGGGATGGCAAGGGACATGTAGACTAACTCCCTGCCATGGTACAGGATTTGCTGGGTCTAAATCATACTAGATTGATGACTATCCAGCCTCCTTTGAAAAACCTCCAGAAAAGAAGCTTCCACAACCTCCCGAGACATCTCTTTCACCATCCTCCTGTTACAGTTAGGAACTTTCTGAAATTTCATCTAAATTTGGTCTGGTGTAGTTTGAACCCACTGACTCCTGTCCTGACCACTGTGGTGAGTTCCTCTCAATCTCTTGTTTTCCAAGCTAAATATACCCACTTCCTTCAGCCCTTGCTCATTTGCTTTGTATTCCATCCCTTGGATCCTCTTTGTCTTTCAACTCTGGATTCTTTCCAGGTTTTCTATATCCTTCCTATACATCGGTGACCAAACTGGACACAGTGCTTCAGCTGAGACCTAACTAGTGCTGAGTAGATGAATACTATCACCCAGTCTTTGGGTTGTCCACAGATTTTATTTGCAGTGATTTTCTATTTCCTTCCAGATCCTTGATGAAAATATTGAATAGCATCAGGCCTAGAACTGATCCCTGCAGAATCCCACTAGAAAAAGCCCCATTTGCTGACACTGGCCCCTTGACAATGGCTTTCTGACATCTCTCAGTTAGCTATTTTGAGGTATATTTTACGTGTGCTCTACTGATATTATTGAGTGTTCATCTGAATGTTTTTCCCTACTAAATCAAATGCTTCAGAGAAATTGAAGTTTATTGCATCTGCACAGTACGCTTGATGAACCAAACGTGTACTCTCATTAAAGGAGGAAATCAGTTTTATGCTGTTTAACATTCTCATTGGCAGTTAATGGACTGGAGAGTATTTCATCACTGCTTCCTCATACTGCTTCTTTCCAAATGCAGAACAAAACTATTTCTGCAACACACCTACATTTTCTACAACATTAAGAACTTTCCTTTCTCCTCTAGGAATTGACCTAAACCTTTTCTCGGATTTTTCTTGTTCTTAATGTCCTTAATAACCTCCTTTTTGTTATCCTTTGCCCTGCCGAGCATAGATTTTTCCCTGATGTCTTTAATATCCCTTATAATCTCCATAACTTCCAATTTGTATTGCTTACTATCTATTTCCTCTTTTTTTCCATTTGTATATATTGCTTTTTCCCACATAATTGCTGCCTTCACTTTGCCACTGAACTGGGTTTTTAGCCAAAGTTCTCCTCTTCCTTGACTATGGAATCATGATTTTTAGCTAGCCAACAAACTCTTCTTAAAGAACTCATAACTTTCATTCCCATTTTTCTGTTGAACATTTTCCTCCCAATCAGTTTTGCTGATAATTTTCCTCAGTCCCATTCTTTTATTTTGTTCTCCTCTATCATACGCCCCATTTGTGACTGGTTGGATCACAGAAACCCCCTTGGGAACTGCCAAATAATGTGCCAAGACAACGTCTGCTCCTGCTTTCCTGCCCTGGCAGCTTAGGACTCCAGCACCCTGCCAGGTTTGAGCCAGACCCGCTAGCCTGCTGCAAACTCAGACCCAGGGTCTCAACCACATGCCCCAAAGCTGCAGGCTTAACTGAAAGCAACTTACAGAAGTGTTCCTGTCTTTAACACTCTGATGCCTAACTCCCAGTGGGGTCTAAACCCCAAATAAGTCCATTTTGCCCTGTATAAAGCTTATACAGGGTAAATTCATAAATTATTCACCCTCTATAACACTGGTACCGAGATATGCACAGCTGTTTGCCCTCCCCAGGTATTAATAACAAGTTAATTAACAAGTAAAAAATGATTTTATTAAATTCAGAAAAGAGGATTTAAGTAGTTCCAAGTAGTAACAGACAGAACAAAGTGAATTACCCAGTAAAATAAAATAAAACCCACAAATCTAAACCTAATACAGTAATACAACCGAATACAGGTAAAATCTCACCCTTAGAGATGTTTCAATAAGTTTCTTTTCTCAGTCTGGACACCTTCCTAGTCTGGGCACAATCCTTTCCCCTGATAAAGCCCTTGTTCCAGCTCAGGTGGTAGCTAGGGGATTCTTTATGATGGCTCCTCTCTTTGTTCTGTTCCACCCACTTATATATCTTTTGCATAAGGAGGGAATTCTTTATCCTTCTGCGTTCCCACCTCTCCTAACTGGAAAAGCACCAGGTTAAAGATGGAATCCAGTTCAGGTGACATGATCACATGTCACTATTAAACCCCAAGCTTCATTCCTCCCGGCCTGACTCACTGGAAGGCTTGTCTGGAAACAGAGCCCCAGTCAATTGTCCTAGTGGATGGGACCCATCAAGATTCCAAACCACCATTAATTGTCCACATTTTGCATAATTACAATAGGTCCTCAGAGTTATAGTTGATATTTCTAGTTTTAGGTACAAGAATGATACATTTATACAAATAGGATGATCACACTCAGTAGATTGTAAGCTTTGTAATGATACCTTACAAGAGACATTTTGCATGAAGCATATTCCAGTTCCATTATATTCACTTATTAGCATATTTTTTATAAAATCATATGGACTACAGCCTCACACTGTTCTTTGTCTTGTTCTCTAAACTAAACTGTTCCAAACTTTTCAGTCTGCATATGGTAGTCTTCCCCATTCTCAGAGCCTGTCTCGGAAATCTCTTTCTGTCTGCTTTGTCTTTTAGATACTGGTGACAAAAACTGAGCACGCATCCAGAGCAGGTTATTCTTCATCTCTCTCCCTAGGCATCTGGACATTGTCTTTGTTTTCGCCACTACTGCAAATCAGCAGGTGTTTCCATGGAGCTGCTATCAGTGATCCCCAAGATTTTCCCTGAGGTGTGTTCTAGTTGGGATGTTTTCCCCTGGCACATGTCTTGGCAAAAGTTTTTTTTATTTTCTATTCTCAGATTTCAGTAACTAGGTGAATGGGAAACTCCTTACAGCATGGTTTCTCTAGCCTGGTTTTCATTGCATTAAGGCTATGTGTACATTGGCAGATATTTTTGCCAAAACTTTGGTCAATGACCAAAAAGCCTTTAAAGAAAATCATTGTTGCTCGTTCACACTGTCTTTCTCTTTCAGCATAGTACATCCACATATGGGGTGGTTGCAGCAACAATGAGAGCAATGCACTGTGGGTAGCTATCGCACAGTTCGGCTCTCCATCTTGTGCTATTAGGGGTTTTGGGAAGTTGGAGTGGATCACAGCGCATCATGGATTCAAGCTCTATGTTTCATGATGCGTTGTTTTCTGTCCCAGCATTCCATGTTTTCCCATCTCCAATTCGTAGCACTTTTCAACATCCCTTGTTTTCTGCTCAGCCTGTCACCTCTATTTGCACGAATGGATCCCGCGCTGCTCTGCAATGAGCAGTGAAATCAATCTTGAAGTTGCAAAGGCAACAGGAGTCACAGCTGCCTGTGGATAGTAGCAGCATTAGGTTGCTTTTGGCATTCATGGAACAACTGAACATGGTGGAACATTATTTTTGGGTTCGGGAAATCGTTATGTAGGTTTGGAATGATGAGCAGTGCTGCAGATCTTTCGGATGAGGAAAGTCACCTTCCTGAAACTGTGTGTTGAGCTCACCCCAGCCCTAAGATGCAAGGACACCCAAATGAGACCTGCCCTTTTGGTGGAGAAGCACTTAGTGATTGCAGTGTGGAAATGGTGATTCCAAGCTGCTACTGGTCGGTTGCAAATCTGTTTGCAGTCAGGAAATCAGCCTTTGGGGATGTGTAATATGTGGATGGCTTGGCAGAAATGGGTTTCCCTAACTGTGGAGGGGTGATAGATGGCATGCATATTCCAATTTTGGTACCAAAGTACCTTGCAATATTGTAATTAAATCAGAAGTGGAACTTCTCTATGGTGTTACAGGCACTTGTGGATCACCGTGGCATTTAACTGACATCAGAGCAGGGCGGTCCAGAGAATTTCATGATGCATGAATCTTTAGGAACAGAAGCCTTTACATAAAGCTGCAAATGGGGACTTTCTTTTCAGACCAGAAGATCCCCGTAAGGATGTTGAAATACCCATCGTGATCCTGGGAGACCCGACATGCACCTTAATGCCAGGACTTATGAAGCTGTAAATGGGAAGCCTGGATAGCAGTAAGGAGCATTTCAAAAATAGATTGAGTAGGTGCAGGATGACCGTAGAATATGTGTATGGCATATTAAAAGGGCGCTGGAGAGGCCCTTATGACAGGTTAGACCTAAATGAGGAAAATATTCCCATGGTCATAGCCATGTGTTGCATATTGCATGATATTTGTGCAGGAAAGGGCAAAAAGTTTGCTCAGGGGTGCATTGCTGATGCAGAACACTTGGCTGCTGATTTTGAGCAGCCAGACACCAAGGTTATTAGAGGGGCACAATGGGAGGCAATTTGAATCAGAGAGGCTTTGAGGCAACACTTTGGAATTGAGAACCAGTAATGTTTGTTAAATATTGGGGGTAGCTGTGTTAGTCTGTATCCACAAAAACAACAAGGAGTCCAGTGGCACCTTAAAGACTAACCGATTTATTTGGGCATAAGCTTTTGTGGGTAAAAAACCTCACTTCTTCAGATGCAAGATGCTCTTCTTCAGTAATGTTTGTTGCTATGCTTGGAACTGTAATGCATAATGAAGTCCAGTTTTGTTCAAGCCCAGGATTCAACGTAAGGAAATGATAAAACTGCTTACTCGTTCACTGTTGCCATTGTAACTTACACAGAAACAAATATAGCATGCTTATTATTCAAATAACTTTGCCTTTCTTACCCAAAAAACACAACACCATGCAGACACACACAGACAAACTCACCTTCTTGGGAGGGGAAGATACCTGTGGAGGACTGACTTTTGGAGCTGAGTGTCAGTCCAGCTGTCATTTGAAAAGCTGTCTGCAGGGGTGCAGTGTAGAGGAAAGCATGAAGTCCCAGAAATCGCAAATGGATGTGCAGGTGGAATCTGGGGAGGGCATGGGAAAGAGCTCTGAATGTGATGAAGGGGCAGGCAGACACGCATCTGTCCAGTCCGGAGGGTTATGAATGACTGCAGTGTGTCGGTTTGTGGCTCCGAAACTTACCAACCTCTCTGTTGTGCCCCTAGTGCATGCCTCCTTTCCTTTTCTTTCCTGCTTGTCATATTCCATCCACTTCCCCCATTCCGTCTTTTCTGCATCTGAGTACTGAAGCACCTGCCAGAACTTATCTTCCTTGCTCTGTCTTGAGCACTTTCTTATCCAGTAGAGATGCACGACTGGGGTGAACAGGTGCCTCCTTTCAAGGAAATATCTGGGGAAGCATGAGCAACAATAAACAGTCATTATTGTTAAGTTCTCACACAGCATTGAAAAGCTACAGTAAAATATACCGCTGGTAACACATCAGTCACTCTCTGGCTGGCCCTTGAGAAGCACAGATGCCAGCGAACACCACCGAGTATATCGTGAGTATACCCAGGAGCAGGGGACATTGTGCGTGGGAGAAAAGCAATGTTTAAGGGGTTGCGGGGCACTTCTCAGGGGGCAATATTCTAAAGTTTCCCACCCTGTTCCACAGGTGGGGGTCATTGTAGCAGATATCTTTGTCCTGAGGGTAAGCAAGGAAGCAAGGGTGCATCTACTACACACTTGTGGCTTCCTCCCCCTTCCCTATGCTGCTTGCCTGTGTGCCGCTTTGATCCTTGCCCGAGTAATTGCAGAATGGCACAGAAAGTGTTCCTCAATGGGCAAAGGACCAAAGAAGCTCTGCCAAGGAACAGCACAGAATTGTGGAGTCTGCAGGAAAGTTTCCTAGAGATCTCTCTGGAGGATTCCTGTGACATCTCGGTGTGCATCAACAACCTCTTCCAACATACTGTCTAGCTGCACGGGAAAATACCCAGCACACAGAAACACAGCCAGACTTGTATATTTCTCTACCCTCAACACATCTCCACACTTCACAAAGCAAAATCACTTACCAGGGGTGTCTTCTCCTGCTTCTTGTTCATCCGATTGTGATTGCTGAGACTGGTTGGACATCTCTGGAATAGAGAACAGCTCCTGAGTGGACACAACACTGGGCAAAACCAGCATGGGCTCCACATCTTCTACCTTCACTCTTCATAGATGGCTTCCTCCTCTGGATTAAGTCAAGTTTCTGTCAGTTCCAGCCCGACCAATGAATCCACAGGGTTCTTGGCTATTGAGGTGGGGTCACCACCATGGATAGTGTCCAACTCCTTATAAAAACGGCAGGTCTGGGTCACAGCACTGGAGCAACCATTTGCCTCCCTTGCCTTCTGGTATGCGTGCCGCAGCTCCTTCACCTTTGCTCTGCAATGCAGTGTGTTCCGATCATAGCCCTTTTCCCACAAGCTGAGCAAAATCGGCCCATAGGCATCAAATTTGCTACAAGTGGAGCACAGCTGGGACTGCACAGCTTCCTATCCCCAAATACTGAGTAGATCCAGCAGTTCTGAAGTGGTCCAAGTGGGAGGGCAATTGCTGCGTGGATTCATCATGGTTATCTGGGAACATGTGATGTGAGCTCTCCACACCGAGCAAACATGAAGAGGAATTTCAAATGTCCCAGGACTTTACGAGGTGGGGGGAAGATGTTTAACTGGAAACAGGGTAACAGAGCTGAAACTTCTGACCAGAGTGGTCAGGATGGGCATTGCGGGATACCTTCTGAAGGCCTATTACTGTGATAAAATCAAGTGCAAGTGTCTACACTGGCACTTTGGTAACAAAACGTTAGATTAAAAAGCCTTACAGCTTTTGTCAAGGTGGTTTTTTAATCTCACTGAAACAGAGCAGTTCAGTCATTGAAAGAGGCTTTGCAGAGTATACACCTCCACTGTTTCTTCACCAAAAGCTGCCTTTTGGCGAAAAAACTTCGCAGTGTAGACAAGCCCTAAGGAACAATGACGGGTAACCAGTATCCACACTCACGTTTCCTGCTGGCTCCTTTAAAGGTTTTACACATCATGATGTGTAGGAATTATTGATGCATGGAGAATCATAAAATATGGAATTGACATTAGTAGGGTCAGTTGTTCACAATTAATTTATCTGAGTAATGAAAATGTCATTTTCCTGTGTGTGAGGAGCAATCAATCTGCTTCACCCAAGAGAATAGCCTCCAGTAGTACATGTTGTGTCTCATATTAACTTTGTCTCTCCAACAGGCATTTGTACTGCAACCAACACCCTAGAGCCTGGACACAGACAGAAATTCAGGGAATATACATTAGATTCTGGTTACATAGTTCTGCCTCAGAGTTACATACTTTCTCCCGTACTCCATGTCAGATTCCAACACAACCAACTTCACCAACCCCTCCACCTTCCTCCTGCTGGGCATTCCTGGCCTGGAGGCGGCCCATGTATGGATCTCCATCCCCTTCTCTGCCACGTACGCCATAGCCATCTTGGGGAACATCAGCATCCTGTTCATTGTGAATATGGAGCTGAGCCTCCATATACCCATGTACTATTTCCTCTGCATGCTGGCTGTCACTGACCTGATCCTGTCTACTTCCATCCTGCCCAAAACACTGAGCATCTTCTGGTTCAATTCCAGGGAGATAGGTTTTAGTGCCTGCCTCACCCAGATGTACTTCATTCACTGCTTCACATCGATGGAGTCTGGGGTCTTTGTGGCCATGGCTTTTGATCGTTATGTGGCCATCTGTGATCCTCTGAGACATTCCATCATCCTGACAAACCCTGTGGTGGCCAAGATTGGACTGGCCGTGGTTCTGCGTGGCTTCATGCTCATGCTGCCCCATCCTTTCCTGGTGAGGCAGTGGCCATATTGTAGAACCAACATCATCCCCCACTCATACTGTGAGCACCTAGCCGTAGTGAAGCTGGCCTGCACTGACATCCGTGTCAGTAATTACTACAGCCTCTCTGTGACATTCTTGGTGACCGCTATGGATTTGTTTTTTATTGCCATGTCCTAGACCCAGATCCTAAGGGCCATCTTCAGCCTCCCCACAAAGGACACCCGGCTCAAAACTTTTGGGACCTGCAGCTCCCACCTTTGTGCCATCTTATCCTTTTACATCCCAGCTCTCTTCTCCTCCCTCACACATCAGTTTGGCCACAATGTGCCCCTGCATTTCCATGTTCTCATGGCCAATGTGTACCTCCTGGTGCCTCCCATGCTAAATCCCATCATCTACGGGGTGAGGACCAAGCAGATCCGGGACAGGCTTTTCCCACTCTTTACTTATAAAGGAACTAAAGTTTTCTCCTGGCGCTCAGACCAAGCTCTGTGCTGAGATGACTGGTGACACAGTGCTGGACCCCCTTCCCTGAATCACTGACTGGCCAGTCAAAGAGACATTCAACCCTTTCCTGGCCTTACTGTGCTGTGTAAGCCTGATAAACTGAGGAATCCATCTGTACACATCTCATTAACTTATAGAGTTGCTACCTTTCTAACTACTGATAATTGGACACCTGACACCTCCTTTCCCAGGCTAGTTAATCTGTCTCAAACCAGGCAGGACACTGAAATCCTAAGCTGCCAGGGCAGGAAAGCAGAGGCAGAAGTAGCCTTGGCACATCAGGTTGCAGTTCCCGTGGGGTTTCTGTGATCCAGCCGATCACAGGCCTGAACATTGCTGTGTCTCAAAGGTGCACACATACAGGATCTGGGATGCAAATACAGCCACTGGAGGGTATCATACCATATGCCTGTTTCATAAAGCTGGAAGGGACCCTGAAAGATCATCAAGCCCAGCCTGCTGCCTTCACTAGTAGGATTTTGCTCCAGATCCCTAAGTGGCCCCCTTAGGGATTGAACTTACAACCCTGGGTTTAACAGGCTAATGTTCAAACCACTGGGCTAACCTTCCCCCCTTGCCAAACAGCTAATACCCCTTGCAGGATACTACCTGGGGTTTATGGTCATCTGGGTTGGAGGGTACCAACGTAGCAAATTAATTAAAAGTGTATTGACCCTTGAGAGCCACCTGGCAGACAATTTTGAGGGACTGCACACTGGGCTGGTGTACCCTTACTGTCAGGGGAGTGTCTGAATAAAAATGGACCTCAGCCATCCTTTCACAGCCAGGGTTCGGGGGTGGGTGTAAGTGGAAATGGTCCCAAGAAATTGTTTGGCAAGTAGTAATAACAAATAATGACACATGGTTTCTGATGGGGTCCGAGGTATCCTACCCACTGATGGGTCTTGCATGGATGGGACATAGAAATACCTGGAAAGGCTGGCCACAGAAACCACCACCTCTGCAGTGTTCAGAACCAGTACTCCCTCAGCACTGGGTGGAACAGGGAAATAAAATTTGCTGGGAGAGATTGGCCGTGCTTAATGGCCAGGTTCTGGAGGGTGGACGGCGTGTGGAGTGGGTGGGATTTGGACCAGGAGACGTTTCCTTGCAGCTGGGAAACTTCACTTATCAGATCCATATACCAGCTATGCATCGGCCTAATGTAACTGGACACTCAACAGTACCTACTAACTGGACTAACCATCTGAATGAACTGGGACTATGTGATACAGCTACCCCAGGAGCTCCAGGTTGAGCATCGCTGAACGCAGATTTTGGAAGCCAAGGCCCTTTGAAGGATGAATGCCTTCCACCTGGCTGCTGAACTACCTGCTGATTGTGCTTGAACTGATATTGCTTGTGCCCTTTGGACAGGCCTAATGGACACTTATTCACTTCTTCGTCATATTGCTCATGTTGTAGAAATGTTAGCCCTATTAATCATAATATTGATCATATTCATGGGATGTTTGAAATTATGTGCTGCCTTAGCTTCTCCTCAAAAGCCATATTTGTAAATTCAGTAGCTTATCCCTTCAGTAGCTTATCCCTAGAGACCTGCCTTCTCTCTCTCCTCATAGCATGTCAATGTTTTAAACAGCAGCCACACTGTTGGCACCATCCCATAGGTGTTTGGCCAAGCTTTTTTTCATTTTTAGGGGAAGCCCAGGCCCTCTGCTGTGCTAAGCTAATAGAAGCTTTTTTGGAGCAATTAGGATATATAGAGGTAACCTGGAAGCCAGATAAGGGCAGTGTGAACCTGACAGGTTTTAGAGTAGCATTGAGTAGGGTTTATTGAAATGTTAACACATTTTGTTTTTGAGAAGGCTTGTACCATATTTGTTGACTGAATAATAGCACCTTTTTTTGGAAGGCAGCAGCATTAAATGCATAGGAAGGAACATGTTGCGATGTTGCAATAGGTTACATTATTAGTTACTGGGAGCAATCCAGTACAGGCAGACATTTCTGTGGGGCAGCAAGCCCTTTGGGTATTTGTTTGCTTATTTACCAATTGGGTGATTAAACAGCAGTAAGGGCCTACTTTATTTGTTACACTGCAGAATTTAGGGGAGGCCATTATAGTTACCCCATTATGGAATTTTATAGAACCATGCAGTTGTGCATTTTGGGGCGTATTTGGAGAGAGAGCCTTTGGCACCATTACTGCTGTTTTATTTGTTTTTTGCTTAACCACTCGCCAATATGAAATATTTTGGAGTTTAAAATATATGTATTTTGAACAGTAATTTAGTAGGTTACTAAGATGTGAAGGTTTTGGCCATTGGGTTTTACTAGAATATGCTGACACTCTGGGGTTAACAACAGGGATAGAGGTGGTAACAGGGATAGGGGCAGGGGAAATACTTGTGGTAGTAAGATGTTTTTGGTATTTACTATTGGGAAGCCAATTAGGGAGGGCAGTACATTTTGATGATACTTGTTTGAAAACACAGGGTGCATCCTGTGGGATAAACCCCAAAGCCCAATTAATACCACAATTTTAAGAATGGCTTTTATATATATATTTATTTTGTTGCCATTTTATAATATTTTGTTTTTGTTTTTTCTTAACCAGGGCCAACTTCTAGTGTTCTTTGTTGTTAGAAATTTTTGAACTTTAGGGGTTACAGCAGCCCGAGCATGTTTTTTGTTCGTTTGTGTGTGTGTGTTTGGAACGGCTATGGCTTAGCATTGTACTGGGGAGAGCTTACTGGCATGTAACCCAGGTTCGGGTTTAATGACCTTATGGGACTTTTACCTTTGGGCTTTACTTTATGTAGAATTGCTAGTGGGTTTGGGCTTTTAAAAAAAACACAAAGGTATTATGGAGGTTTAACAGTAACAGCAAAAGCATGGTTACACGCGTGAACCAGATAGAGGGCATGAGCCACTTTTGTACCATGGCTGATATTTTTAATTTTGAAGCAGGATTGGTTATAGCAACTGAGTGCCAGTGGGTGCTAGGCTTTTCACTGGGCTTTTCAAGGCAGTATTTTGGCCTTTATGTTTTTTTTATTTTTTTGCTTAGTGAGCTAAAGTTTTAGTTGACTAGCGTGGAGGGGGATGCAGTGACCCTGATTCTTGCTGACTGATGGGTTCAGGTGCTGAGGTCTATTTTTGTTTTTTGAGGTTATATCTGGGATTTTAGGGGGACCTGGAGAGGGGTTACCATTGCTCTTGCTTGCGTTTCTTTTTAGGGCTGGGAATTTTTTAACGTCTGAGTCCAAGGGCAGAGTTGTTTGTTTACAATGAGAAGCATGGATTTTTTTGGTGAGTTTCTTGCATTTGACCGCTTTGTGGGTGGTCAACAGGACCTGGTAAGGGCCTTTCCAGTCAGGCTTCAGGGAGGTTGTTTTTTTTGGTGCACCCTGATGTAGACCTAATTTTTAGGCTGCAGTGGGTGGCACAGTGCATTGGCTGGTTTAGGCAGGGCACTCTGAACCTGTGAGTGAATAGACGTAATGCACTGAATTAGTGTTCTGCAATATGGCATAACAGTATTATTGTTTAGCTGCAAATTTAGTTGGTGAGGGAGCAGGGGAGGGGACTCTGGCATCCTTCTGGGCCTGGCCATAAGGATTTGATGTGGGGCTAGGCCATGTTTCCGTGAGGGAGTGCTTTTTATGTGCACAAGGGCAAGGGAAATGGCATTAGGCCACTTTCAGTTGGTTTTAGCACAGATTTTTGAGATTTTGTGTGCTAGTTTCCCATTTTTTTGCTCCACAGCCCCCGCACTTTGGGGTTGGTGGGCACAATGCAGATGTTGAGTAACATTGAGAACCTTGCAAATTTGTTGCATGATCTGGCCTTTGAAATGGGTGCCTTGGTTAATATTAATAGAGGTCAGCAGGCCACATTGGGGGATAAAGTCCCTTAACAATATTTTTTGCTATTTAAGGGAATTGGCCTTGACACAAGGATAGGCCTTTATTGAGCCAGAATACATACAAACACAAACAAGAACATATTTATAAGAACAACATTTTGGCATATTGATCACACTAATTTGAATATTTACAAAAGATCTCCATGGGGGTGGGGTTCCCAGCAGGTTTGGTTTTTTCTGGTCTGCCATCATTGTGGGCTAGGCAGATAGGACAGGAGTTACAGTACTGCTGGGCCATTATGGAAAAATGTGGGGCATACCAACGTTGCAATGCTGATGCTACCATCCCCCCTTTGCTCATGTGTGCCATTTCTCCACAACAAAGGCATCAGGCTAACTGGAGCCAGGGCCTCCAGCCCGAGTGCCCCGCCATTAAGTGTGAGAGAAGGAGGGGTGCCTGGCCACTATGTGAAGAGAGTGGGGGAGTTTTGGGATATTTTAGGGTAAAGTATAACAATAAGCTGTTACTGTGCTGACATGGTATTAGGGGACAAAGGCATATGTAGGCAGTATTTCTGTGTCTAATACAAAAGTTGCAGATTCTTTGGTAATTCTTCATCAGATTCTCCCCTTCTCTCTTGCTTATAAGGATTAATAGGAATGCAGCTGCAGGAGAAATTCCCTTTGTGCAAAACAAGGTAAAAGGTGTCTTGGGCAAGGCCATGGAGAATATGAGTGGCAGGATGACAGACAGAACCCAGGAGTCCTGACACCCATTCTATAGTCATGGTCTCTGTCATGCCAGGAGGGAAATGGACTCCCAGTCTGGCAGGAACTGATCATTGGGTGGGACGTAGAGGAAAGGCTGAGAGAGGGAACCTGAATCTTCATCATCCTCTGAAGGTGAATCTGATGTTTTCAGAACTAGCTGAAGTTTGTGAGCTCCCCACTCCTAGTAAGTGTCCACTCCAGGACTCCACTTCCGCTCCCACTCAGAAACCAGCCAATGCATCACAGTCACTGCAGTCACTTCAACGGAACAGATGCAGTAAAACCAACACCAACAGAGTGATCCTGTGGGTGGAGTGTAGCCGGGGTTCTGTCCTGGGCACAGAGACCTTTCCCTTCCCCCAAAAACTTCCCTGGAACAAGGGGGGCCCTATAGGCAGCATAGAGACTGGATTAGTGTTTGCACTGGATTTGTTCCCTCCTTGTCAGTTCATTTCCTCCCAGTCTCTCCCAGGTGGAATTGAAATTGAATGTTCCAGGCTGAGTCAGACTTTTCAGGAGTGGAAAACAGAATCAACATTGGAAGACACAATCCTAACTATACATATACAATGATGGGGTCTAAATTAGCTGTTCCGCTCAAAAAAGAGACCTTGGAGTCATTGTGGATAGTTCTCTGAAATCATCCACTCAGTGTGTGTGGTAGTGAAAAAAAGCAACCAGAATGTCAGGAATCATTGAGAAAGGGATAGATAATAAGAAAGAAAATATCATATTGCCGCTATATAAAGCCATGGTATGCCCACACCTTGAATACTGTGTGCAGATGTGGTCGCCTCATCTCAAAAAGCATATATTGGAATTGGAAAAGGTTTAGAAAAGAGCAACAAAAATGATTAGGGATATAGAATGGCTTCGGTATGAGGAGAGATTAATAAATCTGGGACTTTTCAGCTTGGAAAAGAGGCGACTAAGGAAGCATCTGACAGAGGTCTATAAAATCATGAGTAGTACAGAGAAAGTAAATAAGGAAGTGTTATTTGCTCCTTTTCATAATACAAGAACAAGGGGTCACCAAATGCACTTAATAGGTAGCAGCTTTAAAAGAAACATAAGAAAGTATTTTTTTCACATCACTGTCAACCTCTGGAACTCCTTGCCAGAGGAGTGTTGTGAAGGCCAATAGTATAACAGGGTTCAAAAGGGAGCTAGATAGATTCATAGAACATAGGTCCATCAATAGCTATTAGCCAGGATGATCAGGGATGGTGTCTCTAGCCTCTGTTTGCCAGAAGCTGGGACTGGGTGACAGGGCAGCGATCACTTGATGATAACCTGTCTGTTCATTCCCTTTGGGGAACTTGCCATTGGCCACTGTCAGAGGCAGGATTCTGGGCTTGATGGACGTTTGGTCTGACCTAGTATGGCCGTTCTCATGTTCTTATGAGTGCCCCGGCTTGAGGGCACTTGGATTCTCATAGCTGAACTCTCTGCCTGCTCATCTAACACGGGTATTTCTCTGGTAAGGAGCACCTGGATTTTGAAGCCCTGGAATGAGAGTGAATGAATTCTCGCTGAGCCCAGCAGTTACCAACACACTGTAGTTTAGCTAGCAAGCATGGTTTGAGCTTCCTCTGTAGCTAAAGGCAAAGAACAGGGCCATATTGGTGATAGTGGTGTGGTCGCATGGGAAAGAGAGGAAAAGCTTGATGTCACCTGCATATTGTTGGTGTTTGAGTCCATGTTGTATGACAGTTCCCATAGAAGCTGCCTGGAGATGTTGACAAGCCCCAGAGAGGATCCTTGTGGGAATCCAGAAGGGAGGGGTCTAGTGATGGAGGTGCAGCTTCCCATCACCGTTTATTGGGTGCATCCCTCCAAGAAGGATTCGGACCCTTTTAGTGCTTCTTTCTAGACTCTCGGTGCCTTTTATGTGAGACAGCAGCATCTCATTGCCAACAGAGTCAATAATGCAATGAGTTCCAGGAGGCTGAGCATGGACGTGTGCCCCTCCGTCCATTGACAGGAGGAGATCTTCCATTAGTGCCTCTAAAGCAGGGGAAGTGGATAGCAATTGATGGAAATTAGAAGTTCTGAAGTATAGAAAATGGCTAAGAGAAGC
Organism: Chelonoidis abingdonii; assembly: GCF_003597395.2. Taxonomy (NCBI): domain Eukaryota; kingdom Metazoa; phylum Chordata; order Testudines; family Testudinidae; genus Chelonoidis; species Chelonoidis abingdonii. The sequence goes on along the minus strand of NC_133769.1, from coordinate 369,296,641 downwards.
AAAAGACACCAGAGACAAATCCATGGCTAGCAGGGCAAAGGAAAATAAAACGATATTTACCTCTATTAGAAACAAAGGAAATCCTAAGAGAGATATAGGCCTTTACTAGATGGAGATAGTAAAACTGTTAATGATGCTGAAAGGATAAAAATGTTCAAGAAACCTTTCTGTGCTGTATTTGAAAGAAGCAGGATCTTGTACTCATGAACATGAACTAAGAGAGTTGTCTGAGTACATCTCTGCCCCACTGATGTTAATTTTTAATAAATATTGGAAAACCAGGGATATCCTAGCAGCCTGATGGAGTGCTCATGTTATGCCAGTATTCCAAAAAGGGGTGACTTGTGTATAAAATGTCTGGTATCATTATCAGTCCTGAGCATAATAACGGAAAATCAGAGAGGGGATTTAGTCAATAAAGAATTAAAGGGTAGGACTACAGGTCATGCCAATGATGATTTGATGGAGAATCTGACGGGTCAAACAGACGTAATTTCTTTTTTTAGATGATAACAAATGTGACTCATAAGGGTAACTGGGGAGATGGAATAGACTTAGACCATTAGAAAATGGCTAAGGGAAGCAAAAGACACCAAAGACTAACCCATGGCTGGCAGGACTAATGAAAAAAGAGGAAGATTTGCAAGTACATTAAAAACAAAGGAAATCCTAATAGCAGTACAGGCCCGTACTAGATGGAGATAATCACACTGTTAATAATAACGCAGAAAGGGTAAAAATGTTTATCAAACCTTTCTGCCCCATATTTGAAAGAAACAGGATGCTGTAGTCATGAACATGAACTTCTTTGTGACCAACTGGTAGCTATGGAGATAGGAAAAGAGCACCTACTAGGGATCAAGATTTTGAAATCAGCAGTCCCAAATATCTCACACCTGGAGAGCCCTAAAAGCTGTCTGAGGAGATCTCCAGTGATAATGTTCTGTCAGCATTCCAAAACAGATGATTTGGGTACAAAATGCCTGGTAGCTTGACATCAGTCCTGGGCATAAAAATGGAAAAGTGGATAGGGGACTTAGTCAATAAAGAGTTAAAAGGTAGGACTACAGTTCAGGGCTTTTTGGGGCAACAACGAGTTTGGGTGATAAAGGGAACTGGGGAGATGGAACAAACTTAGACTATTGCAAGTTATTTGATCTAGTACCACATGACACTCAGATTAACAAACTAGCCCTAGACAGCATCAGTAGAGCACTTGTTAGATGGAGTGAGAACTGGCTAACTGATAGATCTCAGAAAGGAGATGTCCATGGGGAATCATCATCCAATGGGGAGTTTTCTAGTGGTTCACAAAGGTCCCTAAGCACCTAACTCCCATTGATTTGGGCCTCTAGGGGCCTCGTAGATGGGCTGGAGAGAGGTGCCTATTTCCAGGTGGGATTGCCAGCTCTGACCCCTCTTCTGGAGTCAGCTACCTAGGACAGGTCATCACTTTCTCATGAGAAACCGAGAGAGACATGGGAGACCCAGGTCCAAAATCTCTGCTGTCCCTGATTTGGATAAGCATGTTAAACACAGGATTCCCATGTGAGTGCCCTGAGCATCAGGCTATTCTGGGTGGGGTGCTCAGTCTCTCCAGCTGCAGCTGTTCCACTTTGTACAAATAAACCTTCAGTGGAGCAGGGATTTGAATCTGGGTCACCCACATTCCAGGTGAGGGTGTTAAACCACTGGGCTATTCTTGGGTTCACACACATGAATGGACGTGCACACACACGCACACACACGGACCCATGTGCATGCACACACATTCTTGACCTGCAAGGACCCATGCGGGAGGTGCAGTATGAGAACCCCTAGCACATTGAGTCTGCTGGGGAGATGGGCAAGGGAACACCTAGCTGGAGAATCCTACCAGAATTGTGGCCTGAGCTAAGGCTCTTAGCACCTTGTTAGCTTTTTAGTGAAGCAGCACCTTATAGGTGGAGCAACATCAGCATTCAGGTTGCTTTGTGCAGGCTACTGGTGGAACCTGAGACTCCTACAGGTTTAGGCAAGAGATGAGCCGGGGTTTGAGAAAGGCAGCAGTGCCTAAATTCAGTGATTACGTAAGTGTTTTTGTGGATCTAACCCTGGACGCCTTTCTGGAAGATGCTTTAGTCAAACACAAGTTAAGGTTGTTGAACGCCAAGGGGACTGGCTGGTGACACTAGGAGGAAACAGCCAAGTTGACGGACGTCCACTTCTCACTTTCAAAGACCTCTTTCCTCCTTTCTTTGTACAAGGAGCAGGCTCCCTGGAGGAGAACAAGTGTTTATCTGCTCTTCCCATCCTCCAGTGGCTGTAGTGTCCCAGCTGCTTGCTCTGCTAGACTCTGGGCAATGTCCTTTGCTAGGTAACCAGCAGCTGTAGCACCATCGTGGGTGGAGAACATGGTGTGATTCTGTGTGACTGAATAGGACCATTTTTATCATTGTTGCTACCATTGTTATTCATGTGCAACAAAACTTATACGCATATGCAAGTATCATCTTTGTATCTGAAGTTATGATTATTGGCCATAGACTTGTATCTTATACCTGTATTGTATGTTTGGGTAACACCACACAGGTAGCATTTACATGAAGGCCAGACAGCTCTGTGTTGATGGCCCTTCCAGGACACTTAGCTCTCACAATGGGCTGTAGAAGAAATACACCTCAGCAAGAATTTGGGCAATGGCTGCCCTTGTGGGTTATCAAAGCACGTAAGGACATGTGACATGCTCATGTGACCCTGGACTCCGAATTGGGCAGTAACTTTCCAGGGGCTGGGAGCTTTGTATGAGACAATAAAATTCCATGCACAGAGCAGAGGATATAGAAGGACCCCCAAGACATCTTCATCTCGTCTTCATTTCCTGTTACATTTCTCTGGACTGGATTTCTAACAAGGAAGTTATGAACAAGGACTGATAATCCCCAAGCTGATTGGGTGATTCCAGGGAGACTTTTCCAAGCCAGCAGTTTATTCCATCACTGCTCTGGTCCTGATCTCTGAACACAGAAAAATCACTTGGATGTATCTGATCTGTTAACCATTTATAGCTCTTCTTTCCTTTTCTTATAAATCCTTTAGTTTTTAATCACTAAATGATTGGGAGCTGTGTGATCATTGAGTAAGATCTGAGTTCTATATTGGCCTGGCTATGCCACTGATCTCTTGGGATTGGAAGGACCCTGTATCTGATTAAACTGGTTTTTAGTAATCCCTCATCATACATTCCAGTGTCCCAGTGGTGAGTCAAGGGCTGGGATGCCTAAGGAGACTGGTTTTTTGGTTTCTGTTAGCCAGGGTGGTGAGACAGAAGTTTCCTCTTGTTACTGACTTGGTATAATTTAATGATAGAATAACCACAGTTTGAGGTGAGTCTGCACTATTTCTCAGCAGTTGGTTCTCAATTTGGCATCCTCAGCTGTGTCCCACTGAGGCATGGTGACAGATGGACACAGAGTTCACTGTTGATTGGTGCTTCACAGACTATTACTTATTACTCCCAGGAAGTATCCCCCTTTTACAGATGGGGAAACTGAGGCAGCAGGAAGGGTTGAGTCTCTCTCAGACCAGGCTCGTACAGTCCCTGCAGCAGCACAAAGGCCTGATGCTTTCTCTCCATTGGTTTACACAGTGCACAGGATCTTCCCTGATTTCAGTGGGGTGGCACCCACTTACACCATAGGAGGATTTGGCCCAAGTCATTTAACTAGAAATAAAGCGTTATCAGACATCAGGGAGCTGGAAGTGAATAGACTCAGTTCTGCCATGAATTCACTGGGTGACCTTGGGCACAGCCTCTCCATGCATTAAACAGAGATAATTATTTATTATTTCTAGTGTGTTGCTATCAAAAGGTCCCAATAGTTAGAAGATAAAGAGCAGGTCGAGCCAGAGGCGGATATGAGTACAGGCTGTTTTATTGTGATACTTGTTCCCCTGGATCCAACTGTCCAGTAAGCCCTGAATTCATTCCAACGCACTCGTTTTGTTTAGGTTAGTACAGGGGTCAGCAGCCTCTGGCACGCGGCACCCCAGGGTAAGCCCCCTGGCGGACCGGGCCAGTCTCTTTACCTGCTGCGTTGGCTGGTTCAGCCGATCGCAGCTCCCACTGGCCATGGGTCACCATCCCAGGTGAATGGGGGAAGCAGGAAGCTGCGGCCAGCACATCCCTTACCTGCGCCGCTTCCCGCCTCCCCCATTGGCCTGGGGTGGCAAACTGAGGCCAGTGGGAGCCACGATTGGCTGAACCTGCAACATGGCAGGTAAACAAACTGGCCCAGCCCAGCCACGAGCCAGAGGTTGCCGACCCCTGGGTTAGCATTGTGGCAAATTGCCGGTACTGTTATGCTGGGTCTCGCGCTTTCTCTTCTTTGGGGAAGGTTCAGGGCGCCATTGCTTGCCTCTGAATTGGTAGTTTAATTACCCCACTAGTGTCCTTGAGGAGGGGAGTGGAGAGGGAGGGACCTGGGCCCACCCTCTACTCCAGGTCCCAACCCAGGGGCCCTGAGGTAAGTGGTTAACCACTTGAACTGACGGTTCCTTCCCCTGGGCTACTTCCCTCTCCTGCCCTTCAGCGTGGGGGGGGGGCTTCTTGCCCTCCTTCTGCACAAGCCAGGTGCCCCTTACCTAGGGTTTTTGGACTTCTCAGCCCACCACAGCACTTCTCCAAACTTTCCTTTGTTTCTCTTCATTCTGGTTCAATTCCAGGGAAATTGTTTTCAATGCCTCCCTCACCCAGATGTACTTCATTCACTGCGCCTCAGCGATGGATTCTGGGATCTTCGTGGCCATGGCTTTGGATCGCTATGTGGCCATCTGTGATCCCCTGAGACATTCCATCATCCTGACAAACCCCATGGTGGCCAAGATTGGCCTAGCTGTGCTGCTCCGCAGCGGCTTGCTAGCATTGCCCTTGCTTTTCCTGGTAAGGCAACGGCCATATTGCAGAACCGACATCATCCGTCAGCTGTACTGCACTGCACACACATGGCCGTGGTGAAGCTGGCTTGCGCTGACACCCGCGTCAGTAGTTACTACGTCCTCTTTGTGTTATTCTGTTTGATGGGTCTGGATGTGATTTTTATCACTGTGTCCTATATCCAGATCCTCAGGGCCATCTTCAGCCTCCCCACAAAGGATGCCCGGCTCAAGACTTTTGGCACCTGCAGCTCCCACCTCTGTACCATTTTAGCATTTTACATCCCAGGATTCTTCTCCTCCCTCATATACTGGTTTGGGCAGAATATAGCCCTGAATTTCCACATTCTCATTGGCACCATATGCCTCTTGCTGCCCTCCATGCTGAACCCTATCATCTACGGGGTGAGGACCAAACAGATCCGGGACAGGGTGCTCCGGCTCTTTACTCATAAAGGGAGCTAACGTTTTGTCCTGGTGCTCTGGCTCTCAGACCAAGCTCCATGAAGAGCTGGCTGGTGACATGGTGCTGGTCCCTCTTCCCTGAATCACTGACTGGACAGTCACAGAGACATTAAACCCTTCCCTGACCTTTCTGCACTGTGTCATCCTGATAAACTGGAGAATCAGTGTGTATACAACTCATTAACTCATTGGGTTGCCGCCTTTCTAACTGCTGGTTACTGGAACCCGTGACTCCATCCTCGCCCCCCCCCCCCATTCCTTTAAGACACTGACCTCTACCCCACATATTTCCCCTAGGCCCCATCCCATGCCACACCTAGTCCATTGAGACTCAGCCCGATTTCTTCCACCATTGCCCTGCCCTTGTCCCTGGCTTCTCTACTCCCCTCCCCCCATCACTGGCTAGTTCTTTTCCACCTCCATCTCTGCAACAAGTGGGATCTTTTTTCTCTGGGACTGGTTAGGAGCTGCTGAACCCTGACTAGGGGTTTGTCTGTTGGTATGATGTGGCCCTGGCTGAGCAGAGGCAGGCGTGGGTTAATGACATAATGTCTGCACCCTGCTTCGAAGGAACCAGACACAACCAGAAGTCCTTCTTGGCTGGACTGTCTAGTTCAAAACCAGGCACCCGACTGTGACAGATTTTAATTATCAATTCATCCAGGATGACAGTTGATCAGGCTGTGGCCATGGGATCTTTTGGGGAGGAGATGACATAACACATCAAGTGTCTAAATTTTAAAGGTTTATTGATAAAATAATAAAATCACGGCAGAGAGCGCTGGGAACCCTCCCACATCACTCAGGGGAAGAAAGAAAGTGTTAACGCCCCCAGGCCCTAACCTACTTTCATACTCACACACACACGGCCCACACTGGCCAAGTCTGGGCGTAACATAAGAAGAAGAGGGAGGAAGGGTGGACAGGGGTGCTGTCCTGGGCCCAGGCCATCTCAGAATCTGTTGTGCTCTCCAAATTGCACCAGCTCGCACGAGAGTTTTAAGTCTTGGGCTTCTTTGGGGGTGTTTTCATCCAGAGCCCTCTGTTCCTGGTGATCTTTGCACCAGTCCAAACGAGCTTGCTATGTGTCACAGGGGTAGCCATGTTAGTCTAGATCCGTAAAAATCAACAAAGAGTCCTGTGGCATCTTATAGACTAATGGATGTATTGGAGCATAAGCTTTTGTGGATGAATACCCACTTCATTGGATGCGTGCAGCTACTCCTCTGATACTTGACAGGCTTGCTGTGGTCTCTTTCCCTTTCTTAAAATATTCTAGCTTCGGGGATGCTTGATGTGGCTCTCCTTCTTGTTGTCTCACTTATGTTTTCAGACTGGCAGGTCTGGGCTTTGTTTTCCTCTCCACTGGCTTTGCTGTTCAGCAGGTGCAGATCAATGTAGTCAGCTTCCCACAGCAGCTTAGGCTGTTTTCAAGCCCTCGTCTTTCTCAGCTGTCAGCCAAGTTTCGGCTGTGAGCAGTGTCCTTGGGCGGAGACCAGCATCTTATCTTCAGACTGAGCCTGCCAGCTGCAGGGCTGAGTTCACCTATTCTCTGCTCTCTTTTTCCTCCACTTTTGGCCTCTTGTACCTACAAAGGAAACTTCCACTCTCCACTCACACCTTTGACCCTCTCCAAAATGCTTTGTGATGCTTGCAACAGTGTTAGCCACATACAATGCTGATCTGCCTTCCCTGGAGGACTCTATGGTGAGGGGGCCATTGGGATGTGACACAACAATCCTGCATTGCACCTAGACACAGAAGCCAAAAAACGGAGTGTCCAGATAAAACCTAGATGGATGGAAACCCCATTAACTCACTCTTTGTTATAGAAACCCCCTGTACACCCTATGTCTTTGGGCTTTTCCTGTATTCTTCTCTCACACACCTTGTATGAAGAAGAAGAAGGCTGAAGCATAGGTTGGTCATTGACTCTCAGCCCGAGTGAGAACTCACTCAGTAGAAGGGAGTAACTGAATTCTAGATAAAAGCAGTTTTCTCCAGCTTCTCTGCAGAGGGGTGGCCATGGAAGGAATGGAACCTCCCCAGAAGAAGAAACAGAGAAAGGAAGTATTGTTCCAGCCCTTCAAAAACACAGAGACTGGATGAGTCAGAAGAAGCTGGAGCATGAGAGAGGCACCAGGGCATCAGAGGGTACTCTTTGGTTGCAGGGCTCTGGCTGCAGCAGAGACAGGTTTCTGCTGGAGAAGAAGCCAGGACTTCCAGGAGGTGGCCCCTGAATACCCTAAAGGGCTTTGACCAATCCCAATGATGCTCCAGGATGATCTGGACAAAGTAATGCATATTGGAAAACGTCATCCCAACTATACATTTAAAATAATGAGGTCTAAATTGTAGCCAATAATTTTAGTTCATTATTCATTTATTTTGTGATGTTATGATTAATTAACATGTCATACATTATTGTCATTGTATGTTAATTAGGGTTAAGTTGTGGAATTATAGAAGTGTGGGACTAATCAGTATTTAGAGGAACCAAGTACTAGACATGAGTAAGACAAGTTGAAATGCAAGAACCTGTAGGTTGAGGCCTGAAAGATTTTAGTTTAGCTATTGTAGGCGTTGGAGACAAGAAATGATGGTATAAGTGACTGGAAAATAACCCGATGCCCTAAGATTATGGGAAAAGAGGCACTAAGTGATAATATTGTGCAAAATTACCCAGAAGTTTAATATTAGATCATAAAAATACTGTAAAAACACTCCTGTCTCAGATATATGTCTTAATTACAGGATACAAGTTGTGCATCAATGGTAATGAGAATAAAGGGAACTTACCACACCTATAGAAAATTGGGTTCTGTTAAGTTTCCAGGGTACAAAACGTAGATATAGACAGAATCACATTATAAAAAGGGAATGGCCAGACTGGCAAAAATCAACTCCCTATGGAAGACTCCAACAGGATCCATCAGTCTACTGATGATCAAGCTATGAGAGACCCATCAGACCCTAACACTATTGTTAAGGATGGGAATATAACTATATTTGTAACTGGTGCAGAAGTGTGTATAGAATTTCTATATACTGGGGTAATTGTAATTTTAATAAAACCTATAAAGTACACTAGACCTTGTACTGATGAATGTATGTGTGATCACTACCTTTGGTCTTTATGTGTTCCTAGAGACTCTAAATTTGGAGCAAGCAGCAGAAGTGACTTTCACTCTGTTAAGATTGAAACTGTGATCACCAGAGCTGAAGCCACGGTGGTGTAATGCCACATTACAAAATTTATTTTAAATAAAACAAAAGGCAACAAAATCAATGTTCCATCTTATTTCTTCCCATCCATTTGCTGAATGAATTTTGCTCTTTGAATCAATATCAAGGTAATGTGCAGATGTGCACCACCAATAGAAACAAAACTCTCTCTCTCTCTCTCTCTCTATATATATATATATTTTGATACAATCAAAGAATTAAATTTAAGTGTAAGAGAGAAATAAAATTTTGAAGTGCACAGACTAATCAAAAACCTAAAATAACAGCACTTGGAAAGTTAAAATCACAGAGGGTATATGTGCACTGCAGGAAGTATCAAGGAGTAAGAACAACAACACCACTTGAGTTTATTTATCTGCAAGCCTTCCTGTGTACCTGTGGGCCATCCTGTGGGTCATCCTGTGTACTTGTGGGTAATGAAGAATGAGGTCTCACAGGGGCACGTGACCATGTCACCTGACACTGAAATCCATCTTAAATCTTGTATTTTTTTCCTTTTAGAAGGAGGGGTATGGGCCAAGCACAGACAGAAGATTTCCACCTTATGGGACAAAGGGGGCAGCAGTCATGAGGAAACCCCTGCTTACCACCTGAGATGTCTGCTGGAACTAACAAGGAGTTTACCAGGGGAAAGGATTGGGCCCAGACTAGGAAGAAGTCTAGTCTGTGAAATAAGCTCACTGGATCATCTCTGAGGGTGAGATTTACCTGTAAGCAGTTTCTGAATGTATTAGGCTTAGACTTACATGTTTTGTTCCATTTTGAATTGTGACTTACTTTGTTCGGTTGTGACAGATGTTTGTTACCAATCTGCCTGGAATGTCAGTTGATCAGGCTGACACCACAGCATCTTTTTTGGGGGGAAGAGATGATGAGGCACACACCCCCAGGGTCTAAATTTTAAAGCTTTATTAATAAAATAATAAAGAAATCAGCAGTGAGTGCAGGAACTGCTTCCACGTCACTCAAAGTAAGGAAAAAGCATTAGTGCTCAAACCCTGACCCACTTTCATATTCACAGCCAAGCCTCCTCAGGCTGGCCAGGCCTGGGGGTACCATCAGAAGAGGAAGGGGGTGGGATGGAAGGAAGTCTGTCCTGTGCACAGGTTCTCTGGGTTCCACTGCAAAGTTTCCAACTTGCTTCTGCTCTTGAGAGAGTTTTATGCCCTGGGGTCTCTTGTGGGGGTCCCCTTCAAAGACCTTTGTCCCTGTGCTTGGTATTCCAGTCCAGACTGCCTTTTGTGGCTTCTTCGGCTTTCTCCAAAACAACCAGCTTCAGGACCATGAGACCGTCATGTTTTTCTCTTGCTGACCTTCGTCGGTCTTGTTTCTTTTTGTAGTCCCTGCATTTTGTTCTGTGATTCTCCTTTCTCACAGGAGGGCAGCGTTGAAATCCCCCCCACCCCGTTCTTTCTAGGCAGGTAGCAGCACATCTGTGGCCTTGAACCTGCTGAAGCCAACGTCTTATGTCGGGTCTATCAGGAGCGCAGAGTTAACCTATTTTCTGCTTTCTCTCTCTCTCTCTCCGCTGTTTTTTGTCTTCTCCCCACTCCTTGGCCTCCTGAAACCTGCAAAGGAATCTTCCATTCTACACCCAAACCTTTAACCCCTTCCATAATGCCTTGTGATGCTTGCAACAGTGTTAGCAACATACAATACTGATCTGCTTCCCCAGGGAACTCGAGGGAGGGGGCCATTGGGGTGTGAGACTGTCTGTTATTACTTGAAACCACTTAAATTCTACTTTTTATACTTAATAAAATCATTTTTGTTTATTAATAAACCCAAATTAAGTGATTAATACCTGGGGGAACAAGAGCACGAGATTTATAACGGCCAAGCAGGCATCTACGATTTAAGGGGAGCTTGGTTTCAAAATCTGGAGGGCTAAAGCCCCTGGCAAGATGATGGAGCACTGATACAGTAAATCGGGGAGAATTAAAGGAAGGTGTGATGGCTGGATCACAGACCCCCTTGGGACTCGGCCAACGTATGTGCTAAAGGGACTCTTCTGCCGCTGCTTCGCCTGGGCAGCTTGGACTCCAGTACCCTTCTTGCGTTCCGTTCTGGGCTTGGCAGCACCGGCTGCTCCAACACAACGACCCACGCGCGTCTAACAAGTGTCCACCAGCGCACGGACTCACAGAAAGCCTTCAGCTACAGCATTGGGCTACCTGGGTCGTTGACGAGAAGGATGTCGGCAGACCCAATCCGGATCCACAACGCCCAATAAAGCCGTTTTACCAGCACCTGGAGTATATAACGCTTATACAAGGTAAATGCACCAATAAATCGGATCCACCACCTCTGACTAGGGAATCTACTGATAGAGGAGATGGCCAAGCCCCAGCGTTGTCTTGTCGCGCGGCTACCACGTATAATACATATCTGGAACTTTAATACAGACACCGGAGAGGATTTGAAGTGGTTGCAATAGTAACAGAACAAAGTAGAATTTGGAGCCAAGTGAAATTGAAGAAGGGCAAAACACACAGACATCTAAGCTAATACAGTAATGAACTGAGTACAGCATGAAAATCTCAGCTGGAGATGCATTCAGTATGAGTTTTCGTTCACTGCTTAGATTGACTCTGGCGTAGTCTCGGCGAGATCCCGGTCTCGCGTGATACTTCAGCTCCTTGTGCCAGATCAAGGTGGTAGTTAGGATAGGCGATGATGGCTGCGCCTGTTCTTGTCCACCCGCGTATATAATCTATCTTCGTCGGATGTAGGGAGGAAATCCGTGTTGTCCCTCTGGGGTCCCTCCGGGTTGGGCGGTCTCCTTCCAGCTGGAAACAGCAGTAAATTAAAGATGGTAGTTCCAATTCCTAGTCTGTGACTGAAGTGCAGATGTCACTGTAAGGACTGGTCACTGTCCATCCTGCCAAGGCACCACATATAACAGGAAGACTTCACCAGGTAAAACAGAGCCATCTGCAACTATTGTCCTAGTTAATGGGAGTAATAAGAGTCCAATCACCATATATGGCCACAATTGGCATATTATAAAGTACCCTCAGAGTTAGATTTCATATCTTCTCTAGGTTAATACAAGAGTGGGTGTGATATCTCGCATGGTAATCACATGACCGCTTAGGTTCTCTTCCAGCTTTGACTGTTTTACCATCTTTTGTATGCGCACTCAGAGTTGTTGGTATACATGAGCATGTGAATCTATTAGGCCGATAAATCTCTCAGAAGGCTGCGCGGCAAAAGTTGGAGTGTCTGGTTTAATAATTGAGAATTAATGTCAGCCGGGGATCAAAGGATTTTAGTCCTGAGCTTAATCTAAAGTGCGGCGCATCAGCAGGAAAGCACGCTTGGCATAGAGCCAGCCGAACTGCTTGTGTCCGCACAAGGGGACGCCTTCAGTCCATCCGAGAGACGGCGTTAACGATCGCGACTAGGGTTGTGGCTGCGTCCTGAAGTTGATTGCTTTCCATGTCTCACACAATCCTCTTTCATTGCTGGGATGAAGGAGAGGTGTTAGGAATAGATGTTCAGGCTGTCGGCAAAATGTCCTATACTTCATGAATTTAGCTGTAGTGCTAGGATCAGCTGTAGTATATAGAATTGAGTAAAGAAATGACTTGTAGAATGTTTTCTGTTGCCGGCTTATGTCTCAGCTAGTTTGAATCTCTTGGTGGGGGCCTGGCACCTTTCTAATTTTTCCCACAACTCTGGGTTATTAAGGGTCCAGTTGGCATTTTACCCTAGTTTCCCATCTTTTGTAGGGACAATGTTTGTGGTTTGTTTAAGACGATAGCATCTCCTGTTGCAGCCAGGAAGGTTCTTGGCCATACTTCCTATCTTTCCTACGCAGGGATAGTTTGCCTCTTGTGCCCCTTAGAATTAAGGTCCTTTGGTGAAAAATATCCAACTGTCTTCAAATCTTTTATCGTCTTAACTGTGCCCATGGGATCTTACCTATCAACTCTCTGAGTTTGCTAAATGTCTGGCCTGCTTTGAAATGCCAGTTTGCTCTTTTATTTTGTTGTTTCCCTCTTACTATCCGTAGAGATCAGGAATTCTGCTTGTCCCTTGATTCCTTCGCCCAGTTGCTTCCACTTCAATTCTTCAACAGTTCTCCTTATTGTCAAAATCAATCTAGAACAGCTCTCCTCAAGTAGCTTCCTCACGTTTTGAAAAAAATTGTCTCCAAGTATTCCAAGAACTGTTGAGTAATCTGTGCTCTGTGTTTGTTTTCTCCACAAGGGGGTTGGGTAGGTTGAAGCCCTCAATCACCACCGAAGTCTGTGCTTTGGATTATTTTGTTAGTTTGGTTTAAAAAAAAGCCTCAATTCACCGCCTTCTTTCCTGGTTTGGGCGGTCTCTTAGTATCCCACAATGACAGCACCTTTTTTTTACCACTTTTTATCCTTGCGTACAGGAAACTTTTCCAGTAAAGCTGTCTCCTATTCCCATCTCAACCACAGAACCACGTGTGTTATAGTTAATAAGTAAGGCATGCCATCTCGGTTGGCGTCGTTTCCTGCTGGTCTTCCCTCGAGCAACCTGTACCCTTCTGTATGAATATTCCAGGGCGGAGGGGGCCGGTATTGTCCCACCAAGTCGCTGGGGCCCAGTATGTCACAGTTGTGGTCATTCGTACAGCACGTAGAACTTCTTTCTGTGTATTCCCCATACTTCTGGGCATAGTATGCCAGACGACCAGGTAGCTGATCTGTATCTTCCCCCACCCTCCGAGTTCTTCTTGTCTCTCCAGTGTTCTTCAGCTAATTAGAGCCCATGTTCCCATACCATTCTGACCCTTCCCCGATTTCCATGGTCTTTTACTTACCCGTCGCTTTGGTCACCTGCCCCCGTTAAAATCTACGTGTTGAAAGACTCTCATTAGGTTTCAGGCTATATCCAATAGCTGTGGCCCCGGTGCTCATAGGGTGGAATTCGCCATCTCTGCTTAAAGCAGTCCTTCTTCTGGAGAGCAGCCTGTGGTCAAGGAAGCCGAAGCCCTCTTGTTGACGCATCTTTGAACGCCGACATTCACTCCCAGGATTCATCTGTCGCTGCCCAGCACCCCTACCTGTTTACTCGGAGAAAACACCACCTGTGGCTCCAAACTCCTTCACGTTTGTACTATCAGAGCCCTTGGGAGTCTCTCAGATCGCTGCAGGCTTCATAGGCTCAGGGTCCATTATGGTGCCCACCATGGCATGGTAGCATGGGTTGTTAGTCAGAAGGCGAGATTGATACTCTGAATCAGTTCCTCACAGCTAACGTCTCTGATATGGGCCCCTGGGGCATTCAGGCATACCTTCCAGGGTGCCATGTCAGGGGAACAGAGAGGGTGCCGCGTCCCCTCTGAAGATATTCCAACTGACAACTTTCGGCTAGTTTCCGGTGTGTTTCCTGGGATGGTGGGGCGCGGGAAGACACTCTCAGCATTTGGCGTAGACGGCTTCTCCTCTCTGCACCTTAGGGGTGTCGTTCATCTCTCATGTGCCAGGGCAGCGTAACGGTCTCCACACGGGATAGGTTGTGGTATACGGAGTGCAGGCACTGCCGCTGCCAGAAGTAACTAGTTGGCAAGTTTCCCCTGACGGCAGGCACGGCCGCGCTTCGGCCCCCATGCCTTTTGGTGTTGGGGGCGGCCCCTACCTGTGAGAAGTGATGAGTAATTTTCTAGTAGCAGGCGGAGCACTTTGGGTCTGGGGGCAAGCCCTATCCACTAGCGAGGAGGGGAGACGCGGGACCCTCCACTGAAGCCGGGTAGCGGGCGCATTAGGGGGACAGACTTGGATCCCCGTATATATCAGTTCAGGAGAGTATCTGCAATGGGATCGGATGCCACAGGGAGACTAGTTGACCTTCTGGCAGCCAGGCATGGTAGGTCCCAGCCATCTCACTAAATCACCTGTAGCTACTGCCATGATCTCCACCTGGGCTTGTGTCACAGGGTAGGAAGACGTATCCACAGCCAGCCTAGCCGGCGGGCAACACTGATTGAGATCGAACTGAATGCTCCTCGCTAAGCTGCGGGGACGAAACCGGCCCTGCTCCCACATGGGCGAGGTGGATTCTCTCAGAGCGACAGAGATGGATAGCCGACGATGAGAACCAGATGCATCTGCGAGAATAGGGGAGTTCGGACTTACCCTCACGAGGAGCGACGGCGACGTTCCGAGAAGCATCCATGCTGAACATGGCACCTGCGGGGAGAGGGAGGCGCGCCAGGGGCGCCATACAAGAGACCTTATGTTTGAGGTAGCCGAGGATGTTCATTGCTGGCTTACTTGACTAACAACCCCTGCTGACGCACTCCAGTGAGGCCATGAGACATGGAAAGGGACGAAGCCTTGACGTCGCCGCATGGGTGGATCCGAAACGCTAGCGCGTAGCAGAGTGACGAGGAGAGGGGAGAGGTTGCCTGATAGGTTCCACAAGGTAGGGGTCAAGGGATCCACGACAGGATCGAAATGGCTGCGTTGATATCATGAACTCCGGCCGGTCAACACGTCCCCTAAGAGAGCGTCCAAGCAAAGGGAGTCTCTCGGGACGTTTCCATCGCTAGAGCATGCTTCCTTCCAGGAAGGCCAAGCGACTTGTCTCAACAGAGATGAATCCGAGGCTGTGGAGTCTTGGCAGTCAAGGCGGGATAGGCGGCAGCCCTAATCCTTGGCACCTGTATAGTGACAGGGGTCAGCGCTTGACGAGGCTAAGCCTACATGCCACGTATAGTCTATTTAGACTAAGATGTCAGCTTGGAATGTGCTGTGTTTAAAGGGGATCAGTGCATGCCAGACCAAGATCTGGAGGCATCGGTAATCCGCACTGAGAGAACACTACTACTAGATGAACTACCTGGAATCAGGGAGGCAGCGGAGGGCAGGTCAAAGAACAGGGGTGGGAGGCACATGGAGCTCCTTATATTATAGTCTCAGCAGCACAGATCACGATATCGGTGCTTGTGTCAGTATGGCCATAGAACGACCGAACAGTCGAAGAAGACCGAGTCTCTTAGTGGGGGAACTACTCAAAAAAACCATGTCCAGTTTATATAAACTGAGGGTTATCGAACATACTACGCTTAACGTGCAGACAACTAGCTAGAGTAGTAATGCGGATGAACATGAAATTCTTAGAAATTACCGTTGTGCAAAGATCACAGTATGGTAATGCTGTCTAAAGCATTCTTTACTTCGACAGCAAGAGTCATTTGTGGACGGCCTAAATGACGTTGAGCATAACGAAAAGGACGGGATAATACGGGCAACAGATTATACTGGATCGTAATACTGGGTAATGAAAATAAAGCGAGAGTTAGCCATAAGCAAAAGAGTTTAACAATCCTGAAACTTGTTGGGAACAATATCGTGCAACTAGCGGATCCCCTTATAAAAGCGTTTTCATACGAGAGAAGGGTACTGCCAGAAGCCTCGGCTCCAGCGCTCTCAATGTGAATGTGTAACATTGGCAGGGATTACAGTATGCACATGCAAGTAAGCATGATGACTAGCACTTGACTTATAGTCACATACCGTTTAGATAGTAGCCACTTAAACAGGGAGCACACACACAACGAGCTGCGCGTGAATATCGGGTTGAGGTGAGGAGAAGGAGACCGATTTATGGAAAGTTTCTTGAGCAGGGACAAGAGAGGGAAAGAGAAAAAGGCGGGTGCTGCCATGATTAAAGTAAGCGAGGCAAAGAGGATAACCCCTGCGAGCAACGCTATTTGTGTACGCAGGAGTAAACGGCTATTTCTCTGTGTTCCAGCCCGAACCCCATGGTTGGACCAGGAGTGGGGTTAACTTTCTCATTTCCTTTGTTAGCGCTTGTCACCAGCTTTCCATTATCATCTATTTGTCAGCAGTTCAATTGGACTTAATGGGTCGTAATTTGTTGTCATCATAACTCCCCTTCTTCTGCACCACCCCCCGGCGGCCTCAACCTAGAGACGCCGACACCAGAAGAATGAGGGGATTTGAGGCCGCTTGCTTTCTTTAACACAACTAACCCATGAACGTAACCCACCAGCACAAACGGCTGGTTATTGAGACTCAACTACCAGACCTGTGGCAGACACACACACACACACGAAGCACATGACTTATCCCACACAGTCTTGGACATACCCTGGAGGAACCAATTTCCTATGCCAAAACGCGAGAGAGCTATCTGTACGGAAGATGGCTGTCAGCATCTTGAATTCTTGACAAATAAGCAGGAACGGTTGAGCAATGGAAAGCGCGCCGGAAGCAACTTGGGGGACACACATCATGACAAAGAACAGAATTCATGATCTGCTACAGACTAGGCTAACACAGGGACACAGACAAACAAAATACAAGAGAATGGAATCTAAAAGGAACGAGTCCGAGGACCCATAGCGAGTGCCTAAACGCAGTAAAGAGTGCATGTCGCACTACGATGTTGAGGTTGAGAGGATTATGACTTCTCACATAAAAGGAGGTGCGAAGGCGGAGCCTGACGTTAGTGACTCACTTACCAAAAACCAAGCCATAGATAACCTTAGGATTAATGCGAATCCTGGAGTTTATTATAGATATTAGGCTCCTCTCGCAACAAATGACATAGACTTGTACAGGGTCAACAGAGAGTCTTATCACACTGGATCCCCACGGTCTTGGATTAATAGGGTAATAAAAGGGAATTCAATTGCAGGAAAGAGCACCAATCTCTGCAGCGCCCACTGGGTAAGGAAGCGTCACGACGGCGCGCCGATCACGATGCCGAAGAGGAAAGTCACAAACACGAACCGAATTTTACACATCATAGATTCCTATGATCGATAACATACGGGTATGATACAATCGATGGGTTTGCTACACAAATGTAACCAATATGGCATGCAGAGTATTAGAGGAGCGTAAAGTTTAGATAGGAAGGAGCAACAAGCAGGCCTAAATATACCAACAGATACGAGGACTCGAAGGCCAGCGAGTCCAATTAGGAGAGATGGCCAAACACGTCAGGCCTTGTGGATAGGTTAGAGCCACAGTATCAAGACGAATGGCAGGGGGACACGATAGATTTATAGCAGGCCATCATGGCACAATTAGCTATAATTGGGCGATCCATCCCTCATTGGTTCTACAGAATCCTACCTACTGTCACTTGATACAAAGACTTACAAAGATGAAATTAGCCGAGCTCGGACGAAAGGGTGCCCCAAAGCATATGATACGGTCTGGTATATCACCTTCAGAGTCCACAGTTATGTGTGCGCAGGGATTCACGGCCCATGCATACCCGGACCTCCTAGCCTTCCCACTCCAAAATACACATTACAGCCTATATACTCATGGACTTTGGAGTCCGTTGATTTCAGGAGCCAAAAATATTTGAAAGAAGGAGGTGGGTCCGGATGTGCGGGATTGGAGTGGTAGCTGCCAGGCCCAGGGGGAATGCCACCGCATAACAACCACATGATCTTTACTATTCTGGTATTATAGGGAGTCGGCAGGCAAGTTGAGACAAGGCTTAAAGAATAACACGCATATCAGGCAAAGAACCCTAAATCTAATCCCGGCATCGCTCTGCAAACCTGTCTTCCCCCTTATATGGATGCTGTCGCAGGAACATCTCAACCGCTTTATTGTATCCGTAATGTTTCAACAGGTGGGTGGGGTTTCCAGCTGGCCGGGACCCTGTAGCGCTATGGAAAGGAACAAAGCGTGTGGTACACGTGGAATTCTTGATTATTTGCAATCATATCCTAGCGGATAGAGTCCAAATCACATTTCCTCTCTCCTAGATGTACCCCCTCCCGTCTTTGTCCCGGCTAAGCGCAAAAGAGTGGCAAGAATTCCGGGCAATGACTCTATAGGCACGTGCCGTCAGGCGATACGACTCGGCGCAGGTCCAGTGATTGCACCACTGTAGCACCCTTACCATCGCTAGTACGTACGAAACTATAAAGCGTATTCACTAACCCGCGGCAGATCCTACATGGTGTCTCGATTCTCTAAACTTAGAGGCTCTTGGCCCCTACCCAGGCAACTCAGAGCTTTTTAGACAAAGTCTCAGCATGCTTTGAGAGACCTCCACATTATCGAGCAACATCGGTACGTAAGATTAAAGGAACTGGCCACTGGATATATGTCACCCTTACAAGCCATGAGTAAAAACCCTCCAAACATTACTCTGATTGCCCATCGTAAGCTCAAAAAGATGTCTCGTAACACAACGATCCCAAACTCGTGAGAAGGAAGAAAAGCACTAGGACGGGATGAGAATGATATCCAGGTGAGGAGTAATTGACAAATCTCTTGTATGAAAAAGTAGAAACAGAAGATAAACGTGCGTACGAGTATGGTCCGGTAATTAAGTAATGGTGGGGGGTATGGGGTGGAAGAGGCGGCAGGAAGAGAGTTTACCGGGGCGAGTGGCGCTCTGGGGGGGCTAAATTGCTACCACTCACGCACTAATGTGCGTGGCCCATAATGGTGTGGAGTTAGGTAAACATCCTGTTTATATTACTACCCATTAACTAACGACAATGGTAAATTCATATCTGCAGATGCGCGTTTCTGTTATGAACACGTGAGGAGATTCGGAAATAGGGGTTGACTGGCAGCGCTGAGCGAATGAGAGTCGTAAGTACGTACATCTGACTCACTGTGCGGAACCTATGTTCTGGAACGCTATCCGTTAATAAGTGTACACCTGCTTTGTCCCTACTAGAGACGACGGAGCAAGAGAATGCGGGAGAGCGAGAAGGGAACAATAGCAGATTAGTGCCCCAAAGTAGAGACAAGATATAGTTAGAGCGGGGGAGACACGAGATAAAGCGTGATCTAGCATCAGCAAGAAGATCATCCTATGACCTGCGACCTGATGAGGCGGCACATGTACCACGTATGATGTTCAGAATGGGACCGAAGGGCGATGGAACCACACCCATGGTGAAACTCTGATAATAGCCGGGGGAGATGGTTCCTTACTAGCATCATTGGGGAAGGTTTGCAAAGGCGAGTAGGAATTAGATTGGGTTTTTCTTTTGATGTCTTATCTTTCTAAGTCTGCCAGCGGAGAACAAATAACGCACTAGTAAAGGCATGTGTACGGTGGCGAATCAATGGCAAATGGCGCACCAGAAAAATGGAACCCCGGACCCTGTCTTCGAAATAATTTTTTTGGTCTAACATCGAAACCCAGATTAGGCGTAACTTGTATTTGGAAGGCAGGGGCCGGAGTGCATGGAAGGATGCCACTTACTGGACCTCCTGAAGGTGAACCAACCGTTGGCACCTTTCCGAGGCGATCATTCTCTTTGTATTTTGGACGAGAACAGTGGGGGAAGGAACCACCATTCCTGTTAGACCTGGGAATGGTCCCCTTATGGGCTAATGGGACTGGGCCTAAAAGGTCAAACTAATTTGACTGTGCCAATAAGCTACAGAAGGGTGTGCCTCCAAATTGGGACGAGGCATATGTACGTTGGGTGTATTAGCCTCCGTCTTCTACTAGACCCAACTACTTGGGAATTAACTGGGAATCAAAGTAATAAGAATGATCTAAATTTAGGGGGAAAAAGCGGTTCGGGACTCCCTCCTTGGGCCGCCGGGAGAGCCTCCCAAAAGTGGGGGAGCTCTAGGAGTGGCCTCCTGGGAAAGAATCATAAGAACATTATGGACCGGCCCACTGGTGGAAACCACTAGTCAGGCTATTATCTGGGGCAGGGAGCCATTTATAACCCAAAAATCGAATAATTAGGCCCCTACAAGGCCGTTTTGGAACTAAGTCACAAACACAGACAGCCCAAAGCCTTCGACCTTTTGGCTGATCAATCAACTCCCCAAATGAGGAAAGTGCAATTTATTCAGCACCGCAAAGGTCCTGCGATTATTGTGGCAAAGAAAAGGAGGGAGTTTTGTGGCAAAATTGAATCAGTTTTGTTCCCAGAATGCTGCGTACAAATGATGAATAAGGAAAGGTGGGTGAAGCCAGCTAAACAAAGGAACATGCGAAAGTTTAACCCAACGTCCTGGTCCAAGACATGGGGTCGGTGAACACAGACTGGTTACCTCCTGGTTTACACAAATTTGGTTGGCCTCCGAAGGGGTCCTCGTTTGCTTGTATTTTTCATTGCAACCCGTATTAAGCTAGCCGCTCGTTGCTTTGCGCCCGTTTAGTGGCACTAGTTAAAACGTATGGCTTTAATTCAAGATTGTATATCAACGCATGACTGGCAGATCAGCCATAAAAACGAGGACTGGGGGGTTTTGACAGCGTCTCAAACGCTTTTAAGGGGGGGACTGGGTTAGAGCAAAAGGAAGTTGTTTAATCGCTTTGCGCCTATGGCCAACGTCCTCGCCCTATCATCCGTATTTATCTCCCAGTTAATTCTGTGCACGTATGGTAAACCTTTCTTAGATACACGTTAGGCAAAATACTTAGGAAGGAAAAGAATGTTAAAACAGATCCCAACTTATCTGCAAAAAGGAATCAAGAAATGTATGGAACTAACAGGAAGTTTGCACGTGAAAGATGTTTTGGTCAACCCTAGTCAAATAAAGGGCTAGTTCTGAAAGCAGTGTAAAAGGTCTGAGCCAGTAAGGTGTGTCTTCTTCCTTTGGCACTAGCCAAGAAAGAAGCACCCGTTCAGCTGACCGAGAATAAAAGTTTGGTACCCGTCTTCCTGCCTTCCGTGCCTCCTTGGGGTAATTGAGTAGCTCCAGGGGGAAACGAGCCTATTTGGCTAACAGTATCCCAGCACATCAAGTGACAGTCTTAAGGGGGTCTCTGTGACCGAACCTGTCACAAGGGGGTAGGGCTGCCCTAGGAGAGAAGGCCCTAAAAGCCATAATTTAACTGAGAAGGGGGAGCTAGTGAACAGGAGACTGCAAATAGGGGAGTTTGAGAGGGAGTTTGTAAGAGGATGTCGTGTGATAGTTACGATGGTTAGGAAAGTCCACATCGCCTGTGGCAACACTGCTCGTGTCTCCTCTGCCTGCGTCAGTATCCAGACAGACAACCTGATCATGGATGCTTCTACCCAGATTCTGGTGTGACCTTGCAGAGCCTGTGGCCTGCCACTCTCAGAAAACCGGGGGGGGGGGGGGGCAGAGCATCCAGTGTAAAAGGTGCCTGCTGGTGGAATCTCTCAGGAAGCAGGTGGCAGAGCTACAGGATGAGGTGGCTAGGCTGAGGCACATCTGTGCCCATGAGGAATTCCTTGAGAATATTGATGTGAAGATGTCAAGGCAGGGGAAGCTATCCACTACAGAGGGCTACTGACTCACTACTGGGGGAAGGGGAGATGCCTTTGTCAGGGAGAGAACTCTGCCAACTAGTTACTTCTGGCAGCAGGCAGTGCTGCACTCCTATACACAACCTATCCACTGTGGTGAAGGAGAACCGTTACGCTGCCCTGGCAATGAGAGATGAAGAATCACCCCCTAAGGTGCAGGAGGAGAAGCCGTGTACCCACAATGCTGAGAGGTCTTCAGCGACCACTCCCAGGAGGAAACATAGGATAGTGGTAGTTGGATACTCTTCAGGGGGACCGAGGCACCTCTCTGTCACCCTGACATGGCACCCTGGAAGGTATGCTGACTGCCAGGGGCCCATATCAGAGACGTTATGTGAGGACTGTCGAGGATCATCTCGCCTTCTGACTACAACCCCATGCTACTCATCCATGTGGGCACTAATGACACTGCGAGCTATGACCTTCAGCCGATCTGAAGTGACTCCCAAGGCTCTGAGAGTACAAGTGAAGGAGTTTGGAGCACAGGTGGTGTTTTCTCCGGTTAAAGGTAGGGGTCTGGGCAGAGACAGATGAATCCTGGGAGTGAATGTCTGGCTTCAAAGATGGCGTCAACAAGAGGGCTTCGGCTTCCTTGACCACAGGATGCTCTTCCAGGAAGAAGGACTGCTAAGCAGAGATGGGATCCACCTATTGAGCAAGGGGAACAGCATATTTGGATATAGACTGGCTAACCTAATGAGAAGGTCTTTAAATTAGGTTTTAAAGGGGGCAGGTGACCAAAGCGTACGGGTAAGTAAAAGACATGGATATCTGGGAGAAGGGTCAGAAATGGGGGAACATGGGCTCTAATAGCAAGGATCATGGAGAGACAAGACAGAACTCGGGGGTGGGGGGAAGATCAAATCAGTAACTGAGATGTCTGCATACTAATGCAAGAAGTATGGGGAATAAACAGAAAGAATTCATAGTGCTAGTAAATGAACACAACTGTGACATACTTGGCATCACAGAGACTTGGTGGGACAATACGCATGACTGGAATATTCATACAGAAGGGTACAGGTTGCTCAGGAAGGACAGGCAGGGAAAAAGAGAAGAGATGCTGCCTTATATATTAAAAATATACACACTTGGTCTGTGGTTGAGATGGAAATAGGAGACAGATTTATGGAAAGTTTCTGAGCAAGGATAAAAGTGGTAAAAAAAAAGGGGTGCTGTCATTGTAGGGGTCTACTAGAGACCGCCAAACCAGGAAGAAGAGGTGGATGAGGCTTTTTTTTAAACAACTAACAAAATAATCCAAAGCACAGGACTTGGTGGTGATTGAGGACTTCAACTACCCAGACACCTGTGGAGAAAAAACACAACAGAGCACAGATTATCCAACAGTTCTTGGAATACACTGGAGACAATTTTTTATTCCAAAACGTGGAGGAAGCTACTTGAGGAGAGGCTGTTCTAGATTTGATTTTGACAAATAAGGAGGAACTGGTTGAGAATTTGAAAGTGGAAGGCAACTTGGGGGAAAGGAATCATGAAAAGATAGAATTCATGATTCTAAGGAATAGTAAGAGGGAAAACAACAAAATAAAGAGAATGGATTTCAAAGAGGCAGACATTAGCAAACTCAGAGAGTTGATAGGTAAGATCCCATGGGAAACAAGTCTAAGAATAAAAAAATTGAAGACAGTTGGTATTTTTCAAAAGACATTATTAAGGGCACAAGAGCAAACTATCCCACTGCGTAGGAAAGATAGGAAGTATGGCAAGAGACCATCCTGGCTGAACCAGGAGATGCTGAATCGTCTAAAAAAAACCCAAAAACATGTCCTACAAAAAGTGGAAACTGGGTAAAATGACAAAGGATGTATATAACACAAGTTGTAGGGGAAAAATTAGAAAGGCCAAGGCACAAAAGAAGATCAAACTAGCTAGAGACATAAAGGGCAACAGAAAACATTCTACAAATTACATTTCTTTTATACTTCTATAACTAGCTAAGTGATAAGAATACAGCTAAATTCTGAAAGTATAGACATTTGCAGACAGGCCTGAACATCTATATCCTAACACTTCTAATGTATCACAGCAAATGAAAGAGGATTGGTGGACATGGAAAGCAATCAAACTTCAAGACGCAGACAATAGTCTCGATCTTAACGCAGTCTAGGATGGACTGAAGGCAGTCTGTGGGCCATGCATTTCTGGCTGGCTCTATGCCAGCGTGCTTTGCTGATGGCAGCACTTAGATTACAGCTAGTACTAAAATCCTTGATCACCGGGCTGAACATTTTCTCAATTTATTAAACCAGACATCAACTTTTGACAGCAGCATTCTTGAAGAGATTTATCAGTGGGCTAATGATTCACAGCTCATTATACCAACAACTCTTGATGCGGTACAAAAAGATGTAAAACAGATGAAATCTGGAAAGGAACCTAGCGGTGATGTGATTCCATGAGAGATTTACAAAACTCTTGTATTTAAAACTAGAAATATGAAATATAACTCTGAGGGTCTATTGTAATTATGCAAATTGTGGGCCATTAATGGTGGATTGGAATCTTGATTACTCCCATTAACTAGGACAATTGATTGCAGATGGCTCTGTTTTACCTGTAAGTCTTCCTGTATATGTGTGTGCTGGCAGGTGGACAATGAAGTCTTACAGTGACATCTGATCATGTCACCTGAATTGGAATCCATCTTTAATTTACTGCTTTTCCACTGAGAAGGAGGGGTGGGAACCCAGAGGGACAAAGGATTTCCCCCTAATGAAAAAGATTATATAAGCGGGTGGAACAGAGAAAAGGGAGCAGCCATCATGAGAAATCTCCTAACTACCACCTGAGCTGGCACAAGAGCTGTATCAGGGGACAGGATTGTGCCCAGACTAGGAGGTCATCCAGCAGTGAAAGAAACTCATTGAAACATCTCTCAGCATGAGATTTTTATCTGTACTCAGTTGTATTACTGTATTAGGCTTAGATTTGTGTGTTTTATTTTATTTCACTTGGTAATTCACTTTGTTCTGTTACTACTTGGAACCACTTAAATCCTACTTTCTGTATTAATTAATCCAGAGTATGTATTAATACGTGGTGGGGGGCAAACAGCTGTGCATATCTCTCTATCAGTGTTATAGAGGGTGAACAATTTATGTGTTTACCTTGTATAAGCTTTATATAGGGTAAAACGGATTTATTTGGGGTTTGGATCCCATTGGGAGTTGGACATCTTAGTGTCAAAGACAGGAACACTTCTGTAAGCTGCTTTCAGTTAAGCCTGCAGCTTTTGGACACTTGGTTAAGACCCTGGGTCTGTGTTGGAGCAGACGGGCTCAGCAAGACAGGATGCTGGAGTCCCAAGCTGGCAGGGAAAGCAGGGGCAGAAGTAGTCTTAGCACATAAGTTGGCAGTTCCCAAGGGGGGTTCTGTGATCCAGCCCATCACACCTTCCTTTAATTCTTTTTCTGTATCAGCTGCTCCATCATCTTGCCAGGCATATATCAGATTGACAGGCCCATAATTATCTGTGCTATCCTGTTACCCTTTTAAAAAATTAGTACAACATTCACTGTCTCAGTCTTCTTGCACTTCCCCATTTCTCCAACTAATTGAAAATTAACATTAACTGCCTTCTGAGCTCTTCAGCCAACCCTTTCAAAACTCTTAGATGCAAGTTATCAGAATCTGTGGATTTAAAAATGTTTAACTTTAGTAGCTTCTGTTTAACATCCTCCTGAGATGCAAGTCGGGGCTGGCTCCAGGCACGAGCACAGCAAGCAGGTGCTTGGGGTGGCCAAAGGGAAGGGGTGGCACATCCAGGTTTTCAGTGGCAATTCGGTGGTGGGTCCCTCAGTCCCTCAGTCCCTCTCAGAGGGAAGGACCTGCCGTGGAAGTGCCACCGAAGAAGAAAGCGAGGCTCTGATTGGGGTGGCAAAAACCCTAGAGCCGGCCCTGATGCTAGTGAAATGTAAAAAGTGTTATCATCAACTTATGATAAGTCTATATCATCTGTTCTTTCCCCAAATAAAGAACAGAAATATTTAGCAAACATTTTTGCATTTTCTGCGTTATTATTGATAATTCTACCATTTTCATCTAGTAAAGACCAATACCATTGTCTGGATTTTTTTTTTGCTCCTAATATATTTTAAATACTCCTTCTTATTGTCCTTAACTCTCTTGGCCATGGATTTCTCCTTGTGTCCCTTGGCTTCCCTTATCAGTTTTATAGATTCCATAAGTTCCCCTTCCTTCCATTTATTTTTTAAACCTACCTTCACTTCCCCTCTAAAGGGGTCAGATATTTAAGCCAGCACAAACTTCTTTCTTGATTGAACATTTTGTGTCATTCTGGGCATCTAATGAGGGATTTTTAAAAGATTCTCAATTATAATTTACATTTTTCTGATTCAATTCTTCCTCCCCGCTCCTTTGGCTCAGAATTGTTTTCAGCCTTGTGAAACTGGCCCAGTTAAAGCCCCAAGCGCATCCATTGCTGGTCTGGAATTCCCCCAGGTTAGATGTGCACTTTCTGAGCAAGGAAACTCTCCTCTGTAAGATATAGGCCTGGTCTACATTACGAGTTTATCTCGAATTTAGCAGCGTTAAAACAAATTAACCCTGCACCCGTCTACACAACGAAGCCCTTTATTTTGATATAAAGGGCTCTTAATATCGATATCTATACTCCACCCTGATGAGGGGAGTAGCGCTGAAATCGTTATTGCCATTTCGAATTAGGGTTTGTGTAGCCGCAATTTGACGGTATTTGCCTCCGGGAGCTATCCCACAGTGCACCATTGTGACTGCTCTGGATAGCAATCTGAACTCATATGCACTGGCCAGGTAGACAGGAAAAGCCCCACAAACTTTTGAATTTCATTTCCTGTTTGCCCAGTGTGGAGCGCTGATCAGCGCAGGTGACCATACAGTCCCAGAATCAAAAAAGAGCTTCAGCATGGACCGTACGGGACATATTGAATCTGATCTCTGTATGGGGAGATGAATCTGTTCTATCAGAACTCCGTTCCAATAGACAAAATGCCAAAACATTTGAAAAAATCTCCAGGGATATGATGGACAGAGGCCACAACAAGGAGTGCTGCGTGAAACTTAAGGAGCTGAGACAAACGTACCAGAAAGCCAAAGAATCAAATGCACGCTTACAGAGAGAGGGGCGACTGATGACTGTAGCTATCCCACAGTTCCCGCACTCTCCGAAAGCCATTTGAATTATTGGCTGAGCTCCCAAAGCCTGAAGGGTCAAAAACACTGTCGCGGGTGGTTCAGGGTATATGTCGTCAGCCCCTCTCCCCCCCACCTGTGAAAGCAAAGGGAAAAAAATTGTTTCTTTCCTTTTTTCAATGTCACCGTATGTCTACTGGATGCTGCTGGCAGACGCGGTGCAGCAGCACTACACAGCAGCATCCCCTTCCCTTCCCTTGCGGATGGCAGACAGTACAGTAGGACTGGTATCTGTCATCGTTGTCCTGTGAGTGCTCTTGGCTGGCCTCAGTGAGGTCGGCTGGGGGCGCCTGGGCAAAAATGGAAATGACTCCAGGTCATTCTCTTCTTTAAGCTTTGTCTAATGGAGATTCACTCCTGCCTGGAATATCATGGCAGCTCCACTGGAGCCACGAGACCAGCGCGTGGGGCGGCGAAATGGCCTTTGATCTCTGTTTGCAGAGGCAATAAATTCAGTGTTGTTTCAAATTCATGCATTCTTTATTACTTCATCACACAAATGGGGGATGAGCTAGAGCTGCTGTGCGAGTTGAGAGGAGTCCAGTACTTCTCCCCTGGCCACAAGCTGCTGTGGCAAGAGAGGGCTGAGGGGAATCCTCTCTCGCTGCTGCAGCCTCTCGCAGCCCCCGGCAGCCTGAACCCCAAGGCTCTCATCCACAGCCCTACTGCAGAGTCTGCACCCTCAGCCAGAGCCCGCACCCCCTGTAACAAGGGGTGTTCTTGGGGGACATGCTGAGAGTATCAGTGCAGGACAAATTGCTTAGAGCAGGACAGTCACAGCCGAAGAGAGGATTTTGGTTTCACACCACTGGCTAACCAGAAGTCATACAAGCAATTCCCTCGGATGCACCAGTACCTTTGTATCATCACCAATAACACTCTTTATATGAACAAACGGTGACGAAAATCAGTGTCCCCAATTAAAGATTCTCCTGATCCCAAAGGACCAAGCCTCAGACCCAGGTCAATATATCACTCAGATTTCACCCACAAATCGTGCTGTTGCCAGTCCTTTTAGAAACTAAAATCTAAAGGTTTATTCATAAAAAGAAAGAAATATAGATGAGAGTTAAAATTGGTTAAATGGAATCAAATACATACAACAATTGCAAAGTTCTTAGTTCAGGCTCATGGCAGTGGTGGAATAAACTGCTGGCTCAAGACAAGTCTCTGGAATCCATCCACAGATTTGGATGCATCGTTAAGTTCTTTATTCAGAGCTTCAGTTTGCAGCAAAGTTCCTCCAGAGGTTAGAAGCAGGACTGAAGAACAAATGCAGGAGTTTCCAGGGCCTTTTATATCCTCTGCTCAGGACCGGCGCTAGTGTTTTTAGAGCCCTAGGCGCACGGCCATTTCGCCACCCCACACGCTGGTCTTGCGGCTCCAGTGGAGCTGCCACAGGCGTGCCCGCGGGAGGTCTACCAGAGCAACAGGAGCAGCAGACCATCCTCAGGAAAGCCTGCAGCAGGTCCACTGGAGCCGCCTGCTGCCCCCCTGGCAAAATGCCGCCCCCCAATAATCCTGGCGCCCTAGGCGATTGCCTAGGCCGCCTAAATGGAAGCACCGGCCCTGCCTCTGCCAAGTGCAAGGACACCCCTTTGTTCTTACTGTGGAAAAACAGAGCAGCAAGATGGAGTTTGGAGTCACATGGGCAAGTCACATGTCCATTCATGACTAAATTCCTTACAGGTAGAGCAGCCGTTGTTCACATGATACCTTGAAAGTTCCCAGGAAGGCTTCTCAGATGTGGATTGAAGTATCCTAAGGTCCATTGTCAGTTAAATGTTTCTTGATCGGGAATTTAAACTGAATAGTCCCTTCTCAATAAATTGGCCAAATGCTTCACTGGTGCTACTTAGAATCGAACACATTGAAATACAACACGTTACCCATAAAAGTTTTGGTGCAACTTTATGACTTTGGTTGCAACAATGATCTATGCTGTCACAGTTCATTTAGATAATGTCACACCCCCAACACAAAATTCATACAGGAAGGAATGACACGAACATTGGTGACTGCATATCAAGAGCTCTCCATCCTTGGTTCTGTCTTCCTACAGTTAGTATTGGGTTAGAAGCTGTATCAGTGTATAACAGAAATGGTTCATCAAAGTCATGTTCTGTAACATGATTGAATCTCTTTAAAATTCAAGGTAAAACTTGGTTAGAACAATAGTGGATTGGATCTGTTTATCCAGTGTGGTTTCTGCATGTTTCATGTGATCTTGCCTAGAGCTAAAGAACATAGCTACTTAATCCATACAAGCTCTGCCAATATTTGGAACCCAATTAATATCAAGTCAATGTAGATGTTAATGTTGTCCACGGTATAGGAATCTTGGCATTTATCCCATGCACTGCCACAGGCTGGGGACTGACTGGCTAAACAGCAGTTCTGCAGAAAAGGACCTGGGGATTACAGTGGGTGAGAATTTGGATATGAGTCCGCAGTGTGCCATATTTGCCAAGAAGACTAGCGGCATTTTGGGCTGAATTAGTGGGAGCATTGTGAGCAGATTGAGGGAAGTGATTATTCTCCTCTATTCAGTACTGATGGGGCCACATCTGGAGAACTGTGTCCATATGGGGGCCCCCACTACAGAAAGAGTGTGGACAAATTGGAGAAAGTCCATCAGAGGGCAACAAAAATGATAAGGGGGCTGGGGCACAAGACTTACGAGGTGAGGAAGAGGGAACTGGGCTTATTAAGTCTGCAAAAGAGAAGAGTGAGGGGGGATTTGATAGCAGCCTTCAATTATCTGAAGGGGGGATCCAAAGAGTATGGAGCTCTGCTGTTCTCAATGATGACAGATAAGAGAACAAGGAGCAGTGGTTTCAAGTTGCAGTGGGGGAGGTCTAGGTTGGATATTAGGAAACACTGTTTCCTTAGGAGGGTGGTGAAGCAGTGGAATGGGTTACCTAGGGAGGAGGTGGATTTTCCATCCTTAGAGGTTTTTAAGGTCCAACTTGACAAATCCGTGGCTGGAATGTTTTAGTTGGGGTTGGTCCTGCTTTGAGCAGGGGATAGGACTGGATAACTTCTTGAGGTCCCTTCCAACTCTAATCTTCTATGATTCTTCTATGATTCTATGATCTGATGATCACCTGTTCAGTTCTTTCCCTCTGAAGCACCTGACATTGGCCATCGTAGGAAGATAGGATACTGGGACCGATGGACCATTGGTTTTACCCAGTATGGCCATTCTGATGTTCTTTTATAGACTGCAGATTTATCGCCCCCTGCTGTAATCTATTAGACCCCTCTCCTCTCCCAGAGCTGAGATAGAACCCAGGAGTCCTGACGGGATCTCTCTGTCTCCTCAGTTACTAAAAAAAGTAAGAATATACAATCAAATTTTAAAACTCACTAGTGTCCCTTAAGTGACTTGATGTAAGATGTAAGAAAATGTTAGTACCACAGGTAAGTTGGTCTAATATTTATTTAGTTTTATTTCTTTTAGACAGGAATTAGATACAGTGTCCTTGTCAGCTAATTGCTAAGTTATCTACCCAAAGCCTAGAGTTTTCAGGTGTCTAATTGAATAGAGACCCTCTCAAGACTATCACTTGATGAGCTGGGGTATCAATGATGACAACCCTTCTGCCAGAATGGGCGCCCCTCTACTCTTGTCTTGCTGAGCCAGACACTCCAGTTCAGCTTCAGCACAGACCCAGAGGTTGGATTTTGGACCTCTGCAGTTCACAGAAACTGAGATTCACTCAGCCCAGA
Organism: Chelonoidis abingdonii; assembly: GCF_003597395.2. NCBI lineage: Eukaryota > Metazoa > Chordata > Testudines > Testudinidae > Chelonoidis > Chelonoidis abingdonii. Next base: position 369,265,833 of record NC_133769.1, on the reverse strand, counting down.
GGCTTCTCAGTTAACAGGGACTTTCCCAGTGTTTAGCCTTTCTGAGAGTCTGAACCCCAAATAAATCTGTTTTACTCTGTATAAAGTTTATACAGGGTAAATTCATAAAATGTCCTCTCTCTGTATCACTGGTGGAGAGAGATGCACAGCTGTTTGCCTCCTCCAGCAACCAATTACTTACTCTGGGCTTGTTAATGAACAAAAGTGATTTTATTAAGTATAAAAAGTAGGATTTAATTGGTTTCAAGTAATAACAGACAGAACAAAGTAAGTCAAAAAGCAAAATAAAACAAAACACGCAAGTCTAAGCCTCATACATTAAGAAACTGATTACAGGTAATATCTCACTCTCAAAGATGTTCCAATAAGTTTATTTCACAGACTAGGCTCTTTCCTAGTCTGGGCCTAATCCTTTCCCCTGGTAGAATCCTTGTTATTTCCAGCAGACATCTCAGGTGGTAAGCAGGGGTTTTCTGATTACTGGCCTCCATTTTGTCCTGCACCACCCCCTTTTATAGCTGTGGCACAAGGCGGGAATCTTTTGTCTGTGCTTGGCCCCAACCCCTCCTTCTAAATGGAAAAGTACAAGTTTTAAGGTGGATTTCAGTGTCAGGCGACATGGTCACATGTCCCTGTGAGACCTCATTCTTCATTGCCCACTGGGTGCCCCACACATACACAGGAAGGCTTGCAGGTAAATGAGCCATTTACAACTCACTCTTTCTGAACCCTCCTTAATGGTCTCCACTTAATCTGACTACATTAGTAGTACAAGATTATACCCTGTATTTCTAACTTCAGAAATAAGAATTATACATGAATATGAATAAGAAAAGGAAATTTAGCCGATTATACGTTTTCCAATGATATGTTACAAAAGACCTTTCGCATAAAGCACATTCCAGCTGTGTCATTTGCAGATTCATAAGCCTTCCTCTTGGCCTCAGCACAGAGCTCAAGATTTCTCATCTCTCTTGGGGAAGGTCCTATAATTGCTGTTTACTCCTAAAGTTGGATAAAAACCACAGAAGTGGAGAAATGGAAAAAGAGACATTAGCTAGAGTGTGTCCAGTCTCCAGCCTATTTCCATCCAGATGCTGTTTCTCCCCTTGAGGCTGAGCAAACTCCACTGAGATTGCACAGAGCTATATTATAAACAGTGCACAGCTCTGTGTCGGCTCTCAGCATGGGATGCTGAGGCAGATTCTGGGATGAGAGAGGTGTGGGACGGGATTCCCAGAGAAGACGCTTCCAACTCAAGATTCACAGGTACCCATCCCTTGCTGAGGAGCTCACCTGGTCGACAAACCCAGTGCAACATGGGCGTGATGGGATAGAGAATATGTACTCCTTTCTGCTCTGCGCAACCATTACTTTTCCTTTTACCAGTGTTATCTGTTCAGACTTTCAGTGTGACTGAATGTTCCCTTGTTCATGAGTGGTGAGTGTTAGAGAGCTTATTCCTTCACCCGCTTACTCCCCTGGTCCTTCCCGCATGAACAGAGAGCAACAATACTCGAAGTCCGAAGGTGCAAAAAATTTGATCTTTATTGGGGTGAACTTCCAGCAAGCAATAATTCAAGTTTCCTTCTTCAGTGTCCCCCTTCCCAGCTCTGACACCACAGAACCTTTTTTGAGTCCCTGTTCCCATTCCCTGTTCCTATTCCCCCCTAGTGAAACATAATTCCAATTCCACCACCCTTATTCCCTGTTTCCATTCCTCCCCTTACTTCCTGATTGACTCACAGACTATATAGTAAAACTTGAGTTCTGTTTAGCTATACCTTAACCAATAATTTTACTGAAATTTAACTAACCAATCCTAACATATTGTAACATAATTATCTAACCAATTATATCCCAACACCTTCATTGGTTTACACCCAACAAATTAATTATACAACAGACAGAAACAATCACAGAATCAGACGAAGACCATGCAAATAACCAATAGCAAAGTGGGAACTGCAATGACAAAACAATACAGAAGTGAGGATTTCACAACTATATCTATAAAGACACAAGGGTTTCCCAGCTGTGTCTATTGATAAGTGAGTTCTTACCAGACAGAAAACTATCAAACTAAATTTCATAGATTCATAGATTCTAGGACTGGAAGGGACCTCGAGAGGTCATCGAGTCCAGTCCTCTGCCCTTGTGGCAGGACCTAATACTGTCTAGACCAGCCCTGATAGACATGTATCTAACCTACTCTTAAATATCTCCAGAGATGGAGATTCCAAAACCTCCCTAGGCAATTTATTCCAGTGTTTAACCCACCTGACAGTTAAGAAATTTTTTCGAATGTCCAACCTAAACCTCTCTTTCTGCAGTTTAAGCCCATTGCTTCTTGTCCTATCCTCAGAGGCTAAGGTGAACAAGTTTTCTCCCTCCTCCTGATGACACTCTTTTAGATACCTGAAAACTCCTATCATGTCCCCTCTCAGTCTTCTCTTTTCCAAACCAAACAAACCCAATTCTTTCAGCCTTCCTTCATAGGTCATGTTCTCAAGACCTTTAATCATTCTTGTTGCTCTTCTCTGGA
>NC_133769.1:369225208-369263263 GCF_003597395.2 Chelonoidis abingdonii | reverse complement strand
TTGGCTCAGACACAAACGCTATTGAACTTCTGGTTCTGGTCACCATGATCCAACTAGTGCAGCGCGACGGTGGGAAGAGGCAAAGAACACATCAAAGGCAATGCTGATGATCACAACCTCTCAAGTCCCCCTGGAAGACCAGCAGTCCCTCAGAGCAAATGTCCCCCTAAGCATCCCTCCCTTGTCTTTAATCCCAATGTGATCACGTTCCGTACAAAGCCGACTCCCACCTCCCTGCTTGATGGCTGAAGCTTATTTAACATCAGGAGTAAATAAGCATGCAACCTGTGGTTAGAGAGGTGGATACTAAAGTGTGCATCATTGCAATTGAATAGTTGGCGTGGCCCTCGATTTGGGTTTCGTTAGCACCTGCATTTTGAGGCACCGCGGGCACCAGGAATGCTCAGACACCTCCCAGGATAAGGCCCTTGCTCCTGTGGACTGAGCAATTTTGTCCTTGTATAAACTTCATTTTGCTATCCCATTAAAAAACAAAGACTCTAAGTTTAACACTTTAACTTGTAATAATGTTTTGCTTTCCTCTTCCGGTCTCCAGCAGCATGTCTGGAAAAGTCAGGCTGATGTCTAAGGCATCAAGGCATCCAAACTCAGGGGCACTGTTGACACTTTTTTGTTTCAATCAAAGACGCATCCTTCTGTATCTTACACTGGGAAAACCAGCGCTGTTGTTCCAGGCCCCGGTGCAGTTGCTTTTGCCACCACAGCCATATGCATTTATACTGCCAGTCGTGACAAAGCTGCTCAGGAGGCTGTAGCAATCAGCACCGCTGCTGATAAAACCGGGCATGATCCCCTGTGTGCAGGCGAGCTCAGCATCTAATGAGCCGCATGAAACCCACAGAAAAGAGTAGCAGGAGTCCTGGCCCATCCCGCACTAACAGGGCAAAACCTCAGGCCTCAGCCTGGCTAATGCTAGTTCCTGCTGCCAATTCTAGCATAGCACCATCATCCCTGCCTGTCATCCCCTTCACCTGCCAGCTGGTCTGATGGAAGAAGCATCCGCAGGAAAGGGTGACGGTGGCCGAAAGCAAGCCAGAGAGACTGGGGCCACTTCTCTACCTTCTCACACATCTCTGGGGGCTTTAAGGCCTTGGATGGAGAAGCAGCAGCAGTGGGTGCTTCCCAGGCCCAAACTTGAGTTGTGTGGAGTACACCTCCCTCCCCACCATGTGCCTGGCTGGATAGCTCTGGCAGCATTTCAACTGCCACAGGCTTCTGGAACCCCTGTCCTGTTATGAACATCACTGCCCCGTGCCACCAGGAAGGCCTTCTGCTCGGCCCGCGTTTTAGCTGTCTGCAGTTTCTCCACTGAGAGGTCCTGATTGACAGCCGCTGGGCGTTTAGCAGGGAAAAGTCGCCCGCGGCCCCAGGGCGAGCACTCAGCGGCTAGGAACACTCCTGGCAGTTATAAATATGCGCACAGTGTCAGATGTTGCAATAGAAATCAAACCATAAAATAGCAGCTAATGCAGGTTACCCGCGTCCCTACCCACAGAAGGGATATTTTTCAGAGTACACAAGTAGAGTGGTTTGATCCCAACCCCCATTCATTCATGCATCAGGGCTGACTTGCAGAATCACTAAACATGGATGACAGAGGTGCTGAGCATGTTCAGAAACTCAGGCACAGTTGTCCCAGCGGCTCAGCAGCTGCAGGCTGGGCTGTATGTTGAGAGGTTACCCATTTGGAGCACCTCAGTCAGTGCGGTCAGCTCCCAATGCCACGGCCTCCCTCTCTTAGAGCTGTGGAACCTTGAGCTCTGTGCGGGAGTTGGGCCTTGGCTATGCAGTCAATGGGGCTCACTCTGCACTGAGTCACTGCCCATTGACTTCACATGCAAGGCAGGCCCAAACGACCAACCCTCCTTAGGATTGCCTGGGGCATCGTAGGCACGAGGGATAGCTCTGCGGTGGGAAATAATGCGGAGACAAGAGTTGCCGTTTCTCCTTTGCAGATAGCACCCTGGCCACTTGCTTCTACCAACACATTTTGATTTTATGCTTGGAGGTTAGAAGGGTCCAATGGACTTGTGTGGAGTGGAGGGGACTCACGGGAAGGCAAAGAGAAGGGTGTGGACTGTTCCTCGGCATGGGGTGCGGAGGATCTGGCGGGACTTGTGGACAGGTGGGATGATATTATGGACGGTGACAATCTTCTCTTCCAGCCTAAGGCATGCCTCGATTGTTGGAAGGACCCCGGAGCGATCTGTTCACAGGCCCTCAGCAGGATCTGCTGCAAAGCAAACAGACGCGTCCCAGCTGGGTTAACCTGCTACTCACTGAAACCTTTCCCCCCCACTACATGGAGCGGTTGTCTCTTCATTCTACACTATGGGGTTGCCCTGGCAGGGAGCTGGGGGAGCGAGACATCTCCAGAGCCCCCGGATTTGGAGGTTGGATCCCCAGTGGTTCCAATGCAGAGCAAGACAGCCCCCCTCCAGACACAGGAGTCAGAGGTGATTTACAGGGAGAATTCACATCCTGGGTTTTTTTCGGTTTTTTTTTTTTTCTTTTTTCCCCAGGGGGGGGGGCCCCCACACAGATTGTGCAGAGGGAGGACATGATCTGAACCCATGATTTGTGCCGCGCACAGTGTTCAGCACAACAGACATTGGTGCATTTTCTAAAGATGGGAGCCACATAGACATTCGAAGGTTATATAAACCAATAGTCCTAAAAACCCCTAGATAGGTGCACCCACCCACCAGCCATGACTAGACACAAGCAGCCAGTTATCTGATGTGTTACAACAGTTGTTTATCTACCCCTCTAATACTCCATCACACACACCGATATGCCACACTAAACTGGTCAACCAGTAGCAGAAGCCAGTTTCCACAATGCCACTTTAAACCAGTCATTTACTTAAACCAAAAAGCAGACCCACTTGCAAAACACACCAAGATCCAGGGAGCAGAAAGGAACAGCCAGCAAGCAAGGAAATAGCAAATGGCCAAGGCTCCTGCTTTTATAAGTGAGGGAGGGGTAGGCCTGGCTACAGAGCAGCTCAAAAGGGACAAACTAGCGAGAATGTTAAGTGCACTAGACTATACCTCTTAACTCTTTGTGCATTGTGCTTATAGCATTATATTAGCCTCCTACGGTAATGTATGCTGTCTTTCTCTGGCTTTAAAATAGGCGTATTCATCCTACAAGAGTTGTTTTGCTATTTAAAATTTCTGCCTAAGTTTTATTAAGGTTATTAATTTATTTTATTTGTTGTATTTCCTTAGCAGCCAAAATTCATGGTCAGTGCTATATAATCCTACCAAAAGAGCCCATGCCCACTGAACAGGTCAATTCTAAAACCTTTATTCCATGACTGCCCCTAAGAGATTTTTCCCATAGCCAAAACACAAGGCTCTGTAAGACACGCTCCAGTGTTAGAAAAGGAAATTGCCGGTATGGCTAGATTTGGACGGAAATGCTGCTTTGGGCTGTGTGACTGACTGTGAGGCCAGGCGTGAGGATCGTGGCCTCTATCCCACAACAAGAATCTACAGAGCAAAAACCCTGCCCTCCCCACGGAAGCCTTGCTCATGCAAGCGCAGGCCTAAAAGTACCTCCCTGAGACATGCATGGATTCTTAAGTAAACAATAAATCAAGTGGCGAGATCTGGATAATGGCACCAGCACTATGCTAACAGGGTTTGCCCAAAGCCTCCGCCTAGCTTGAGCAGCCGAGGCTTTGAGGCTATTAATAATAACTCTATTCTGTTTTAACCTCATCATTGTACAAAACGCTTTATTATTTACTCACCTGATTTCTATTCGTGTCTTACTTCTCCCCTAGCGGGTGGCTTGGTTGCGAAACACAGAGCAACATGGCGCCTCCAGTGCAGATGTGATTCAGTCACCAAGGGGCCGCTTTGAGTACATAGAGGTGGATGTGTGACACCTGACTATGCTATGCTGATGCCCAATATATCTCTGCGTGTCTTTCGATTCATGCGTCTCGGTTTGTGGGGACGGGCGGGGAGTGAGTTCGATTCACTGGGTGTTGTCTTCCTGAATGACCACTGATCAAAATGTTATATGGTGAACTTTTAGCTGCTCGCTCTGCTCATTAATTAAGGGGACTCCAGAAGACCCCACCGTGCAGTGGCAGCATTCAAGGGAGTTGTAGCCCCCGCCTCCTTCTTGCCGCAGTTATTCAGACAGCTGGGAGGCAGCAGGGGAGTTCAGTCCCATCCTGGGCATGGATTACTTCATCATGCAAGATTGGATCCCGCTTGTACTGTTCAAAGACAACTACGAACAGCCATAGGACTGAGATGGAAAGAAAGCTGAGTCCAGTGTCCCTGGAAGCCCTGTGGGTCATAGGAGATTTCTAGTCACCTCAATCACTGAGGCCATGATTCCTGCCATGATCCAATGTGCATCAATTCACGTTGCCCCCAGAGGTTCACGCAGGTGCAGGGATCTGCTTGCAAACTTTCGGGTCTTCTTCACGCAGCGTCTTATGCTGTCAGTTAGGTGCATTTGTTCTAATATTGGATCTGAAAACATCCGCTGCAAGGGACGTTTATTTTTCTTTACCGTTGCGTCTCCTAATTTAACAAGCTTGCGCTTCCAGCTCCGAACTCCTTTCATTTCCCCCTCAGATGCAGCAACCTTCCCTTTGCGTGCCATCACCTTGCGGCCAGCTGTTGCCGGGTCGCTGCCGACATGGCTCGAACAGTTTGCTTGGTTAGGTACCAGGATTGCGTACCTGCTGCCCACTCTTTTCAGGGTCTGGCTTGTGAACCGTCTCAGCACCAGCTTTTACCACGGCTCCCTGTCTCACTCTTCTTTCTCATTTTGATTTAAGCTTCGGCGGCTTGCATGTACTTCACAGAATCAGGATGGGCTCTCTGGTCGGCTAGTCTGTTTCACAGCACAGCCACTGATTCCCTTCACTTGACGTGCTTTCTTGGCACATGCGAGAAGGAACAAACATTGCAGTTGGCAGGCAGAGCCGTGTAAACCACACATGCGGCCCCTCAGCGCAGATCTTCACAGAGATTTAGGACACCTTGGTTCTGATGGAAGATCTGGGCCGACTCCTTTGGGGCCAGCACCAGATTTCATATAATTATCAGATGTTCCTCCTCTGGGCTGGACCAGAGGGGAGGGAGCTCACCATCAGTCTTACCACAGTCAGCTAGGGAAGGCTGTGAAGGCACAGATATCCCCTGCCAATCTCTAGCTTGCAGCACCAAATTTTGTATTGTAGCGCCCTGGTCAGCTTTCCAGTTAAATTTTCATTGCTAGCGAATAACTTTGGGCGGTTAGGTTAAGGAGAGTGTCACGTGGAGGAATAGAGGCATAATAAAGAGAATCTTCCCCTCTCCCTACCAGGGCGGCTTCTAGGCCGCAATTCACCAATTCCCCCGAATGGGCCCCGCGCCAAATGAGGACACCGCCGCCCAGTGGCAGAGCCAGCTGGGGGGTGCGGGCAAATTGTGGGTCAAGAATCCCCGTGCCTGGCTAGAGGCTCCTTTTTAATATTTTACTCACCCGCAGCGCTCTGGGTCCTTTGCCGGTGGCGTCCTTCACTTGCTCCGGGTCTTCAGCCAGCACTTCAGCAAGCTGTCCTTCAGTGCCACCGAATACCCGGGGCAAGTGAAGGATCCGCTGCCGAAGACTAGGAGTGCTGCCTGGTGAGTTACAAGCCCCAGTTGGTTTCCTTTTACGTTTTTTTTTTTTTTGTTTAAGTCATGCCCTGCCGGGGCCATCAAACCTTGTGTTGAATTTGGGGCCCCGCACTTCCTAAGCGGCCCTGCTCCCTAACTCCCTCAAAAGGTGTTATCGGAAGCGGCTTGGTGGATAGGGACCATCTTTTTTGTTTTCGTTGTGTGCACAGCAAATTGGGGTCATTGGTTCCATGGACTGGGGCTCCCAAGGTGCTACAAGAATACAAATGAAATAACAATAGTATAATGAATATCATTAATAGCTGCCGCCCACAGTATCAACCCAGGTGGCCATCTACTACAAATTGCTGTCAAGGAAGCGTAGAAGAAAAAATGCACGTGAGACAGATTAATGGGAGTAATCTGCGGTCCAAAGAAAGTTTCCTCCTGACTCCCATTAGTTAAAGGTTTGGTTAGCCCTGAAAGATGTGGTTTAGTCCTGGCCAGAAACTCTTGAGTTTTTTGGTTATGTATTATTATAACCCTAGATTATTCTTTGTTACCTATCAATAATAATAAATTAATATAGCTTATCAAGTGCTTCACCCACAGATTCAATAGTGTTTCACGAAAGAGCCCGTCAGTAACATTATCACCATTTTACAGAGGGGAAACTTGAGCACAGGGTGGGAAGTTCCAGGAAACCGATAGCGCGGTTGCTGCGCCGCTGCGACCCGGCCGGCGCAATCATCCTCTGACCGCCACTGCCCATCTCCCTCGGCTTCTGCGAGAGATCAACTCCACCGTGCGTCCTGCGAGACGTAAACCCGTTCTTTATACTCGTGTAGCTCCTATAGCAGCATCGGTGGCAGCTGGTACTGACCTGCTCAGTCGCGAGCGGACGCTTTGCTACCCTGTCCGGAATCATTAGAGGGATCAGTTTGTCCTCGTGTGCGGTCTATGCGCATCTGCGGCCGCGTCCATCCCGCATCGCTGCACACACCCGTCACATCTATGATCGGCCTCGCTTCGTCTTCAATTGGTGGCACGTATACGTCCTTGAATGCTCGTCGCCTTACCCTTTCTTTCTTCGGTTACCAGCCCATGTCTGCCTGTGTGGTTATTCTCGGCAGAATACCTATCGCGATCCTTGCAGTGCTCATACTGCTCCTTCTGGTTGGCCTCGATGCCGTCATCCGCTCTACTCTGCCGTGTCGCGACTCTACCTTCTCCCTGCCGAGAGCAACTCAGACCCACGTCGTCAATTCTCCTGTGTTGTGTGTTGTGTACCCCGACTATCATCATTGTGTACCTCCTGGCCGCAAGCCATTTGCCGGTGACCAGGTCGGTAACCCCATAGAAACTGGCACATGTGTGGAGTTCAGCTGAGACCTTAACCAAGTCTGACGAGTTGGAATGTAGTAGTACATCACCCAATCTTTGGTGCTGTCCACAGATTCTTACTCATGATTTTATTCCTTCCATCCTTGATGAACATATTGAATTGCATCAGGCCTAAACTGATCCGGTGCGCAATCCCACTAGAAAAGCCTCATTGCTGACACGGCCCCTCTGACAAATGGCTTTCTGACTCTCTCAGTAGCTATTTTGAGGATAACTTTAGTGTGCTTACTAATTAGGAGTGTTCATACTGAATGTTTTTTCCTACTTAAAAAATGCTCACTAGCCCTGGTGACTTGCAGGCATCTAACTTTCTAAGTGTTTTAATTTTTTTTTTTTTAATTTTATCGTCCAAACCTACCCCTTTCCTTAGCATTCACTTTGTAGCATTCCTTCAGACTTCTCGGAGAGACCAAAACACAGAAGTCATTGACCATCTCTGCCTTTATAAGTTTCCTGTTACTGTTTCTCCCTTCTCACTGAGCTGTGGGCCTACCCGTCCTTGGTCTTCTCTTGTTCTAATGTATTGATAAAAAGTCTTCGTTTTCCTTTATTCCCAAGCTAGTTTGAGCCATTTTGTGTCTTTGCCTTTCTAATCTTGCCCCTGCATTCCTGTTGTTTTGCTATATTCTCCTTGTATTGTCCTAGTTTTCATTTTATCATGACTCCTTTTTATTTTTTAGATCAATCAAGATCTTCGTGGTTAGTCAAGCTTGGTCTTTTGCCACATTTTCTATCTTTCCTACCCTGTGGAATAACTTGCTTTTGGCTCTAAATGTCCTTTGAAATACTGCCTACTCTCCTTAGTTGTTTTTCCCCTCAGTCTTGATTCCCATGGGACCTTACCTATCACTCTCTGAGTTTACCAACGTAAACAGATCAGGATGAGCTCTGCCCTGACATCGGTGGTGAATTATGCGGAGTTGGAAAGGAAATTTGGTATTTGCATTGGCATACCACCCACCTAACAAGCCCACGGCAGCCTGGATGGTATAACAGTTCTGGGATCCCAATTGCTTTGTTATTGGGCCAGGAGGAATAAGTGTTGTCACCCTGATATGTGAATGAGGAACTATGAGACTGCTTTATGACAGAGATGTCTCAATATCAATTAAGTAGCATTGCTAGACAAGGACATGGGTGCCAAACTCATTAAAATGAGAGAGTGTGACTGGAGTATGTACCTGATGTATGGGCCCCATTTGAGTTCTGGAACACCAATTGCACATCACTCTCTCTGCTGTTAAGAGTGAGTTAATTTTGATTCCATTGGAGTCCATCTGAGGCTGCTGAGCTGAATTCACGTTGGCCATGGTGCCAGTGCGCCGGGCTCCCCTACTACGAGCTGAAATACTAAAGAGCTAAGCTTACTGAGCTGAGATCACTGATGCTGTGTTAATATGGGGGACCCTAAAGATCTATCGCTAACACGCTGCAGAGCGGAGCCTTTGCAGCATTTGGAGAGCCCATGGAACAGTGAGCGGAGTTGGACGCAGTTTGCGGTGAAGCTGGAGTGGCTCACGAGTCAGACTTGAGGAGCTGCGCAGCTGTGTCGTGGAGCTGGTTGTGCAGCCAAAACTCCACGGAGACAGAGCAGTTGCCCTGGCCGTCAGGTACCCTTAACACCCCGTGTGGCCCCCCATCTCCAGGCTGGGGGTAAAACTCTGCAATAAAACTTGACTCTGGTCGCACTGACCAGAGACTTTTGTTGTTGGACTTCTGGGTTGATTGGACTTAAACCCTAGGGGCGAAGACATTGCCAAAACGTACTTGGAGTGGGTTTTTTTGTATGGTGTTGTGTGTATATATGTATGGTTTGTGTTATAATCCTGTTTGTGGTGTTTCTCCAACGTGATGCCGCATTGTTTCCCTCCTTTATTAAAAGGATTTTGCTACACTCAGACTCCGTGCTTGCAAGTGGGGAAGTATTGCCTCCTAGAGGCGCCCGGGGGGATGGTATGTAATTGTCCCAGGTCACTAAGTGGAGGCTTGAGCTGGTTTTGCATTGTGTTATTGAAATGGAACCCCTGGAGACTGAACCCAGCCCTTGTTGCTGCCAACTCAGAGGGGCACAAGGGTTACACCAAAATCCACCTTCCTGAAATCCATTGTCTCTATTTTGCTATACTTCTTTCTACCCTTCTTTAGAACTGTAAACTTTATGATTTCATGATCACTTTCACCCACACTGCCTTCCACATTCAAATTTTCAACCAGTTCCTCCCTATTTGTTAAAATCAAATCTAGAACAGCTTCTCCCCAGTTACTTTTCCCTTTTACATCTTCTAGGCTCTTCCCTTTCCCTGGAGGTGATGGATCAGATCACCTTCCTAACAGTCCCAGATTTCCTTACTAGTTTGGAATGTGGGATGTGACCGTTCATTTCCTAGCTTACGGCTGCCTCTGCTGCTTGCCCAAAGGCTTTAGCCTAAGAGCAGGTCGTCAGACTATCACAGGGAGAGAAGGCTCTTACACAGATTCCTTCTTTTATACCTCTATATCCAGCTAAGTGATAAACATACACCAAAATTCTTAAAGTATAGGCCTTTACAGGCAGGCCTGAAAATGTGTGATCTAGTTTATTTATTGACAAATTCATAGACTTCATGGTCAGAAGGCACCAGTAGATCATCCTGTATTACCTACTGTATAATACAGGGTGTTACATTTCATCCAGTTTCCCCTGTATTAAGGCCAAAGACTTGTGTTTGACTAAGACTGATCTACGGTATGATTTCACCTCATAGAATCATAGAGCCACAGGATGAGAAGGGACAGCAAGGGTCATCTAGTCTAACCCCTTGCCAAGATGCAGGAGCTGTTTTTTCTAAACCATCCAGGACAGATGAGTATCCAGCCTTCTTTGGAAAACTTCTAGCGAAGGAGCTTCCACGTCTGTTCCATTGTTCTCCTTGTCTTACAGTTAGGAAGCTTTGCCTGAGATTTCATCTAAATCTACTCTGTTGTAGTTTGAACCCGTTGAATCTTGTCTTGCCTCTGTGGCAATACAGAACAACTTTTCTCCATCTTTTTTATGGCAGCCTTTCAAATATCTGAAGACTTCTCTCATGCCCCTGCTCAATCTCTTCTTTTCAAACTAAACATACCCAGTTCCTTCAGCCTTTGCTCATGTGGCTTGCATTCCATCTCTTTGATCATCTTTGTCTCTTGCCTTTGCATCCTTTCCAATTTCTCTAGATCCTTCCTATACAATGGTGACCGAAACTGGACACAATACCCCCTCTGACGCCTAACGAGCTCTGAGTAGAGGAATACTGTCACCTCTGGAGATTTGCATGTTGTTAATGCAACCTAAAATTTTATTTTATTTCTTTGCAATAGCAAATAAATCCACTCCCGCAAGACATGTAGATATATCAGCCTAACACCGATGTAGACAGGGCCAGCTCCAGGCACCAGCTTATCAAGCAGGTGCTTAGGGCAGCAACTCCGGAGTGGGATGGCATTTCAGCTGTTAGGCAGCAATGATCTCCTGCTGAATTGCCACAGATTGCGATTATGGCTTTTTTTTTTTTTGGCTGCTTGGGGCGGCAAAACTCCTGGAGCTGGCCCTGGGTGTAGATCCCACTATGAGGTCAACCTAGCTACCACTGCTCACGGAGGTTGATTACCTACACTGATGGCATGGCAGTGCCGCTGTAACATTTGAAATGTAGACAAGCCCTCAAGCAGATCTTCCAGAAAAACATCCAGTCTGGATCTGCAGACATGGGGACCTGGAGAATCCATCATTTCCCTTTGCAGTTTGTCCCAATGGATAATCAACCTCAGTGCTAAACACTTGGCACTTATTTCCAACTGAAATTTATCTTGCTTAGGCTTTGGTCTGCCTTTCTCCTCTATATTATAGAGCCTGTTATTACCCATGATTTTCTCCCCATGAAATTCTCCATTTGATAGTCTTTTTGATAAGATAAATAGATGAAGCTCTTTAAGTCTCATGCTTGCCGGCATTTTCTGAAGCCTCCAATCCTTTTTGTGGCTCTTTTCTGAATGTTCTCCAAATTTTCAAATTTTGAAATGTGGACGCTGGAAATGGATGCATTTCGTTTCACCAATGCCATATGCAGAGGTAAAATCCTTCCCCTGCTCCAACTCACATTTATGTATGATTATGTGTCCACCAGACCCTAAACTCCGTTCAGGCCCCTCAATCCATAATCAAGTGATGAGTCTGTAGAGTCACTTCCTGTTCGAATATAACGCTTTCATTGACGAATGAAACATCCTGGTCTGCCTGCTTAAACATCTGTGTCTGCTCTGGCTCCCTCATTGCAACCACTCTGCCAATTTTGGATCTCCTGCTATTTTATCTGCAGTGATTTTCTATTTGCTTCCATATCATTGGTGAAAAGATTGAATAGCATGGGGCCTAGAACTGATCCTGCAGAACTGCACTAAAAACACTCTCATTGCCTGCAATGCCCCATTGACAATTGCTTCCTGAGATCTATCAGTTAGCCAGTTTTTAGCCTAGTTTACATCTGCTCTACTGATATTGGATAGTGGTTTTATCTGATAGTTTCCCCGACTACATCAGATACTTGAGAGACATTGAATTCTATTGTACATGTGCAGCTCCCTTTGTCAACCAATTGTGTTCAGTCATTAAAGTATGAAAAATTATTTGGCAAGAACTGTTTCCATAACCCTGTTGGTGACTCGCATTAATTATATTCTTAGACTTTTTGTTAGCTAATCTCATGCCAGATTTTCCATTTTTTCCTAACCTTGTCAAATCCTTTAAAAAAACTTTCTCTTTAATTTTAAATAGTTTATGTTTCTGGTGTTTATAACTCTCAGGTTCTACTGTAGATGCTGCTTAACATCCTCCTTAACCTCTAATTGACTAGAAAGTATTTCATCAGTTCATCTGATATGAGATCTTCACTTTCTTGACTGTGGAATTGTGGCTTGTTAGCTATCTATAAACTCTTCTTAAAGAACTCCCAATTTTCCTTCTTGTTTTTCTGAATATTTTTTCCTCTCAATCAGTTTTGTGGATAATTTATCATCTTTGAGGAATTAGCCCTTTTGAAGCACTAATTATCTATAAATATTACTGATTGGGAGCTGTTCTCTATTTGTCCTTTTGAATGTAATCAGTTCTATTCTATTATTTTGTTCTCCTCTATCATATGCCCCCTTCTTCATGGCTTCTCTAAACTAAACAGTCCCAGAATTTTCTGTCTGTTTGCTCAGGAATAGCTCAGTGGTTTGTGCATTGGCTTGCTAAACCCAGGGCTGTGAGCTCAATCCTTGAGGTGGCCACTTAGGGAGCTGGGGCAAAATCAGTACTTGGTCCTGCTAGTGAAGGCAGGGGGCTGGACTTGATTGAGATTTTGGCATCCCTTCCAGTTCTATGAGATAGGTATATCTCAAAATATTAAATATGGTAGGCTCCCCCATTCTCACAGCCAGTTTCAGAAATCCTCTTTCTATCTGCTACATCCTTTATAGAGACTGGGTGATCAAAAGTGAGTGCATTTCCAGAGCACGTTGTTCTCCATCCCATTCTTTGGGTATCTGAACATTTTCTTTGTTTTAGCTGTGAACGAGCAGGTGTTTCCATGGAACAGCTATCAATGACACCCTGGTCTTTTCCCTGAGATGGTTCTAGTTGGAATGTTTCCCCTTGATACATCTTTCTTTTTTTTTTTTTTTTTTTTTACAATTTCAACGATTGAGCAACCAGGTGCATGGGGGAATAGCAATGACTTTTTTAGCCTGGCTTTCATGTGCATTAAGGATGAATGAGAGATAACAAGTATCCACACTTGGTGTTGCCTACTGGTGCATTAAGTTTTCCCAGACCACAACATGTAGAAATATCTCCTGCATGGAGGACCATCAGATATGGAATGGTTAGTAGGTCAGTGTTCATAATTCATTTATCTGAAAAATGAAAATGTGTGCCCAAGAGCAACCAGTCTAAATGTTTCCCCATGAGAAGGTATCCGGTGCACGAAGTGGCCTATTTATCACTGTCTCTGCATTCAGGGTTTTCTACTGCGCACCATTACCCTGGGCCCTGGGAACGCCTCATGATGTTGAAAAAAACTCTCCTCATGTCAGAATTCCACCAAAACCATTCTGCACCAACCCCTCCACCTGCATCCTGCAGGGATTCCTGGCCTGGAGCCTGGTGCCCATGTCTGATCTCCATCCCCTTCTGCACCATGTAACATCATAGCTGGCTTGGGAACTTTCATCATCCTGGTTCATTGTGAAGACGGAACCAAGCCTCCATGAGGCCCCATGTTACTATTTCTTGCATGCTGGCCATCACTGACCTGGTCCTTGTCCACGTCCACCCTGCCAAAAACGCTGAAATCTTTTGGTTTAATTCCAGAGAGACTGATTTCAGTGCCTGCCTCCCCAGATGTACTTCATTCACTGGCATCTTACTTGATAGGAGTCTGGGCATCTTCGTGGCCATGGCGTATTGATCGCTACGTGGCCATCTGAATCCCTGAGACATTCCAACCATCCTGAATATTACCCTGTGTGGCCAAGATCGGACGGCCTTGTTGCTGCGTGGCCTTCATGTTCATACTGCCCTTCCCTTCCTGGCAAGGCAATGGCCATATTGTTAGACCAACATCATCCCCCACTCGTTACTGCGGAGTACACTAGCCGTGGTGAAGCTGGCTTGTAGTGACACTCATGTCAGTAGTTTACTAGGTCTCTTTTATGATAATCTGTGTGATGAGTATGGATATTTATTTTTATCGCTAGTGACCCTATACCCAGATCCTCAGGGCCATCTTCAGCCTCCTCCACCAAAGGATGCCCGGCTCAGGCTTTGGGAAACCTGCAGCTCCCACCTTTCTGCTGCCATATTAAGCTTTACATCCCAGCTTTCTTCTCCTCCCTCACACACCGGTTTGGCCCACATGTGCACCTGCATTTTCATGTTCTCATTGCCAACCTGAAACTTCTTGGTGCCCCCCATTGCTCAACCCCCATCATCTATGGAGGAGGACAAACAGATTCAGGACAAGCTACTCCGGCTTTTCACTCATAAAGAACTTAAAGTTTTTTCCTTTGTGCTTGGCTCTCAGACTGCGGCTCTGTGCAGACTGGCTTGGTGACTTGGTTGCTCTGCTTTCTTCCCTAAATTATGACTGGGCAGTCAAAGAGACACTTAAAGCAGAGATGGGCAAACTTTTTGTCCAAGGCCAAATCGGAGTTGCAAAACTGTATGGAGCTGAGTAGGGAAGGGCTGTGCTCCCAAGCAGACCTGCCCTTCCACCCCCTATCCTCCCCTCCCACTTCTTATCCCCTGACTGCCCCTTTCAGAACCCATCCACCCACTCCACCCCCTGCTCCTTGTCCCCTGACTACCCCCTCCTTTGTGACACCCTGCCCCTAACCGCCACCCTGGACCCGACCCCCTATCCAACCCCCCAGTCCCTGTCCTTCTGACTTCCCTGACCCTATCCACACCCGCCCTCTGACTGCCCCCTTAGACTCCATGCTATCTAACCCCCACCCCCGTTTCCCAACACCACCCAGAACCCTCTGCCTCATTCAACCACCCCTGTTCCCTGTGCCCTGATACCTCCTGACCTTCTGCCCTTATCCAACCTCCCTCCCCCTTACCATGCCACTCAGAGCGGCAGGACTGGCAGTGCACGCCACCCAAAACTGGAGTAAGCACTGCCACCACGCCCGGTGCCATGGCTCCGGAGGAGGGGGAACACAGGGGAGGGCCGGGGGTGAGCATACCCCCAGCCAGGAGTTCAGAAAGGCCGGGGCAGGGACAGTCCCGCAGGCTGGACATGGCCAAATGGGCTGTAGTTTCCCAACTCTGCATTAGACCCTTTCCTGACCATTACTGTGCTCTGTCAGTGCGAAAATACTGGGGAATTGGTTAGTGTTAGACTCTGGTTTGCCACCCTTCTAATTACTGGATAGCCTGGACCTCTTGCGCACATAAGAAACATAATGAATGCCCTGCTGGCCGGTTCAAGGATACTATCTAGCCCAGTTGTCCTGTTCTTCTGATGGTGTCCAATGCCAGGTGTCCCAGAGGAATGAACAAGAACAGAGATCATCAAGTGATCCATCTCCTGTCACCCATTTCCAGCTGCTGGCAACAGACACCATCCCTTTCCAATCTTTTTCTTTTATTGGCCATTGATGGAACCTTCCACAACATCCCTCTGGCAGGAGGTTCCAACAGGTGGCTGTGTGGTTGTGTGAAGAAATATTTCCTTTTGTTTGTTTTAATCTGTTGCTTATCAATTTCATTTGGTAACTCCAAGAGTTGCTTGAGTTATAGAAGGAATATGGCTCTTCCTTATTTATTTCTCCACACCACTTATGATTTTATAGACCTCTGTCAATCCTCTAGTCGTCCTCTTATTCCAAGCTGAAAAGTCCCAGTTCTTTCATGAATCTTCTCCTCATATGGAAGCCATTCCAACCCCTAATGCTTTTTCCAATTCCAATATATCTTTTTGTGATGCAGCGACCACATCTCCATGCAATATTCAATGGGTTGTGGGTGTACAATGTATTTATATAGAGCAATATGATATTTCTGTCTTATTATCTTCCCTTTCCTAGTGATTCCCAACATTCTGTTCACTATTTTGACTGCTTGCTGCTAAGGTCCCTGCCTCTTATCCTGTTCTCTCCCCAAAGGCCATGACCCTGGTACACAACTCCCATCAAGGCCACAGCCACTTCTGCAACCTATTTTCCCCAAGACACAGCCCCCACTCCAGGTCTGCCTCTATACCCACTCCCTTTCTCTGCCTCTTGCCCCAAGTCCCCACCACTACTGCTCGTCTTTTTTCCCCCTTCCGTCACTCAGTTGATCATCTCCTTTGGAACAAGCTACTCCAGGGACTGGATATAAACAGTTTTAACTGATAGCAGAAGATTTTTCTCTTAGTAACGCTTCCTCCTGTTCTCTAAACTTGCTTACAACTGCTGAACTGTATATCGATGATTCGGAAAGGTCCGATCCACCGATACACGCCTATGCTCTGGGTTGTAGGATAACAGCATACCAGATACCAACTCTCCAAGTGTTCGTCCAGACACTCCTGTGTGGTGGCTCGCTCTGGTTCGATGATATATAACATGTGCACTAGCTTCAATCCTACAATTGGGAAGGATCCCAATTAACAAAGAGAGCAATATTAAATGGTAAGTGCCCTAAATGTTTGAAAGGCCTGAAAGGGAGAGATATAGTTGAATGCATGTCTACAAGTATCCCATTGAATTATGAGACACAATGGGGCTTGACACACATTCCCAGCGAGACAGTTTTATCTTCTCAAAATGGAGGTAGCACAATCCTGAGTTTCATTCAAAGCTCTTTACCCGTGTGACTCAACAAGGATGTGGGTATAACGTCGTTCTGGTCCCTTTCATCCTCAAAGAAGAAGGCACCCCACTCCTGGAATGATCAACCGAATTCATATAGGAAGACTGTACGTTTTTACGCAGCTGTGACCACATAGATCATCCGTTGCAACAAGTCTATAGTGGCACAAATCTTGGTACAAGAGTCAAGTAACGTCTAGGAAAGCTGCTATCTTATGCATTCATTTTGTATTAAAATTATAAGTATGCCTTAACTGTCTCAGACACCTCAGAAATTGGCATCAGCACTGCCTACCTTCATGAGGCTCATTAACGACCATACACTATACTATTGTCATGAGAGAAGGCAGATACGCCTTGTGATAGCAAGGCAGCAGGACAGCTGCATGACAGAACTCTAATTTTCCAGCCATGCGTCTAACAGCTGTGTTTGGAACAAAGAACAAGGTACATTTCAAGGGTCTATAAATAGGACGCTGCATCGTCTCATTTGTTTCAATCCTGCTCTTACCTCTGGAAAGACTTGCTAACTGAAGACTCTGAACAAAGGACTGATATGACCCAGCCAACAAGTGGATGTACTCCTAGAGACTGATTTGGAGCTGCAATAATTCTATCATAGTAAGGCCTACCAAGAACTTGCATTAATATATGTAATATTCATTAACCAAGTTTAAGGCATCTAATTTGTATTCTTTCTTTTTAGAATAAATTTAGAATTTTAGATCTAAGAATTGCCAAAGATGATGTGGTAAGCATTGACTCATATATTGACCTGGTTAGGGCGATCTTGGAGTGAAATAGAAACATTATGAAGAATAGAAAGGATTAAAAGAAATGTTGTCTGTACTTAACAAACTGTGAATCGTTGCATTCATCCAGGTGGTAGGAATATAGACCATCACGCTGAGAACAATGCACCGTTTAAAGAGCAATGTGAGTTTGAGCCTTAGATCGGATAACAGGTAGTAAGGAGTAGGGATTCAGCGTGCCCGTGGTTTTACTGTTTAGCTTTATTTGTCCCTTCTATCCCCCTCTTTTATCGTTAAATAAGGCTATTGGCCTGGGCAGGCCCCACATATTCGAATGTATGGAGAGCGCTGCCCGCTAATAAACAGAGAGTGTCTACAAATTGTGTAGTCCTGATTCCACTTTGACAGATCGAGAACCTTTTGCTTTTCTGGGTGTGGTTTTCATAACCCATTCACCGCCATAGGAGCAGAAGGCGTGATAAAGGGACAATGAGTATTCTGAAGAATTGTTTGTATAACTCTAAGCTACAGTGCGGGTAAAACGAAGTCCCTCTGTTTGGCGGCTTGTGCTGTGACTTGCCCTGTCTAAGCATTTGTCCTGAAACTGATACTCTCATAGTCGTCCCACCAAAGCAGATCAATTACAGAGACTTGAGGTAGCCATGTGTGACTAATTGGAATCTACGAACAGTAATGACAAGCCCAGTCTAGTGAGGTAGCATCATTATGCATCCCTGTGATTTGGCCTCCTGCAGTTTCTATTGGCCTGTTACGAGTTAAAAACCTGCTGCAAACCCCCACAAAGCCAAGCAGCTGAGGTTCCACTGATGGCCAAGTGGCCCCAAGAGAATGTGCAAATACGCGTTTCCATAAAGACCACTTGCCTCCCTATCTGAACAGGCCACTTGCCTGGGGCCTGTGCTACCTCTCCGATGACTCCTTGTCCGTAACGTAAGGCCTCTGATTTCAGCGGTCCCCTTCCAGCAGGAATTGGGTACGTTGGCAGGTTTCACTATCTTTAAAATGTGACCGTGAAGGAAAAAGGCTGTGAAGCTGTTGTCCATTTTGCAGGATGTTCGTGCAGAGGCAGAAGCTCAGATGGGCTGTTCGGGAGGACTCAGTCACAGGGGGGTTCCCCCCATTTCTAGAGGTGCAGTGTGCTCTGGACCTGATACTTCCATGGGCAGACAAGAAGAAACCACCACAGAATATCAGTGACTAGGACCTCAAAAAACACCTCCAGTTTATTTTCTCCTGGAAATTTAATCAGGCAATGCATTTTCGAAAGGGTTTATTCTCTGGTTGATTGGGAACACAGGAATTCAGAGCTGCATTGCTTTGTGGTAATTGGTCCAATAGGGAACATTTCTATTTCCTGACTGGCTGAGGCTCCAGCACTTCTGCCCTGTAGACACTGCTCAGGGCTACCTGCTTCTCTGCCAGATGTCAGGCCTCATAGGTTTCCTTCCCATAGGGTGGAATCCCCTGATTCTCTGACCTTCAGACTGGGCAGTGAGCTACAGCACACTGTGGGTCAACTGCTCTCGCTAAGCAGATCTGGGTGGGTTCGGCAACTGTGGTTTATATGTGCGTAATAAAATACAGATGTGTAAATATTTTACCAAAATTGTTCAATGTAATACAGTATTACAAAGAAAACTTTCATGACATGAATGTATGTCGAAAGCAAGCAACAGAGTCACTGGAATCTCTGCAGGAAGGAGCAGCAGTAACTTTACTGTTTAACAGTTTTGGCTTTAGAAAGTATTTGAGAAGTGCTCCACATAGTGTGTGCAATGGGTTTGTGCTATTAACTCTTTGTTCAGTGAACAGTTGTATGATACTGTCTCCTGATAACTGATCAGAAGCTTACATACAGGGTCATGAACACAATCCCTCTACAATACCTGTACAAGTCTTTCCAAAGAGTTATGAGAGAACAGAACCACTAGTCAGTGATTCAGAAAAGTGTAGAATTGAAGGGCAGGAAAGGAGAGTGTAACAGTGGTAGTAAGTAATTCACACTCATCACCTGTTATAGGAGCACTGTTAAAGTAACTTGTACACTCAACTGCACATTAGTGGAACACCAGTGTTTCTACTATTGGCCCATTCGTGACACCAATCCCTCTCCCACCCAGCAGAAGTAACTGTCTGTGTTAGCTTGTAACTTGCCAAATATCTACAGACCTTTGCATGGGGAGAGGATGAAGTTGATGCGAGGATGAAAAGAAGTCTGGAGGTTGATTGACCTCTCTGGATTGAGTCAAGAGTGGAGAGGCAAAGCACTTCAGCTTCTCTATGAGGCATTCTTGGGGATCAGAGTGTATCACTGGGAGGATTATGTAAGGGAAAGTTAATATAGCCTGGTTTTGATTGCATTTACACATGTAAATCTGGAGTCAATATTACTGAATTAAGAATCTGGCCCTAAATATTAATGCCATGTTCTGGAAAGACACAGCAGTATAATTTTGATTCCCAGGAGTGGCTAAAATATATAGGATAGTAAATGGTGCAATGAAACACCTTTAGAAATAGCTTCAATGCAGGACATGATCCTTATCAGCATTCATTTGCCGTGTGTTTACCATGTCAAGATGCAATAGACCACACTCAGAAGTGGAGGGCCAGAAAGGGTGTCTGTGTGAAGGTCATAATTTTAAAATTACAAAATTGTCAAATAGGCTGCGGAGCTCCCAGCTACAAGATATCGATGGGGCCAAGATCTTAGCAGGATTCAAAGAGGGACTAGATGGTTCTATGGGTAAGCAAAAAATTCAATTACAATAGTAATTTTTTTTAAAAAAAATGTCTTGGTAGGGCTATATACCTTCTTGATTTATGCCACAAAATATGTCCAACTAGTGAGTATCTTGGGGAAACTTTCCCTAGGAGTAGGTTCTCTCAACTGCTATTGCAGGGATTCTTCCACCTTCCTCTAAAGCATCTGGAATTGGCCACGGGATACTGGGCCACTGACCTACAGGTCTGATCCAGTATGACAATGCCTATCTTCCTATCATTGGTGTAAATCCAAGAGTATATTTTTGTTGATCTACCTTCAGCTCCTGGGCATCTCTAGACTTGCATTGAGAGCAGATGATTTTTCATTAAATATCATTTAGTCTCCTGTTCTTTCTCCTTTTAGGAAGGAAAGCTAAAAACTCTCTTGACCTTCACATTACAGTATGTCAGTGTCATTGACACAGAATTTCAGTTTGCAGTGTTCCTTTTGACTGGGCTACCTGGACAGGAACACGTCCATCTCTGGATCTCTATCCTCTTCTGCTTCCTGTATGGTATTTCAATGGTAGGAAATTCAGTCATTCTGTTCATTATAAAAACAGATCCAAGCCTCCATGAGCCCATGTATATTTTACTTTCCATGTTGGCTGTCACAGAGCTTAGCATAGCGACAGCCACCATGCCAACAATACTGGGCATATACTTGTTTAACTCTAGGGAGATCAGCCTTGATGCCTGTTTTGCCCAGCTGTTCTTCATCCACTCGCTTCAATGCATTGAATCTGCTGTGCTCTTGCTGATGGCCTTTGACCGCTTCATTGCAATTTGTAACCCACTGAGATATGCTTCCATCTTAACCCTGCCGAAAATACCCAAGATGGCAATGGTGTTTTTGCTAAGAGGGATTGCCGTAGTGTTCCCACTCCCCTTGTTCCTGAAACAGTTCCAATACTGTCGAGCCAATGTCCTTTCCCATTCCTATTGCCTCTTCCAGGAGGTCATGAACATGGCTTGTTCAGATATCAGTGTCAACAGCATCTATGGATTGTTTACTAAACTCCTAACGATGGGGTTGGACTCGCTGCTCATCTTCCTCTCTTACATAATGATCCTGAAAACAGTGCTCATTGTTGCATCTTCTAAGGAGTGCCTCAGGGCCTTGAACACCTGTATCTCCCACCTCTGCGCCGTCCTGCTCTTCTATATACCAGAGCTTGGTCTGTCTATGATACACAGATTTGGGAAGGGCTCTTCTCCCTTTCTTCAGATTCTCCTGGGATACATTTCCTTGCTGGTCCCGCCCCTGATTAACCCAATCGTGTACAGCTTGAAAAGCAAACATCTTCGTGCAAGAATATTCAGGATATTCATTAATTGAAGGGTCACTTCATCACCCAGCTCCAGCGCTGGTAACATAGAAGATGAAATCAAGAAGCTGATCAAATTCTTCACTAATGCTTCTTAGAATCAAACACATTAAGATACAAGTACTTAGCTAATATTCATAACTTCAAATACAAAATGATACACACATACAGACTGTATAATTATAACCATCAAATTGCAACCATTTCATAGACACCTTATTTGACCTCCTTTGTACAAGATTTGGTGCCACTACGGGACCTTGGTTGCAACCATGATCTATACAGTCCCAGTTCATGTCAATAATGTCACACCTCATGTCATGGTATAATTCCCAAATCTGAACCTTAGCATCCAAAATATGGGTACCAGCATGAATCCTCTAAGCTTTATTACCAGCTTAGATCCTGTAGTGCTGCCACCAATTAGGACTTTAGGGTAGAGCCGCCTGATAAGCTTCTTTGTCTCCCCCAAAACTTCCCTGGGGACCCCAAGACTCCAGATTCTGAGTCCACAACAAGGGAATAAAACCATTTTCCCTTCCCCTCCCTTTCTTTCTCTCAGATTCTCCCTGCCCGGGTACACTGGGAGAGATAGACAGATTCAATCCTCGTGAATCTAACACAAGAGCATAAAACGGAAGAGAGCAAGGTTTTTCCTCCCCCCTGCTTCTTCTCCCACAAATTCCTGGTGAGCTGCAGACTCCCTCCCTGGAGTCTTACCCAAGGTAACCAAAGATCAATTAGATTCGTAAAAAAGACAGGAAAATTTTAATAAAAGAAAAAACACAAAAATTGTTCTGTAATCAAGGTGAAATATTACAGGTCTTTAGGGCTAAGCATGAAGTAGAAATACAATTTAAGACTTCCCGCAATACACATCTGTAAATAAAGAAAAACACCCCCCCTATTTTAAAGACTATAACCGTCTTCTTTACTTACTCACTATTCTGAATAGATAAGAGACTGTAGCAGGGAGATTGGCAGAAACCTGGTTGCACCTCTAGTCCTGTCCAGGACCCAGAGAGAACAAAGCCAAACCCAAAAACCACAAACAAAAGCTTCCCTTCCTTGAGATTTGAAAGTATCTTTTTTCCTGATTGATCCTCTGGTGAAGTGTTGTTTGTTAACCCTTTCCAGGTGAAAGAGACATTAACCCTTAGCTATCTGTTTATGACACCTCCTCTGGCAAACTATGTAAAATTCTGGTCACTCATATTCCAGAAAGAAGAATTGAGACTGGAACAAGTTCAGAGAAGGAGTCCTAGGATGGTCAGTAAAATGGACATTCTACCTTACCAGGAAACTTGGAGAGCTTGGCTGGTTTAGCCTAACACAATGCAGACTGAATGGGGATCAGAGTGCTCTATAAATACATTGTGGAGGTAAATACCAGGGAGAGAGATGAGCTCTTTGAAGCTAAAGGATAGTGCTGGCACAAGAGCAAATGGGGACAAACTGACCAGGAGCAAACAGAGGCTGGAAAGGAGAAGGCTTCTGACCATCAGAAAAGGAAGGCTCTGGAACAGCCAGCCTAAAGGAGCAGTGAGGGGCAAACAACCCAGCTGGTTTGAAAATGACAGATTTATGCACCGGACCTTATGCCAGGAGATCTCTCCAGGTCTATGTCCCTAAGGGTCACAATAGCTCATTTGGCATCACACTGGGAGCTCATGAGGAGTTGTTTGTCCACTCTGACCCTGATCTGTTCCCTGGCTGATGGATTTGTCCCTCAACAGATTCAGGAGAAAGCATGACTCAAGTGTTATTGTCAGGAAAAGGAATTGTTCTTGGGTTCCTGTTTGGTGATGTCACAGAAGTTAATTCTCTTAGTTTATGGTAATCTCAGCATGTTGAGCTGCCAGCTGCTCCCTCCCCAGCCACTAGCCCCAGAGAGGAGAGGTTCAGAGGTTAAAGTGCTGGCCTGGGATTCAGAAGAACTATCTTCAGTTCCAAGCTCTTCCACAGACTTCTTCTGTGACCTTGGGCAACTCACTTAGTCCCTGTGTGCCACAGCCACATGTGTTTTAATATGGCACATTGTAAATGTTTACATCTAGGAACAAGAGATGCAGGCCATCCTTACTGGATGAGGGACCCAATCCTGGGAAGCAGTGATTCTGAAAAAATATGAGCTTCCAGTGCGATGTTTCATCTGAAAAAGCTAGCGCAATCGGGGATGTACAACCAGGGGCTTCTCAAGTAGGAGCAGAGAGGTTATGCTGTATTTGGCTCTGCTGTGAGCACTGTTGGGATCCTGTATCCACTTCTGGTGTCTACAGTTGAAGACGTATGTTGATAAATTGATAAATTGGAGTGGGATCAGAGAAGACACATGAGAATGATTAAAGGATTAGAAAACCTGCCTTAGAGACACTGTTTGTGATGTTCTCTGCCTCAGAGTGTGGTGACATGTTTCCTTCAACCTTTCCCATTTCTCTTTATTCTTTTTTTAAATTAAGTGTTAACTAAACAACTTGCATTTGCTTTAAATTGTATGAAATGATCAGTGGGTCAGGGAGGTGCCCAGTGCAGAGAGGGTACCCCAGAGTGGGGACATCCCAGCTCCTGTTCTGGGTGACCACAGCAGGGTTGGGGGTCAAGCCCCCCAGGAATCCTGAGCCCAGCCTTGTTGGGGTTACAAGGACTCTGCCAGACAGGAGAGTGCAAGGGGAGTCCTCGAGGTCAGGGAGGCCTCTGGGTAAAGGAAGTGGGAGCGAGGACTCAGATCCTTTCACTAGCCCACTTCACCGGGGTAGTGCAGAAGTCAGGAAAGTTCCCCACAATAGCAGGACCATTCCCTCGCTTACATGAACAAGAAGAGGAGACCCTCTGAGCTGTGCCTCAGGAATCCATTGGCTCTGCGAGCCCATCACTGTTATGTCTGGCTGTCTGTGGTGTAACCCTGTTCCTTACAACATGAGGCTCTGTAGCCCAGTGCAGAAGGAAATAGCATCTCTGCCACTGGTCTGTGTGATCAGAAATGTCCACTAACTAACCCTCAGTTCCTTCATTTGGGGCTGCTCCTCTTGAGATACGGCCAGCAGCACCCCATCTTGGGATTTTATTGGAAGTCTCGCACGATTTCCTGTCTTTCTTAAAGCTCCAGCTTCTGGAATCAAGGCACTGCACAGAGAATCTCAGCATTCTGTTTTCTCAACAAAAAAAAAAACAAAAAAACCCACACATATTTTAAAGAGAGTTGCAGAAAAGCTAGAAAATCCAAAGCAGCTAACGCAACAACTTGAACACCAAAGGCAAATGAAAATGAACTCCACAATCGTGTATTTTTAAATCTAATTATTTTTAACCAGTCTCATGGGTTTTGAGGGAGTGACTTATAATTGTTGAATGCGGCTTGGCAATACTGCACACCTAGTTCAAAAGATCTGAAAAGCAACTAGCAAATAAAACAAAAACTAGCGGCAATATTTTCTAAGTACATCAGAAGTAGTAACCTGCCAAACGATCAGTGGGGCCACTGGAGACTGTTGTGGAGAAGCCAAATACATTCTTTGCATTGGTCTTCACAGCAGAGGATGTGAGGGAAATTCCCACACCTGACCCATTTTTTTTAGGTGACAGATATGAGGAACTGTCCCACATTAAGGTATCGATAGAGGACATTGTGATGCAGCACCATATATTAATCATAGTGGTATGGTTATGAGATAACTATGATGTATCTGGGACAATACAAGTCTTGTGATGTGTCGTTGGAAAAGTTACGATTTGGTGAATATGATTATCCTGTTTGTGTGCATGTATCATTTTTGTACCTAAAGTTATGTCTCTTCACTATGGATCTGTATTTCAATACTCTGGGTAACACCGACAAATAGCCTCACTGGTACAACAAGGAAGAAGCTAGACAGTGCTGATGGATCATCAGCAAAGACAATGGACCACAGAAGAGCTTAACCTTCCTGTGAACATTTCAGCCAGCCTATCAGTAACTGCTGTGTGACTTGGTGCCTGACACACACTGGCCCTGAGCCAGTTAAAACCAGCCTAGGGCCCTTGACTGGCAGGCAGCCAAAGGAGGGGCTTCAGGGGAAACAGCTAATTAGGGCAGCAGCTACTGATAATTTCAGTGGCGGCTGGACCAGCCAACCAGGGCCCAGCTGGCCCATATAAAAGGAAGGTGCAGACCAGAGCAGATTAGACCAAAGCCCTTGGGAGAAGACTGACTTTCTAGAAGGCTACAGAGAGTCCAGCACCTGGGGAAAGGCACGTGCTAGCAGGGAATGGGGGAGCTAGGGCGGGCTCCTGGCGAGCTGCCAGGACTTAGAAGATCAATGCCCTGGGAAGAGGGCAAAAGAGCTGGAGCCAGAGTCAGGAGCAGCAGGAATTGAGGCTGCGCGAAAGTGTCCCAGGGAATAGAGACAGTGAACTGGAAGGAAAAGGCAGCAAGAAACTGCTGCTTGCAGAGTCCCTGGAGTAGTAGCCACCCATCACCCCCACTAGCCACTGAAGGAGTGGACCAGCTGCGGACTGCCAAGCCACTGCGAGAAGTAGCTGGACTCTTGGTGCAGGAGTCCCAGGAAGGGGGGGAAACCACATGGTGACATGGCCAGAGGGCTGTGCCACAAAGCAGATGCTGAGAGAAAGGAGCTGTAATGGTCTGTAGGCAGAGGCGAGGACGGGAGAGCCACCACTACCAGAGGGTGTACCTGCTGGGACTGAGCTAACTCCTGAAACACCCAAAAGGAGGCACCAGTGTGGTGAGTGACCCCATGACAGGCTGCTATAACTCAGCAGGGCTGGTAAAGGCATGGGATGAGACCACATGACACTGAACTCCATTTTGGTATCTGTATTTTTCCAGAAATTGGATTGGGAACTTGGCTTGAAATGAAGGGTTCCCACCATATGGAAAAACAATATAAGGTAGGGAGTGACACTATCTCTCGACTTCACTCACCACACATGAGAAACACCGGATGAATGAAGACTGGACTGGGGGAAGTGCTAGTCCCAGCCTAAAGGGATGTCCAGTCTGCATATGGAAACCTGGTGGACAGCTTGTATCATCAGTCAGGGTGAGAAATTTCTAATTCATGTTCAATCTATCTAATATGTTAGACTTAGTTTGCGTTTTTGTTTATTTGCTAGGTAATCTGCTTTAATCTGGTTGCTATCCTTTATAACCACTTAAAATCCATCTTTCTGTAGTTAATAAATTTGTTTTATGCTTTATCTTTACCAGCATGTTTTGAGTAACGTGTCTGGTGAAAATTTCAGCTCTGTGTACAAATGCTGTTGCATATCTTCCCCACATCAATGGGGAAGTCACCTGTATTAATGACCTAGATTAATAAATATGCTGTGCAGATACCTGTGCAGTGAAAAATGGTATAATTCTGGGTTTATACTCCAGGAACATGCAAGGCAGGTGAGCTGGGAAGTTGGCTGTTGTCTCCTGCCTGTCTTTGAATGGCTTAGGTAAAGCATTTAGGCAGCTCAGCTGGGTGTGTGGCACCATCATCTGTTGTCGTACTGGGTAATAACAGGGCTTGCAGAGCTGGCTGTATTCACTAACAAAGCAGTGGAAGATTGGCCAGCCCAGCTGGAGGGTTAAATGGCACAGCGGTTCCACTGGCTCCCAGAGTACACCTCAGGGGTGACAATCTCTCTCAGTGGTATGCGTTACTCAGCTTCTTGGGTTCATCAGTAATATCCATGGAGAATTCAGGAAGCTGAGTAACACATACTGCCTCCCCAGCCACACTGGAACCTGCATAGTGTATAATAATAAGCAAAAACTTCCCTGGGTAAACCCCGCAACCGGCAATCAGTGGCCACAGCTGCGCCAGGGGAGGTTTAACCTGTCCTGGCCTATTGTATCCATGACCTATTGTTCCCAGCAGTCTGTTAGCTTTTTTGACTGGCTCTGCACATTAAGTGGATGTTTTCAGAGAGCAATACATGACTCCAAGATCTCTTTCTTGAATGGTAATTGTAGGTATAGTTGGGATTATGTTTTCCAATGTGCATTACTTTGCATTTATCTACACTACATTTCAGCTGCCATTTTGTTGCCTAACCACTGAATTTTGTGATATCCCTTTGCAACTTTTTGCAGTCTTCTTTGGACTTAAGTATATTGAATTATTTTGTTGTCTGCAGATTTTGCCACCTCACTCCTTACCCATTTTCCGGATCATTTATTAATAGGTGGAACGGCACTGGTCCCAGTATAGACCCCCTATGAGGCACCACTAGTTACCTCTCTCCATTTTGAAAACTGACCATTTATTCCTGCCCTTTATTTCTTGTCTTTTAACTAGTTACTGACCAGGGGAGAATCTTCCTTCTTATCCCACGACTGCTTAATTTTCTTAAGAGCCTTTGGCGAGGGATCTTGTCAAAGGTTTTCTGAAAGTCCAAGTACAGTATATCCTCTGGATCACCCTTGTCCACATTTTTGTTGACCAACTCAAAGAATTTTTATACATGATGAGGCATGATTTCCCATTGCAAAAGCAGTGTTGACTCTTCCACAACAAATCATGTTCATGTATTTGTCTGATAATTTTGTTCTTTTTTATAGTTTAAACCAGTTTACCTGGTACTGAAGTTAGGATTACTGGTCTGTAACTTCTGAGATCACCTCTGGAGCCTTTTTAAAAAATCAGCCTCACATGATCTATTTGTGAATCGTCTGGTACAGAGTCTTATTCAAGTGATAGGTTACATTTAATAGTTCTGCAATTTGATATTTGAGTTCCCTCAGAACTCTTGGGTGAATATCATTTGGTCCTGGTGATTTTTCTTGTTTAAATTATCAGTTTGTTCTAAAACATTTTTGACGGATTCACCCCTGGAGAGCAGGCTGGGATCCCATGGAACTGCAGAGACCCCTAACTGTTCAGCTGGGCTGCCCTCTTTCACACTGATCTGTTGCTGACATAGCCAGCCTCTGCAGGCCCTGTTATCACCCAGCACTACAGCAGGTGGTGTCACACACACAATTGAGCTACCTGAGTGCTTTACCGAAGCCACTCAAAGACAAACAGGAGACAACAACCAATTTCCCAGGTAGGCAGCCTTGAACTCTTACAGGAGTATAAATCCAGAATTATCTCATCTTGCACTGCACAGGGATCTATACAATGCAAATTCGTTAAGATAGGTCACTTTCCTCTCAATGTGGGGTAGATATGCAACAGCCTTTGTTTACAGAGCTGACATTTTGGATCCCCAAAAGAAATGGGAGGCTTTTCATCTACCTCTCCCTCATAACAGAAACAATGGTTGCAGTAAGTGAGTCTATGGCTGCACTTTGGGAACGGGAAGGTTGAAACCTCTCAACCAGTCTATGGCTGGGCCAATATCTCCATCAGCTACGCTAACCAACCTTCCCATATCTATGTAGCCTCCTCTGTTCAGGGAGATTTTGGCAAACCAATAAAGTACCTAAACCACTGTCGCTTGTTGCTAATAGTAGGCAAGTTAGCAGGCCATACTGAACCACTATGTGTTTCTAATAGCAGTCGAGTTAGCAGGTCATACTGAGCCATTCTTGCTTATTGCTAAAAGTAGCCAAGTCAGCAGGTCATAAATTGGTCATGAAGCATCCTCAGTGTAACCAGGGCAAGAGGGGAGGGGATTTGGGGTGCCACAGATAGGGCAGCTTGACCCCACGTCCTTCCTGCTAGGAATGTTGAAACTGCTGATTGATGTATTTTAGAAAAAAACAGGAAGCTTGTCTATATTTGGCTCCAGGAATATTTGTCAGGGACTCAATGCATGGACATCCTGGAAAAAACAACAACAACAACAAAAAACATATCTGGTAAATTGATGAACATAAGAAAATCTCTTGCTTGATCTTTAAAAACAGCTTGCTTAGCAAGTTTTCTTTAAGGGATATGGCATTGTATTACTAATGTATAAATAAAGGGGGAAAGTTTGAGGTAATTGGACTTCTCAGAAGGAGCTCTTCAGGGAAGCTCCCTCTGGACTCATCTTGATCCCCATCCACAGATGGAAGCCTGGCCAGCAGAAGCCTCTTATGGTGCCACTTGAAAGCTACTCTCAGCTTCAGTAATTATCAAGAGTTGGGGCTGTTTTACTAACCTGTTGCAGACGTGTGTAAGTGCTTGAGACTAAGTAAAGTTTAGCTTTCAGTGAAAGCACTCTTGTGTTGCCCTGTTTGTGCTAGCCATCTATCAGTCAGACGGCCATGTCTCCCTTTATTTTCTGACACCACCTTGCACAGAGTAAACGTTACTAAGAGCTTTAGGTTAAAAGATCTCTGGGTAACACCCTCCACCCTGTACAATGCCCCCTTCAGCAGATCCTGCAGGCAGTGGCTACTGTGACAGGCCCAGGTAGAACATTTCTGATGAACCTGTGCTAGCAGGGAGCCAGAACAGTTTTGGAGGCCCAGAGATTGTGGGTGAGATGAGCTACAAATGGATCATTGAGATCTGTGGCTAACTTTGGGGATCCATGGATCCTGGGTCTCCTTTTCATTCCTCCAGGAGAAGGGAAGGCATTTCTGCTACTGGAATGATCTGAGGCAAATTTTCCTGTACGGAGTCTTGTGGAATCTCCCTTCGCTGGACTGCACCCTTGGTTTGCAATGCAGGGAAAGGGGCTCCAGGGGAGAATTCTGGTCCTATTTTATTTTATTTTATTTCAGCAAGATCACAGCTGTGACAGCACGATCGTTACCACTCGGCCACCCCTGAGGTAGCCATGTGACTAATCGGAATCATATGACCAGTGATGACAAGGCCGGATTCCAGGAATAGAGCCTGCAGCAGGACTGGCACTCCAGTAAGGTTGGCAGGCATCACCACATATCCCCTGTGATTTGGCCTCCTGCAGTTTGCCATTGGCCATGATGGGAGTTAAAGCTGGTGCACAGTAAGGCAAGCAGCTGAGATTCTCTGAGGGCCAAGTGGCCCCCAAGGAAATGTGCAGGCATGCTTCATAAAGGCAGCTGCCTCCCTGTCTGAACAGATACTGCTTGCTATCTGTTCAACCTTTCAGATGACTCCTTGTCCTTTAAGATGAAAACTTCTGCTATCAGCAGCTCCTCTGCTAGGAGGAATTGGGTACGTTGGAAGGTTTCAGTATCTTTAAAATGTGCAGTGAATGGGAAAGGCTGTGAGCTGTTTCCATTTGCAGAGGTTCTGTGCAGCAGCAGAGGACTCAGCTGGGTTGTCGGGGTGACTCAGTGGTGGGGCTGGAGAGCAGGCAGAAACAGGTAGCTCGGGAACCCCTCCTCTACATCTGCCCATGCTCCACGGTGGGTTATTCAAGCTACACAAAAAATTAACATTGAAAGCAACTTCATACAGTTAAAACTCTGATGCCTCAAGTCAGGATTTCTCAAGGGGTCCCATTTCTACAGGTGCCGTGTGCTCTGGGCCCAGTCCTGTCAGGGGCTGAGCGAATGGTGACCCCACAGAATCTCAGTGACTAGTTGCAAAATTGCCTCAGATTTATTTGCTCCTGGAAATTTAATCAGCAAATGTATTTTCAGTGATATTATTCTCCAGCTTAATTGTGGACACAGGAATTCAGAGCTGCGTTGCTCTGTGGTAACAGGTCCAAAGAGGAACATTTCTGTTTCCTGACTAGCTGAGAGCTCCAGCACTTCTGGCTTGTAGATACCCATTGCAGTTGTGGGGCTACTGGCATCTCTGCCCCCTCTCTGGTCTCTGAGTGCCAGATGTCAGGCCTCGTGGCCTTACCCTCTCATGGAATGGAATCCTGTGATGCTCCCACCCTCAGACTGGGCCCCAGGCTCCAGCACACTGCAGGCCGATTCTGCTTTCCCAGCAGGTCCGAGTGGGTTCGGCACCTGTGGTGCTTCCATTTGAGCACCTGTGAATAGGGGTGAGACGAGTGACCAGCCAGCCTGCTTGAACCAAAATACTTTTAATCTGAACAACAGGAATAAAGTGTAACATGGGAGAATTAAAGGGTTTTCAAACAAGAGTCTTTACAGGTCTCTGACTTCAAACCCTCCCACTCTGAAGGGGACCTAGACAGGCCGAGGGCCTTCAGACATCCCCAGAGTGTATGTGCCTGTCAGTCTGAAGCGATTCTTAGCAAAAGCTGCCAGACCTCTGCACAGACTCTCAGAATTGGCAAAAGAAGCTGTGTAACGTGGCTGGAACCCGGGGATAGGATGTTCCCAGCTTGTAGCTCCATTGTTGTTTCTCATCCTCCCTGAAGTGTTTACTGAGTGGTGGCTTTTCTTGAGCTATTGTTCCCTTCCTGCTTGTTTTCCAGCAGCCTGCTTTTAAACTAAGATGAGCCGTACAGGTTTCACCCAGTACAGCCATAACGTAAACGTCCCAATAGTTAACCCAATGTAGCTCTACAGCAAACATCCCAAGAACTGGGTTTAACAGACATGTTCATTATGTTGTTCCCAGATGCTTCATGCATTTGAATTTGAAATCCACTTCCTGCAAAACCTCATCCTGCCTGAATAACAGCTGCTGGGGTCACTATGTACTAGAAAGTGAGAGCTCAGGGAATGAATATTTTCTATACTGATCCCAATGCCTGTTACCACTCTGGATACAGGCTGCAGACTGACAGAACCGAACCTGAGGAGAACCAGTTAGCTATTAACCCAGGGATAGAGTAGCTAATAGACTTTTGTTTGCTGTCAAGTGACTGAATTAGGGCTGAGACAAATATAAAAATATTACAAAGCAAACTTTCATGAGGTATATCAAAAGCCAGCAGAGAGTTACTGGAATCTCTGCAGGAAAGAGCAGTGGTAATTTTACTGCTTAATAGTTTTGGCTTTAGAAAGTGTGTCAAAAGTAATCCACATACTGTTTGCAGTGAGTTTCTGCTATTAACTCTTTGTTCAGTGCACATTTGTGTGATACTATCCCCTGATAACTGACCAGAAGCTGTTTCTAACACTTATATTCAGGGTCATGAACACAAACCCTCGGCGATACATGTATAAGTCTTTCCTAAAAGTAATGAGAGACCAGAACCGCTAGTCTGTGTTTCAGCAAAGAATAGAGCTGAGATGCAGGAAATGGGAGTGCAATAGTGGTTTATGTACTTTATGCCCATCATCTCTTACATGAGCATGGCTGAAGTAACTTGCGTGCACACACCTGGACATTAGTGCAACACCAGTGTTAGCAGTATTCACCCATTTGTGATGAAAACACCTCCTCCACCCAGCTGAAGTAACTATCTGTGTTAGCTTGTAACTTGCCTGATATCTACAGACTCTTGCATGGGAAAAAGATGCAGGTCCTGGGAGGATGAAGCGAAGCCAGTAGGATGATCGAACTCTGGATTCCATCAACGCTGGCCAGTTAAAGCACTTCAGCTTCTCTTGAAGGAATTCTTGGGGGTCAGAATATATCACTGGGGGCATTTGGTAAGAGAAAGTTAATTAAGCCTTTTTTCTGATTGGATTTATACACGCAAATCTGGAGTACAATGAAGCAATGAAACACATTTATAAGTAGCTTGAATGCAGGACACACAAATACCGTTTTCACCATGCACTTGCCATACGTTTACCCACATGTGATGATACAAAGGGCCACACTCGGAAAGTGGAACGTCAGAAAATGAGTCTGTGAAGGTCACTATTGTAAAATCACATAGTGCTCTGGTAGGCTGTGGAACTCACAGTCAAATCTAATTACAGCAGTGAGGATTTTTTGAAAAAATAAGTCTTGGAAGGGCTTTAAATCTTCCGGACTTACACCACAAATAATGTCTAAATATTGGGTCGGGGGGGGGGAAACTTTCCCTGAGAGCAGGTTATCTCATAGCTCCCAACTGCAGGGCTTCCAACACCTTCATCTGGAACTGGCCAGTGGATACTGGGCTAGACAAACTACTTGTCTGATCCCGTCTAGCAATGCCTACTTTCCTATCAATGCTGTTCTTGCTGATATTCCTTCAGCTCCTGCAAGTCACTAGACCTGCACAGAAAGCAGAAAGATGTCTCATTAAACATCATCTAGTCTCCTTTTCTTTTTCCTTTCAGGAAGGAAAGTTGAAAACTCCTCCGACCTGCCCAGTACATGATGTCAGCTGTCAATGACACCAAATTCAACTCTGCAGTGTTCCTTCTCACTGGGATACCTGGCCTGGAAGACGTCCATCTCTGGATCTCTGTCCCCTTCTGCTTAATGTATGTTATTTCAATAGTAGGAAATTCAGTCATTCTGTTCATTATAAAAACAGATTCAAGCCTCCATGAGCCCATGTACATTTTCCTTTCCATGTTGGCTGTCACAGACCTTGGCGTTTTAATATCCACCATGCCGACGATACTGGGCATATACTTGTTTAACTTTAGGGAGATCAGCCTCGATGTCTGTTTAGCCCAGCTCTTCTTCATCCCCTTGCTTCAATGCACTGGATCCTGCATACTCTTGTTGATGGCCTTTGACCGCTTCATTGCAATCTGTAACCCACTGAGATATGCCTCCATCTTAACCCTGCCAAGAATAGCCAAGATGGGACTGGTGGCTGTTCTAAGATCGGTGGTCATAATATTCCCACTTCCATTTCTCCTGAAACGATTCCGATACTGTCGACCCAATGTCCTTTCCCATTCCTACTGCCTCTTCCAGGAGGTCATGAAGCTGGCTTGTTCAGATATCACAGTCAACAATATCTATGGCTTGTTTGCTAAACTCTTAACGATGGGGTTGGACTCGCTGCTCATTTTCTTCTCTTATGTGATGATCCTCAAAACAGTGCTTAGTGTCGTGTCCCACGCAGAGTACCTCAGGGCCCTGAACACCTGCGTCTCCCACCTCTGTGCCGTCCTACTCTTCTACACACCAGACATCAGCCTGTCTATGATACACAGATTTGGGAATAGCTCTTCCCTCTTGATTCGTATTATCCTGAGCTACATCTCCCTGCTTTTCCCACCCCTGATGAACCCAGTCGTATACAGCGTGAAAAGCAAACACCTTCGTGTGAGGATAATCAGGATCTTCATCAAGTAAAAGTTCAGTTCATCACCCAGCTCCAGGGCTGGTGACATGGGAGATGAAAAATATGGGCTTCCCATTCCATCCTGCACCCTTACAACTGAGACAACATAAACTACTGATCTCCTCACTGTGGAGAAAGGTTTTCACATGGTCCAAGGCCTGGAATAATGGGAGAGGGGCTGGTGAGGGAGGGCAGGGCACTGGGGGAAGGAGATCAAGGCAGGCAGCAGCATTTACATTGGAAAAGATGGGGATGAATATGAAAGTTGTTAGGTGGATAAGGAACTGGTTAAAGGGGAGACTCCAGCGGGTCATACTGAAGGGTGAACTGTCAGGCTGGAGCCCGGGGCCTGCGTTCTTTGCCGTCCCTGCCCCCTTGTGGTTTGCCGCCCTCCCGCTGCCGCGCCTTCCCCGCCGCCCCAGCCGCCCCCGGCCTGGCTCCCCCCCTGCCGCGGCCGGCGGGCCCCTCGGCCGGGCCCTCTGCCCACATGCCGGCCCATGGGGCGGCCACTCCTTCTCGCCCCCCCTCTGGCTGCTCGGCTCACGCCGCTGCGGCGCTGTGGGGGCTACGCCCTCCCCGGCGCGCGCCCCTGGGCGGGACCCGGACCGCCTCTCTCCGTCCCTCACGTTCGCCCTCGCCCTTCGTGGGGCCCCCCCCCTCACCGCCCGCACGTGTTGCGGGGGGGCCCGCCTTACTTGCGTGCTTCCTGCGGCCCGACTCCCTTGTGCCTCCTTCCCCTCTCGTCCTCCTCTCATGCCGTCTCCCTACTGTACCTTCTCCCCGCTTCGTGCTCTCCGCCCCGCTACTCGTCTTTCCCGGGCACCCCCTCCCCTCGGGCGGGGGGCCCGTCGGCAGGTGGGCTGTCGCCGCCCCTTCACCTTGCCCACTCTAGTGTCCCTTCCTGCTCATTTCCGGTTCTCCACCTTCCCTCCAGGTTTCCGCGCGCCACAACCGCGCCCATTTGTCCTTGGCCTACATTAGTACTGAAAATCCTTAAAATGAATTCCCTCTCCTCCCTAACGTGTAATGCCCGCCTATATTATTATAAAATAGGAGCAGCATATCCCCCCGAGCCTTCTGATTGTGCCAGCGGGGGGCGGCGAAACATGGCCTGAAAGGCGTTTTGAGTCTCCCTTTCATAGAAGGCGAGGGTTTTCCATGTCCTAGGCTCCACGGGGATCAGTGTGCTAGAGCGCCCGTCTCTGAAAGGGAGCCTGTCCTAATTTTGAATTCATTCCTTGCTTAAGAGCATGGAGCAGAACAAACAGAACTGCCAAAGCACACAAATATTCCAGGTTAAGGTCTCAACCAGTGCCTTAATATAATGGTATCCTGGGGCGGATACGAGGAACGTCGCTGGGTATCCTTGCTGGGAAATACGCGAGCCGTCGCCCTGAAATGGCAGATGCCCTAAAAGAAGACCCGGGGGGCATTTGCTTTTGTAAACGGCCATATCCAATTTGGCTGCTCATAGTCATAATCGCGCTATCGGAACCAATGTACACCGCGCATGGGGAGGTGGGTTCCTTTCTCCTCCTCCTGTCGGGGCTTGTTTGTAGGTGGGTTCCGAGAACTGATGCGGTCCCGTCCGGGGAACGGTTATATCTTAAGAAGTCTGTATAGTTATGGCCATAATGGCAAGTTACCTGGGCAGTTTTTTCACGTATTATATTTTTAGTCCTATTGACTGGATTTGACCCAAGTTACAAGTGGTCCTCAGATCTTCCTGAATATACTGGCGCGTGGCCTTCTCCCATGTTAGCAATAAACCCCACCACCCAGCCTTTGTTCATCCGCAACTTTATTATCCACATTCCCGCCTCTTGTCCCAAAGGTCAAATAATAAAAAAGGTTAAATAAATCGGTCCCAAAAACCCGATCCTTTGAGGGACTACCACTAAGTAACTCCTTCCCAGCCTGACCATTCACAACCCTTCCAGCTATGACCGCGGAGTCTTCCCCTTTAACCAGTTCTTTATTCCACCTAACAACTCATATTCATCCCCATCTCTTATTCTCCAAATGTAATCTGCTAGCCTGCTGCCTTGATCTCCTCCTCCCCATGCCCCCTGCCTCTCCCCTCACCAGCCCCCCTCTCACCATTTTCAGGCCTTGACCATTGAAAAACCATTTCTTCCACAGTGAGGAAATCCAGTATTTATGTTGTCTCAGCTTTAAGGGCAGATGAATGGGAAGCCCCAATATTTTTCATCTCCCATGTCAAACCGACCCTGAGCTGGGTGATGACCTGAACTTTTACCATTGATGAAATCCGATTTATCCTCACCAACGAAAAGGGTTTTGCTTTTCACGCTGAAATCTAAAACGACGTGGGTTCATCAGGTGGAAACAGGGAGATGTAGCTCAGGATAAACGAATCAAAGAAAGAGCTATTCCCAAATCTGTGTTTACATTAGACAGGCTGATGTCTTGTGTGCAGAAGAGTACGACGCCACAGGAGGTGGGAGAATCCGCATGTTGTTAGGCCCTGAGGTACTTCTGCGTGGGACACGACACTAACACTGTTTGAGCGATCATCACATACAAGCACAGAAAATGACACGAGTCCAACCCCCCATCGTTAGGAGTTAGCAAAAAGCCCATAGATATTGTTGACTGTGATAATCTGAAATCAAGCCAGCTTTCCAAAAGACCTCTCTGGGAAAAAAAAGAGCAGTAGGAATGGGAAAGGACATTGGTCGACAGTAATCCCCTGAAATCCGTTTTCAGGAGAATGAAAGTGGGAATAATTATGACCCACACCGATCTTAGAACAGCACCAGTCCCATCCTTGGTTTGGCAGGGTTAAGATGAGCGCATATCCTTCAGTGGGTTACAGAATTCGCAATGAAAGCGTCAAAGGGCCATAACAAGAGTAATGGCAGGATCCAGTGCATTGAACAAGGGATGGAAAAAAGGGAAAGACCTGGCTAAACAGACATCAGAGGCGAAACATCCTAAAGTTAAACAATAATATATGCCCAGTTTCCGTCGGCATTGTGGATATTAAAAACGCCAAGCGTCTGGTTGACATAGCCAACCATGGAAAGGAAAAATGTACAAGGGCTAGAGCTTGAATCCGTTTTTATAATGGAGACCAGAATGACTTGAATTTCCTTACCTATTGCAAATAACTATACATAGAAGAGAAGGCGACAAGAGAATCGCCAGAAGATCTGGACGTCTTCACAGGCCAGTATCCAGTAAAGCGGGAACAACTTCTGCAGAGTTGAATTTTGGGTGTTCTTGAACAAGCTGACAATCCATGTATACTGGCACGTCGGAGAGTTTTCAACTTTCCTTCCTGAAAAGAAAAAGAAAAGGAGAAACAGATGATTATTGAGACATCTTTTGCTTCTGTGCAGTCATGTGACTTGCAGTAGCTGAAGGAATATCCAGCAAGAACCCCAACAAAAATTGATTAGGCAAAGTAGGCATGCTAGACCGGATCAGACAGTATTTGTCTAGCCAGTATCCAACTGTCCAGTTTCAATGAATGCGGGGTTTTTTTTTTTTGGGGGGGGGGTTTTTTTTTTTGGGGGTGTTGGAAACTGAGGGGGTTGGGAGCTATCGAGATTAACCTGAAACCTGCTCTTCAGGGAAAGTTTCCCTTTTTTTTTTCCCCTGACCCAATATACAATTATTGTGGTGTAATCCGGAAGATTTCAAGCCCTTCCAAGACTTATTTTTCAAAAATCCCTCACTGCTGTAATTAGATTTGACGATGAGTTCCACAATGCCCCTACCCAAAGCACGATGTCATGAACTTTACAATAGTTGAACCTTAACAGACTTCATTTTTTCTGACGGTCCACCACTTCCAAG
>NC_133769.1:369223606-369225011 GCF_003597395.2 Chelonoidis abingdonii | reverse complement strand
CTGGATCTGGGTGGTTTTTTGGGGGTCCAATAAGGAGTTAGCAGCAAGCACTTGGAGCTGGGCTTAGGTCACTCTCCTTTCTATTAAGAGTGTGCATGGCTTTGATTACTGGGTATGAGCATGTGTCATGCCTGAATAATGGGAGAGAACATATGAGCGGTGCCTCAGGATCCAGTAACTCTTCCAGCCCATCACTCTTGTCTGTGATGTAACCCGGTTCCTTACAGAATGGGACTCTGTAGCCTGGTACATCTCTGTCACTGCGTGATGAGAAATATCCGCTAACTAAACTTCAGTGCCATCCTTCTGTGGGTGCTCTGCTTGAGATACGGCTAACAGTGCCAGCAACTGAGATTTTACTGGGATTCTCACAATATTTCCTCTCTTCTTAGAGCCCCAGGTTCTGGAATCTAGACACTGTGCAGGAATCTCAGCTTTCAGTTTTCCAAAGATATTTTTTTAAATGAGTTGTTAGAAACCCTGAATCAATTGCACCTCAAAAGGCTGAGAAACCAAAGACATATGGAAACGAATCCCACATTAGTGTATTTTTAAATCCCATTATTTTTAATACAATCTCATTATTTTTTAGGGGTGTGACTCCTACTAGTTGAATGGGGCTTGATGATACTGTGTACTTAGTTCAAAAGATCTGAACAGCAAGCAGCAAAAGACACAACGATTAACAGGAATTTTTATAATGTACATCAAAAGCAGCAACCTGCCAAACAATCAATGGGGTCACTGGATGATTGAGGTGGTAAAGGAGCAGTCAAGGAAGATGAGGCTGTTGCCAGGAGGCTAAATTAATTCTTTGCATTGCTCCTCACTTTAGAGAATGTGATGGAGATTTCCAGACCTGAGCCATTCTTTTTAGGTGATACAGCAAGGACTCAGATATATGGAGAAGACACACATATAAGGTCAGTTGGTGGCCTTTGGGGAAATGTGCGGTAAGTGGGAGGGGGAAGTGGGGTGAAAAGAGGGGGTGAGGGGAATTTGAGATGTGCAGGGCTGTGGTGGCCAGAGAAAGAGGCAACTTTCCCCAGCTCCAGAGCTGCAGCTGCCGGGGAGAAACAGCCCTCCTTCCCAGCCTCATTTCAGGGGCTGCTGCAGTGGAGGAGCGAGAGCACATCCACTGCATTAGAAAGGTAACACTACTGATATCAAAATATGACTTGTGTGCTCTTATTTCTACAACAAAAAAAATTTTTTTTTTTGGTTATACAGAGTTTTTATCCAAGTAACAGTCTCAAGTGGCAGTCAGGGAAGTTTAAGCTCATACTAGGATTAACTTGTTCACTAGGAAGATGGTGAAGCACTGGAATGGGTTCCCTAGGGAGGTGGTGGAATCTTCTTCCTTAGAGGTTTTTAAGGTCAGACTTGACAAAGCCCTGGCTGGGGT
>NC_133769.1:369219799-369223506 GCF_003597395.2 Chelonoidis abingdonii | reverse complement strand
TGGGCATATACTTGTTTAACTCTAGGGAGATCAGCCTTGATGCCTGTTTTGCCCAGCTGTTCTTCATCCACTCTCTGTCATTCATTGAATCCTCCATTCTCTTGTTGATGGCCTTTGACCGCTTTGTTGCTATCTGTAACCCTCTGAGATATGCTTCCATCTTAACTCTTCCGAGAATAGCCAAGATGGGACTGATGTTTGTGTTAAGAGGGTTTGTCCTAACATTCCCACTCCCCTTTCTCTTGAAACAGTTCCAATACTGTCGAGCCAATGTCCTCTCCCATTCCTACTGCCTTAACCAGGAGGTCATGAAGATGGCTTGTTCAGATAGCACAGTCAACAGCATCTATGGTTTGTTTATTACACTCTTAATGGTGGGGTTGGATTCACTGCTCATCTTCCTCTCTTATGTGATGTTCCTCAAAACGGTGCTGAAAATTGCATCCCCCATGGAATGCCTGAGGGCCCTGAACACCTGCATCTGCCACCTCTGTGCTGTTGTCCTATTTTACACACCACAGATCAGCTTGTCTGTGTTACACAGATTCGGGAAGGGCTCTCCTCCTTTGCTTCAGATTCTCCTGGGCTACGTCTACCTGCTGGTCCCGTCTCTGATGAATCCAATTGTGTACAGCGTGAAAAGCAAACACTTTCGTGCGAGGATAATCAGGGTGTTTGTCAAGTGATGGGTCAGTTCATTACCCGATTCCAGTGCTGGTTACATGGCAGATGAAAACCAGGGGACACCTATTCCATCCTGAACCCTTACATCTGAGACGACATAAGCTATTGATCTCCACTTTGGAGAGAGAGGTTCAGGCAGGATCTAAGGCCTGGAATAATGGGATAGGGGCAGTTCCTGCTTCCTGGTGAGGGAGTACAGTGCACTTGGGGAAGGTGACCAAGGCAGACAGCAACATTTACAAAATTACTGTGTTCCTGAAGAGACGG
Organism: Chelonoidis abingdonii; assembly: GCF_003597395.2. Classification (NCBI taxonomy): domain Eukaryota; kingdom Metazoa; phylum Chordata; order Testudines; family Testudinidae; genus Chelonoidis; species Chelonoidis abingdonii. The sequence continues at coordinate 369,222,555 of NC_133769.1, read as the reverse complement.
GGTGAATGGTGGGGTGTTGGCCCATACAGAGCTGTATCAATGGTTGGAACAGTCTTGATACAGTCAATAAGGAGATGGGATGTGGATGTTGTTTTGCATTATAACTGGCCCATCCCTGGCCCATCTCTGGTTAAACATCCAGGGAGGCATGAAAAGCTGCCGTGCTGTTGTTGCTTGCCACGAGTCTTTTCCCTTCCTGAGCGATCGTGGGTGTGTGTGTGCGTGTGATTCCATGCGGTTGTTGTCACCAACTTTGGCCAGCGCACTATTTCAAGGGGTTGGACACCGCTCATTCCCACTACCCCCTTAGCCAATCCTAATGATACCGAATCAGTGTAAAGAGACATGATTAAAATCCGTAACCCCGGGAGAAGCATTACACAGCCCGAAGTACAGCCCAGCTCTGCTTCTGCCCCCTAGGATGCATCCCTTAGAGAATATTGCTAGATTTGCATGGCTCTCCCACAGCGGCCTGGCGCTCCGGGTGTATCACCACCGCCAGTCTGGCTTGTGCCAGGGGAAAACCTCTCAGGGTGTGGAGGACGCAGGGGAGGGCTGTACGGAGTGATTTGGTTGAGGAGGTCAGGATTGTCGGGAAGATTGGGTCAGCAGGTGCGGCAGCCTTGAACACACGACCCAGCCGCAGGTGGTGGTGGCTCTTTGATGTCAGGAGAAGGGTCGGGACTAAGTGTTTATGGAGACTTGTTTTTCGGAGCAGACTTGACTTATGGAGACCCACATAAGTGGCTCTTGTTTTTGTATCCCAGCTGAGGAGTAGTTATTGCAGACTTAGAGGAAGCAAGGCACCTGCAGATCTTCGATCACAAGGGTCTACTCTGGGGTGGCCCTGTGTGATGGACTTGGTTATAGAGTGGTGCCACGCTTTGGAAGCGTTACACTGGTGGAATGTCCAGCAACCCTGGCTGCTTCTAATACTGCTGAGCAAGGGTGACGGCTTGTGAATCAAACTTTCTGTATGTCCTTGCATCCAGTCGGCTGAGTCCAGTGGCTTGTCCCACTCACATGGCTGAGTAATTGGCCTGCTGTGTCTGTGCAGTTGCATCTGTGATCAACAGAGCTGGTTTTGTTCCTTTTCCTGTGTGGCCATACGCGCTTGACTGTGCTCTGGAGCCTCTGCAGGGTAGGGATAACTTGGTATGCCCTGTTCCTGCAGAGGCTACAATGATGGGAAGTATATACTTCTGTGCTTCAGTTCTCTCATGAGCACATGGACTCTAGTCAGATGTTGAACGACTTCCCATTTTGTATAGAAATTTTTAATGTATTAGCATTCTGGGATGTTTTTATGCATGAATCAGTAAGTTGCATTGAAGTACTGATTATGTTTGTTTTGTATGACGTACATTTTGTCTCTGATGTTAGGGTACTATTACTAGGTAACCTTCAGTTTGTTCTACACTGGGAATCACCACAGGTATTATGCATCCAGCCTGAATGGGCCTTAGCGAGGAACCTATGGAGTTTGTATCATAGGGTAAGACCAAGTTTGCTTGCTTCATTGTGTTCCAGTCTATGTTAAGAACTGAAGCTGTAGCTTTTTTTATAAGTTTACCTTCCTGCTTTCAGTAGCATCATTTTTTTCACTTTCTCTACCATATTTTGAAAGGGATAAAGCAGTAAATCCTTATCCTGTGCTTTTATCCACAGGCTTAAGTAAACCTTCTCACTTGAATTGTTATCAGGTCACGCGGTGAGAGCGATTTAACTAACTGACATTTATAAATGGCTAACTAATTATCTAAACTTAACGTAACACGGAAGTGGAGGTATTCATCACCATGAGAAGTCATGCTCCATTACGTTGGTTATGCTGTAGTACACGGACTCTTTGTCGCTTTTTAAGTCGGGCGGTTTAACATTGTTAATCTACCCACCTTCCTGAGAAGCTTCCCTGGGATCTGCTGTTTTTACCTGCAGCTTCATGTGGATTATATCAGTGTTGGGATTGGACCCATCTTTTGGCCTTGCTATTCTATCTTCCAAAAATAGGAGGTGGGGCTTCAATGGGGAAAAAGAAGCATTCCTGCCCTGTGTAAAATCCTATTTAAGAGCTAGGAATTGTAGTTATCAAGGTCGGTTTTACCGAATTTCCCACCCAAGTGGACTGCTGATAACATCTAAGACTGCATGATCTGGGAAGAAAAACTGGACCCAGGCTAGAAGTTGTCAGCGTGGGAAGGATACCTGGTAGTTCTATGCTTCAGGCGAGGCCGTTTGTTCTTCCAGAAACTCTGCACCTGCTATAGAGACGGTTAGGGCTAGAATTCATTACTTGTAGCCAAGTTTACTTTAGTGTATTTAAGGTGGTTTGTCGGTGTCATTTTGTTATGCTCGTATCCGATGTTGATCTGTTTCTGCATTATAGTCACTGATGCTATCTTCTGTGAGTATTAGTAACTTGTTTATTCTAAACCCAGTAGTGGATTCATAATGGACCAAGAGTCGGTGTTATATCCTCCACATTTCAAGGAGTTGGATGTTGTAGACAGTTCTCTGTGCAGCGCAGGACATTCACATTTTGGCTTTACACTCACTGGATTGGGTGGTGTTCATTTCGCGCACGGCAATCTAGTGGTTCTCGTGTGCAGAGTTGAGGCTCCTAGCGTGCGTGCGCGGCACTGGATGTCCCGGGGTCTGGTTGGGCGTAGATGCTTTGAGGCATTGGCTCAGGCGAGCAGCGTAAAGCCCGGGGGAAGGTGGGTCGGGGGTGGAGACTCCGTACGGATCGTCTTGGG
>NC_133769.1:369172534-369219699 GCF_003597395.2 Chelonoidis abingdonii | reverse complement strand
CTGTTATCAACAGGAGTATGTGGCACACAATTGACATTCACTGTGACTGTATTGATCATTGTGGCACCAAATCATGTACAAAGGAGGTCAAGTAAGGTGTCTATGAAAATGTTGCGATTTGCTCATTATGATTATGTTGTCTGTATTCATGTATCATTTTTGTGTTTAAAGTTATAAGTATTGGCTCTAAACTCTCTGGATTTCAAACTTGCGCTATGCTTCTGGGTGACGTCCCAGACAATTTGGCATCAGCATTGCCAAGCCTGCTTGCTATCCCATTGAGGACCATCAGCTATACAACTAACCCATTGAGGGAAGGCAGATAAACCCTGTGACTCAGGAAGGTATGCAGGGACGTGCCTATGGACAGAAATCTAGGACTTCTAATCTATGTGCTGGGCAACTTGTGTCTGGAACCAAGGAAACACAGGCCACTTGGCAAGAAACTATAAAAGGCAGCACCATCTTCTCCATTTTGTCTTCATTTCTGCTTCTTATCTCTGCAGGAATTTTGCTACAAACTGAATTTCTGAACAAAGGACCGAATGACCCATCCCAGCTGTGGGTATACTTCAGAGACTTGATTTGAGCCTGAAGATTATTCCATCACTGCTACAAATCTGAACCAAGAACTTTACCTTTACTCTATATAATTGATTACTTTAATCAGTTTTAGCTCTCATGTATATTTCTTTCTTTTTATGAATAAACTTTTAGATTTTAGATTCTAAAGGGTTGGCAACAGTGTGCTTTGTGGGTAAGATCTGACTTGTATATTGATCTGGGTCTGGGGCTTATTCCTATTGGATCAGGAGAACCTTTTTTCTTTTACTCAGGCATTGGTTTTCATCACCATTCCTCCCCATGAGGAGTGGCACTGGTGGTGATCCTGGGGAACTGGAGTGTCTGAGGGAATTACTTGTGTGACTTTTGGTTAGCCAATGGGGTGAAACCGAAGTCCTCTCTGTTTGGCTGGTTTGATGTGCCTGAGTACTAAGGACACCCAGCCTCGGGTTGAGATGGCCCTGCTCCAAGCAATTTATCCTGAATTGATACTCTAAGTGGTGTCCCACCAGAGGCCACATTGTTACAGCAGGTCAGCCCAGTCCCCAGGCTACTCTAAACTTCGCTGAGGTAGGGTGAGACCAGGCCAGTGAATCGAACCACTATAACTGGCTCCCTGCCATCCTTAGTCTCTACAGCACAGAGCGGAGCTCTGCTGGCACAGCAAAGAATCCAGCCAGGCCTTTCACCACTCAGGGGACTAGGAGTCTGGTTCTGTGGTCCAGGAACTGCTCTGTGGCTCAGGACTGCTGGGTTTGATTCTCTTTCCATGTGTCACCGTGGAGAAGCCATTGGCTGTCCCTGATCCTCTGCACAGGTGGATAACAGCCCTGCCCTGCCTCATATAGGTGGCGAGAGGACAAATACATTCCAGGTGCTCAGATACTCTGAGACCCTAAGGTCAGGGCTCTGTCGGGGATCCACAGAGCAACACCTCTGACATTATTTTATCATTGTAAAAAAATTAAATCAATTTTTGAAAAAATTAAAAAAAAAAAAAAAATAGGAAAATAAAATAAAAAACTTTAAACAAAAAAAGATTTTTAACAAAAAAAAGAATAAAAAAATAATAACATTTAAAAATAAAAAGATAAAATAAAAAAAAAAAAATAAAATAAATAAAAAGATAAAAAAAAAAAAAACTACAAATAATAATCGAATAAAAAAATAAAAAAAATTAAAAAAAAAAAAATATTAAAAAGAAATAAAAAAAAAAAAAAAAATAAAAAATAACAATAAATTAAATAAAAAAAATTTAAGAAAAAAAAATAAACAAAAAAACACAAACAAAAAATTAAAAAAAAAAATAAAAAAAAAAAAAACGAAAAAAAAATATAAAAAAAAAAAAAATTTAAAATAATAAACAAAAAAAAATATAAAAATATCAATAAAAATAAAAATTTTTTAAAAAAAATAAATTAAAAAGAAAAAAAAATAAATTTTAAACATAAAAAAATTTTTTAAATTAAAAATATTAAACAACAACTTAAATCTAATTACGTTTAAATAAAATTAAAAAAAAATCTAATTAAATAAATTTTTTTATAAAAAAAAACATAAAAAAAAAAAAAAAAAAAACTTTAAAAAAAAAAAAAAAAAAAGTATAAATAAAAAAAAATTAAAAAAAAAACTTAAAAGATAAAATTTAAAAAAAAAATAAAATAAAAAATATGAAAAAAAAAAAAAAAAAAAAAAAAAATAAAAAAACAAAAATCATAAAAACTGATAAAAAAAAAATCAAATTTTTTAAAAAAAAAAAAAAAAATTAAATTAAAAAATCAACAAAAAAAAAAAAAAAAAAAAGCGAATCGAAAAAAAAAAAAAATAAAAAAATATATAAAAAAATAAATAAAAACAAAAAAAATAAAAAAAAAAAAAAAAAAAATAAAAAAAATAAGAAAAGTAAAACAAAAAAAAATTAAAAAATTAAAAAAATAAATTTAAAACAAAAAAAAAAAAAAAAAAAAATAAAAAAAACAATTAAATTTAAAAATAATTTTTTATAAAAAGAAAAAATCAATATATAAATTAAAAAAAAAATAAAAAAAAATAAATTTTAAAAAAAAAAAAAAAAATAAAAAAAATTTAAAAGAATATTTTTATAAAAAAAAAAACAAAAATATAATAATTTTTACGAATAAAAAAAAAAATAAAAAAAACAAAAAAAAAAAAAAAAATTACTTAAAAAAAAATAAAAAAATAAAAAAATAAACAAAATAAAAAAAAAAAAACAAGCCAATATAAAAAAAAAAACAAGCCTTATGTTTGATTGTACCACAGACTTATTACAGAAAAAAATTCTGAGATAGATGAGTTAGAAGAAAACATTTTTACCCATATTTCAGGAATAAAAATTAAAACCCCGAGGTAAAATTAATGCTCAATGATTTTAAAAAAATCACGTCTCATGGCCCGTGGTTGTCCCTTCACCTTAAAATACAGAAAGAAAAAAATTTCTTATATCTCTTTGAATATTAAGTTGAAAAACAAATCATACCACAGGCAAGACAGAATAATTCCACGCTGAGTAAAGGAGGAAGATGGGCTGGAGGTTAGAGAACCTTCTTTTGGAGAAGACACAATATAATGTTACCTCCACAAAGGGGACTCCTCTTTAAGTATCCCAGCTGAGAGTAAGTCATTGCAAGGATCTCAGAGGGAAGTCAGTGTGCCTTGAGGCCACCTCAGGACAAGGAGCCCCCTGGTTGGCATCTGACCTCAGGGGCCGTGGCCAGAGTGTGCTGTGCTCCAGAAAACTGTTATCAACAGGAGTATTGTGGCACACACATTGACATTCACTGTGACTGATGATCATTGTGGCACCAAATCTTGTACAAAGAGGTCAAGTAAGGTGTCTATGAAATGTTGCGATTTGCTCATTATGTTATGTTGTCTGTATCATGTATCATTTTGTGTTTAAGTTATAAGTATTGACTTTAAACTGTCTGGATTTCAAACTTGCGCTATGTTTCGGGTGACGCCCCAGACAATTGGCATCAGCATGCCTAGCCTGCTTGCTATGCCATGAGGACCATCAGCTATACAATTAACCCATTGAGAGAAGGCAGATAACCCAGTGACTCAGGAAGGTATGCAGGACATGCTATGGACAGAATCTAAGACTTCTAATCTAGTGTAGGCAGCTTGTGTCTGGAACCAAGGAAACACTGGCCACTTGGCAGAACTATAAAAGGCAACCCATCTTTCTCCTTTTTGTCTTCAGTCCTGCTTCTTATCTCTGCAGGAATTTGCTACAAACTGAATTTCTTAACAAAGGACCGATGACCCATCCCAGCAGTGGGTATATTCCAGAGACTTGATTGAGCCTGAAGATTATTCCAGCACTGCTTACAATACCTGAACCAGAACTTACCTTTACACTATATAATTGATTACTTTACCATTTAGCTCTCCTGAATATTCTTTCTTTTTATGAAAAACTTTAGATTTAGATTCTAAAGGGTTGGCAACAGCATGATTTGTGGTAAGATCTGACTTATATATTGATCTGGGACTGGGCTTATTCCTATGAGTCAGGAGAACCTTTTCTTTTTACTCAGGCATCTGGTTTCATCACTATTCCTCCCATGAGGGGTGGCACTGGTGGTGATCCTGGCGAATTGGAGTGTCTGAGGGAATTACATTGTGTGGACTTTTGGTTAGCAAGTGGGGTGAAACCCGAAGTCCTCTCTCGTGTTGGCTGGTTTGACGTGCCTTAGCACTAAAGGACACCCAGCCTTGGGCTGTGACGGCCCTGCTCCAAGCATTTATCCTGAATTGATACTCTCAGTGGGTCCCACAGAGGGCACATGTTACAGCAGGTCAGCCCAGTCCCAGGCTACTCTAAACTTCTGAGGTAGCGGTGAGACCAGGCCAGTGAATCGAACCGCTGTACTGGCTCCTTGCCACCTTAGTCCTACAGCACAAGCGGAGCTCTGCTGGCACAGCAAAGATCCAGCCAGGCCTTTCACCACTCAGGACTAGAAGTCTAGTTCTGTGCTCCAGAACTGCTCTGTGGCTCAGGACTGCTGGGTTTGATTCTCTTTCATGTGTCACCGTGAGAAGCACTTGGCTGTCCTGATCCTCTGCACTGTGGATAACAGCCCTGCCCTGCCTCATATAGGTGGCGAGAGGATCAATACATTCCAGGTGCTCAGATACTCTGAGACCCTAAGGTCAGGGCTCTGTCGGGGATCCACAGAGCAACACCTCTGACATTATTTTATCAATGGCTTCTTACCACAGCCTCCTGTGACAGCTGGTTTCTGGGAAGCCCTGGTATTCCAGCACCTTAGTGTTTGTGACAGAGGTGATGGTGCTGAGGGGTGATAGGGAGGGGTACGGAGTGGATTTCAGAGGGGAGTGACTGAGTGCCACCAGGAGTTTCAGCACAGTCACCCAATTGGTATTTGCAACCCATTGAGGCTTAATGAGTCTAACTGCCAAAGAATGGAGCAATTGTCACTGAGGCCTCATCTTAGACTGTCTGGCTGGGAGAAAGCAGTCTGAGGGCAAAGGTCATCTTCACACCTTGGCCCTGTAACATGGACATGGCTGAGCACTACGGTGCCTGGGCCCAGGCTCACACAGGTTTCAGCACAGGCTGCTTCCTCTAGAAACGGGCAAACAGATGGGAAGATGCTCCCAGAGACACAGGGAAACTAGGCTGTGTCCCAGCAGCTGCTTGTCTTCTCAAAAGAATATAAGATGGGCCAAGTCCGTTCCTCTATCTCCAGAGCAAAGCCTGTCTAACTCGGCTTTTAAAAGAGAACATGCCCTCTCTTCACTGCCCCGCGGGTATCTGTAAACACCCCCAGCCCACCCCTTTGCCGTAAGGTAGTTATAAATAATTCATGTACTGAACACAGTTTAATGCGCATGTTCTGTTCCTGTCACTGTCATGATCAGTGAGTTCTCTGACTCTAAAACAACATTTGTCTCTGTAAAAACAAAAGAAATGCAAATAAAATAATAACAGATATAGAAGTGGTCGCTGTAACCCCACACCTTTAGAGCTGCTTGTCAGTCTTCCCAGTACCGTAAATATGCCCCCCGCTCCCCCCTCCAGTATTGTCTGTGCCTACCTGATTCCTGGGGAAACGTCCCTTTGGTTCACAGCTCTATGCTTGTATTTGAACTGTTTGCTCTAGGAAACACATAAGGAAGATTTGGCCAACATATTGTGAAGGGACGATTCACATAATTGGGGACACTTAATTAACAATGGACTTTGGAGACATCAATCCACATCTGAACTTTCCTGGGAACGTTCAAACTAACATGTAGCAATGATGTCGGCCTTCAAAAAGCTGAATCGTTCATGGACATGTGATCATGTTACCTGGTACTGGAATCCATCTTTAACCAGGTGCTTTTTCATTTAACAGGAGGGATGGGGACCCGGAGAGAGACAAAGGATTCCCACCTTGTGCCAAAGCTAGAAAAGGGGGTGGAATGGAACAAAGGCCTCAGTCATGTGGATTCCTCTGCTTTTCACCTAAGATGCCCCCTGGAACTAAGAAGGACTGAAGCAGAGGAAAGAATTGGTCCCACACTGCGAAGGAGTCTAGTTTGTGAAAAAAGCTTATTGGAACATCTCTAAGGGTGTGACTTACTTGTAATCAGTTTCTTAAGGTATTAGGCTTAGACTTGCATGTTTTGTTTGATTTTGCTGGTAACTTACTTGGTTCTGTCTGTTATTGCCGACAAACCTGCGCTAGCAGGGAGCTGGAGAGTGTCCTAGAGCAGGTGTGGAGGCCTAGAGATTGTGGTTGGGGGGGGCAGTTACCAGTGGATCACTACAATCTGTTCATAACTTTGGGGATCCCTGAATCCTTCATACCCCTTTTCATTCCTCAGGGAGACGGCAAAGGATCCCCCTCTGGAACAATCTGAGGGAAATTTCCATGTAGAGAGCCTTGTGGAATCTCCCTTCCCTGGTCTGCATGCTGGGTTTGTAATGCAGGACGGGGGCTGCTGGGGAGAAATCCGGTCCTATGTAACTATTATTATATTATGTTTTATTTCAGCAAGATCACAGCTGTGAGAGCATCATCATTACCTCTCGGCCACCATTTGAGGTAGCCCTGTGACTAATGGAACATACGAACAGTGATGATATCCCAATTCCAGGAATAGAGCCGCAACAGGGCTGCACTGCAGTCCAGTCGGGTAACATCACCACTAATCCCCTGTGATTTGGTGTCCTGCAGTTTGCCTTGGCCATGAGAGGGTTAAAGCTGGTGCACACTAAGCCAAGCATCTCAGGTTCCCTGATGGCCAATGGCCCCAAGGGAATGTGCAGACATGCTTCATATAAACAATGGCCCCCTACTGAACAGATACTAGCTGCTGCCTCTGCAACTTCTCTGATAACTTTATCCTTTATGGTGAAGACTCTGTGTCAGTGGCTCCACATCAAGCAGGAATTGAGTACGTTGGTAGTTTCACTGTTTTTAAATGCGAAGTGAAGGGTAAAGGCTGCAGCCTGGCTCCATTCTGGATCCACTCTGAGGGGACCCAGGCAGGCGAGAGGACTTCAGACTTCCCCAGCGATGTCTGAGCTGTCAGTCTGAAGAGCTTCTCAGCATGTGAACTCAGCAACATGGCTGGAGCCAGAAATAGCTCTGCCAGCATTAGCTCCGGTGTTGTCTCTCCACCTCCTGGAGCGGTGACTGACAGATGGCTTTCTTGAGCATTTCTTCTTTTCCAGCAGCCTCCTATTAATGCGGAAAGGCTAAGAAGTTTCACTTAGAATGGGCATAGTGGAAATACTCCAGTTTTCAACCCAATAGAGCTATACAGAAACCTCCTAAGAACTTGGTTTACAGAGACATTCATTATGGCAGCTCAGCTCCATGTCTGTCCCAATGTCATTCCATGTATTATGTATTTTAGAATACAGGACATGGACATTCAAAGAGAGAGAAGAGAGAGAGAATAATAGATTATATTTGTGTGTGAAATGAAGTTCCATTTCCATGAATCTCATGCATTCTTGTAAACCCTCATCGTGCCTAAATAACAGGTGCTGAGGTCACTATTACTGGAGAGTGAGAACTCAGGGAATGAATCTTTCATATACTGATCTCAGTGTTACCACTCTGGATACAGGCTACAGACTGATAGAACAGAACCTAAGGAAAAACCAGAAAGCTATTCCCAAGGATGAGGAGTTATTGGACTTATACACACTGGTAGATGTGCAGGTGAATGAGCTGTCATAAACAGATAGTTAAGGGTTAATGCCTCTTTTACCTGTAAAGGGTTAAGAAGCTCAGTAAACCTGGCTGACACCTGACGCAGGACCAATTAGGGGACAAGATACTTTCAAATCTTGGAGGGGGAGTCTTTGTTTGTGCTCTTTGTTTTGAGGGTTGGGACATTGAGACCTCATCTTAGGCCACGTCTACACTATGGATAATATCGAATTAGCTAAAATCAGTTTTATAAAACTGATATTATAAATTCCATTTTACCGGGCACACTAGCACAGTAATTCGGCGTTGTGCGTCCATGTGTCCAAGGCTAACGTCGATTCTGAAGCTTGCATTGTGGCAGCTCTTCCGTAGCTATCCATAGTTCCCGCAGTCTCCCCCGCCCTTGGAATTCTGGGTAGAATCATTTGTCGCGGGTGGTTCTGGGTAAATTGTATTCACCATTTTGTTCATCTTGGGGCTCAGGACAGGGGGTTAGGGTGGGGGGGGCAGGAGTCAGGGCAGGGGGCTGGCGCTGTGGAAGGTGTGGGGGCTCAATGCAGGTATTGGGTGTGGGGGCATGAGACACTTCAAGGCAGGGGGCAGGCAGTGTGGGACATGAGGGGGGCTCAGGGCAGGGGGTTGCGGGAGTGGGCCAGCTCAGTTCAGGTGGTTGGGAAGGTGTAGTGGGAATGAGGAGGGGCAATCCTGGTCATGGTTGGTGACCTTGCCCTGCACTACTCCTGTCCCCGGCCATACGGGAGATCTGGGAGTGGTGCCTGCAGGCAGGGCCAGCTTCAGGCACCAGCTTATCAAGCAGGTACTTGGGGCGGCAAACCCAGAGTGGGGCGGCACTTTCACGTATTCAGCGGCAATTCAACGAAGGGTCCCTCACTCCCTCTGGGAGTGAAGGACCTCCCTCTGAATTGCCGCAGATTGCGATAGCGGCTTTTTTTTTTTTTGACTGCTTGGGGAGGCCAAACCCCTGGAGCCGGCCCTGCCTGCAGGCAAGGCAGCACGCAAAGACCCTCTGCTGCTCCCTTTCCCCCGGGGGCCGCACGCCACAGGGATGTGCCTGCACTGCTTCCAGGGGCAACATGGGGCCAGCAGGACAGGCTGGGAGCCCCACACTGATGGCGGGAGCCTGGCTAGGAGTGTGTGCATGCCTCCAACTCCAGTGCTAGAGCCAGTCAAGCACTGGCACAGCCAGCCTGGCTCCCAGCCCCTGCCCTGGGAGTGCTGTTGCCAAACCCCCACCCCAGTGTCACTGGACTACAGAAGAAGAAGCTTCTAGCTCCGTGGCCCCAGCACCGGTGGTACCGTTAATCGGCATTCAGAGTCCTGCCCCTAGCTGGACACTTTCTTACCAGGACAGCATACCGGGGTGCACTAGCCTACTTTCTCCTTTCTAATATTTATATTACAATAAAAAGTTTGGCATAACAGTTACTCATCTGTTCTTTAGTACTCACAAGTCAGTGCATTCTTTGCCCCCTCATCTTCTCTCAGAGATGAGTTCTCAGGCCGGATTTCTTCAGAACCTGAAAAGATCGCTGTGTCTCAGCCCATACAGAGCAGTTCCCGAGCATCGGATCTGTAGCTCCGTGACAGCAACACACTCTGACCCCAAAGAAAACCCCCAAGAGAAGCTGAAGTGCTTTGCCTGGCTAGCATAGGCTGAATCCAGAGAGTCCGATCATCCCACAAGCTTTTCTTCATCCTCACTGTACCCGTATCCTCTCCCCATGCCAGGATCTGCAGATATTTGGAAAGTTACAAAGTAACACAGACAGTTACATCACCTGGGCGAGGCAGGGGATGGCAACACAAATGGGTCAATAGTACAAACGCTAGGTTTGCACTAATATCCAGTTGAGTGTGCAAATTACCCAAGCAATGCTCCTGTAAGAGGTGATGGGGGTAGGTTACATACAACCACTATTATACTCCCCTTTCCTATACATCAGCTCTACTCTTTGATGTAACACAGACCAATGGTTCTGTTCTCTCTGGAATTTTTGAGCAGTCTTGCACAAGTATTGCATAGTGATTGAATGAAGCACCCTGAACCTAATGTGAGAAAAAGTTTCTGGTCTGTTACTAAAAGACAATATCATACAGGTATTCACGTAAAATGATTTCATAGTATAAACTTTTTGCAAACAGTATGTGGAGTATTTTTGACATATTTTCAAAAGCAAAAGCCATTAAGCAATAAAGTTACCTCTGCTCCTTCCTTTAGAGAGTCCAACAACTCAGCTGCTGGCTTTCAACTTAAATTCATGTCATGAAAGTTTGGTTTGTAATATTTGTGTTACCCTGAAAAGTTTTGACATAACATTTACACCTCTGTACTTTAGCGCACACACATCAACCCATTCTTTGCTCTCTGATCTTCTCCCAGAGATGATTTCTCAGGTTAGAGAGGGACTTAAAATGTAGCATTTGTCATCTAGATTTCTTGAGAACCTGAGAAGTTCCCAGTGTCTCAGCCCACATTCAATCACATTCAGACAAAAGGCTAGTAGCTCCCCTGTCCCTGTGTTAATAGCTGACTGATTCTCCTCAGGTTCTGTTCTGTCAGGCTGCAGCCTGTATCCAGAGTGGTAACAGACATTGAGGTCAGTATGGAAAATATTTGTTTCCTTGGCTCTCACTCTCTAGTACATAGTGAGTCCAGCACCTGTTATTCAGGCACGATGAGGATTTGCATATAATGAGGATTTGGAAGTTGTGGATTTCAAAGTCAAATGGATGTGTATTGATGGAAAGGGAACTTCATTTCACACAAGAAAGTCGTCTATTGCTGTCTCTCAGACTTCTTTTGTACAGTATTCATAAAATTCGTAGCACCTGGGAACAGCACTGGGACAGACATGGAGCTGAGCAGCCATAATGAATGTGTCTGTTAAACTCAGTTCTGGGGATGTTTGTTGTTGAGCTACATTTGGTTAATTATTGGGATGTTTATGTTATGGCTGTATTAGATTAATCCAATATGGCTGTTCTTAGTTTAATAGCAGGCTGCTGGAAAACAAACAGGATGGGAAGGCACAGATCAAAAAAAGCCATTGCTCAGTCAGCACTTCAGGTTGGTTGGGGGACCACACCAGAGATGCAAGCTGGGAAGAGCCTATTTCTGGGCTCCAGCCACTTTACACAGGTTGTCTGTGCAGAGGTGGGACAGATGTTGCTTAGAAGCTCTTTAGAATGACAAGCACAGAAACCACTGGGGAAGTCTGAAGTCACAGGGTATAGGAGCTAGAGCCCTCAGCCAGTCAGGAAACAGACACATGTCCTACCAGATCTGTTACCACAGAGCAACACAGCTCTGAATTCTTGCCTTCACAATTGAGCCAGAAAAGAAAACCTAGGAAAATGCATTTGCTGAATAAATTTCCCAGAGCAAATAAAGCTGAGGAGATTTGGGAACTAGCCACTGATAATCCGTGGAATCTCAACTCATTCAGCCCCTGGCAGAATCAAACCCAGAGCACACTCTAGAAATGTGACTCATTGAGAAATGCTGATTCAGGGCATTGTGGTTTTAACGCTCCGAGCTTACGTTTAATGTCAGATTTCTGTGTAGATGGAACAGACCATTGTGGAGTACATGTAGATGTAAGGGAGAGGTTCCTAAGTTACCCAGTGCTGCCTGCCCTCCAGCCCTGTCACTGAGGCACCCCGACAGCCCAGCTGAGTCCTCCGACACTGCACAGAACATCTGTAAATGGTAGCAGCTTGCAGCCTTCAGTTTGAATTTTATAATAGTGAAACCTGCCAACATACCCAATTCCTGCTAGAAGGGGAGCTGCTGACACCAGAGATCTTCACCCTAAAGGACAAAGAGTCATCGGAGAGGTTGCATGGGCAGCAGGCAGTGTCTGTTCAGACAGGGAGGCAACTGTGTTTATGAAGCATGTCTGCACATTCCCTTGGGGGCCACTTGGCCATCAGGGAACTTCAGCTGCTTGGCTTCGTGTGCACCAGCTTTAGACCCCATCACAGTGAATGGCAAATTGCAGAAGGACAAATCACAGGGGACATCAGGTGATGCTACCCAACTGGACTGCAGTGCCAGCCCTGCCACAGGCTCGTTTCCTGGAATCCGGGCTTGTCATCACTGTTCATATGGTGACGATGAGCCACATGGCTTCCTCACGGGCAGCCGAGTGGGGTAACAATGATATTGTAACTGCTGTGATCTTGTTGAAATAATAAAATAATAAAATAATAATAAATATAATAATAATAATAATATAGGACCAGTTTTTTCCTTTGAAGCCTCCTTTCCTGCATTACAAACCCTGGGTGCAGGCCAGGGAAGGGAAATTCTACAAGGTTCCTGTGATACAGCATGGCCAGAGGGCAGCATAAGAGTGTTAGCAGGGGGCCTTATTCCCTGCCAAGGGAGGAAGGTTGCTGTAGATAACTAGAACTACTGTGGCCAAGTAGAGCACTTGACTCCAGTTAGAGCACTGACTCCGACATGGGATATAAACCCTGCTTCAGTCAGACCGGGGTGGAAGTTGAAGGAGAAGGTGATGGAGCAGAGTGCGGATTGCAGAAAATGAAGAGTTTGTCAGACGAGAATAGAAGGTTGGAGGAGGTGCTGCGTGGATGGGAAGCCCAACAGAAACCTAGTAAGGGGCACCAGGCTTGTATATGAAGAGAGGCGAAGAAACCTTTCACAAGCTGACGGGTATGAGAGGGAAGTAACCCAGGGGAAGAAACCGCTAGTCAAGTGGTTCACCACAACCCCAGGGCCCCTGGGTTGGGACCTGGGGTAGAGGGCGGGCCCAGGTCCCTCCCTCTCCACTCCCCTCCTCCAAGGACACTAGGGGAGTGATTAAGAACTGGGTCAGATGCAAGCAATAGCGCCCTGAACCTACCCCAGAGAAGAGAAAGCGCGAGACCCAGCAGAACAGTACTGGCAATTTGCCACAGTTCCCTATATGGAAATTTCCCTTGGATTGTTTCAGGAAGGGGGTCCCTTCCCTTCTTCCTGAGGAATGAAAAGGGAGACCCAGGATCCAGGGATCCCCAAAGTTAGGCACAGATCTCAGTGATCCACTGGTAGCTAGATCCCCCACCCACAATCCCTGAGCCTCCTCAACTGTTCTAGGACCCTCTCCAGCTCCCTGCTAGCACAGGTTCATCAGAGCTGTGCTATCAGGGCCTGTCACAGCAGCCGCTGCCCACAGGATCTGCTGCAGGGACGTTGTACAGGGTGGAGGGGGCTGCACAGAGATGGGAAGGCTGGTTAGAGAAGCTGATGGGCACAATACCCCAGCCATAGACTGCTCAGGATGTTTCGACCTTTCCATACGCAGAGTGCAGCCAGAGACTCCATCAGTGTAATCTTTGTTCATGTTATGAGAGAGAGACCCCCAAAACTGAATACAAAGAAAATATTTTAGTATGTGTCCAAATTTTTCATGGGGGAAATTATTTTTTTCCAGCTAAACTCCAGCTCAAATTTAATCCTGGTGGAATTCTGTGCCAAAACAATTAAAAATTCAAATTCTGAACACTATATTATCAAATTGTGCAAAATTCTGCATATTTTATTTGTTAAATAACACTGTATAATCAGGCCAGCTTCAATTATTTTGGTCATTTATTTCAAAATACCTGTCAGCAAAAATATCTGTAACAATACAGACAACAACAAAAAATAAATATTTTGACAAATAGCTTCCTTAATAGGCATATTAATACACAACTTTGAATAATAATTCATTTAAACTATAATATATAACCATATTTTCTAGCACCCCTCAGAAGGAGTGCCAAAGCTTGGGGGAGTCCTGGGTAGCAGAGGAGCTAAGGGAAAGGGAAGAAATTGCTGAGAGTGGGCCTGGGTGTGAACTTGGAGGGTTTTTGGTTATAGTCTGGAAAAATATAGAAAAGGTTTCCTTGGGCAAAGGACTGTTAGAGAGGAAGACCCTGGCTCAGCCCTACCCTTGCCCATTCAGTCAGGAACATTTGCCCTTGTCCATATATTTCCCTCCACCTCACTCAGACACTCCCTCCCTCTTTCTCCATGTGGCTCTGCACCCTGCCTTCTTTATGTTTATGTGTGTCTCTGCCCCCACTCAGCCATCTCCTTTCTCCCATATCGTCCTGCACTTCCCTCCCACCTGTTGCCCTGCACAGCCACTCCAGTTCAGCCCCTGACCCAATTTATTTCTCGCCCACTATCCCTTATGAGCTCCTATCTGCCTCCCCCCAGCTACGCACGCTGTCTGTCTCCCCATAGTCCCTCTCTTCTGACCTGGCCCGACAGGCACTGTGAAGAAGGCAGGCTCTTTCTCCTCTCTAGATGGCTGGGAGCTGCTGCTCTATTCTATTGCCACAGTGCCCTATGGCAGGAAAAAGGCAGAACTGCTGAAGTTGTTTTCTGACTGGAGCTACTATATGCCAAGGCACTCTCTGGTGAGCAAAGGTGGATTGCTGCCTCACCACCCCCAGCTCTGCATTGCACTCGCCTCCCCTGAACATTCCTCTGACCCCAGCTTCCCAAGTTTTATGACAGAAGTGGGCATTTGTCCCGCTTGCTCTTCCCAGCTGATCAAGTTAGCAAGATTGAAAGGGACAAATACATCTTCTTGAAATAAAAAAGTCGAATTGCCTGGAACAGGCTTAAAAAAGGGATTCTTCCAGCCAAAATGGGAGGTATTGTGACACTACCATGGAAAAACATATGAATGGTCATACTGGGTCAGACCAAAGATCCATCTAACCCAGTATCCTGTCTTCCAACAGTGGTCAATGCCAGGTGTTCCAGAGACAATAAACAGACAGGTAATCATCAAGTGATCCATCCCCTGTCACCCATTCTCAGCTTCCGTCAAACAGACGCTAGGGACACCATCCCTGCCAATCCTGGCTAATGGAAATTGATGGACCTATCCTCCATGAATGTATCTAGTTCTTTTTGTAACCTTCTTATAATCTTGACCTTCACAATATCCTCTGGCAAGGAGTTCCACAGATTGACTGGGCACACATATTATTCCTTGACTTTAGCAAAGCCTTTGATACAGTCTTCCACAGTATTCTTGCTGGCAAGTTAAGGAAGTATGGACTGGATAAATGGATTATAAGGTGGATAGAAATCTGGCTAGATCATCGGGCTCTACAGTCTGTGCGCTGGCTCCATGCCTAGTTGCAGCTGATATCAAGCAGAGTGTCCCAAGGGTCGGTACTGGTGGCTGTTTTGTTCAATATCTTTCATTAATGATCTGGAGGATGCTTGGACTGCACTCTCAGTTCAAGTTTCCAGATGATACTATAACATGGGACAAGTGGTAGAGTATCTGGAAGGTAGGAATAGGATACACGGGACTAGACAAATTAGCGGATTGGCCAAAAGATCTGATGAGGTTTCAACAAGGAGAAGGGCAGAAGTTCGGCACTTAGGACGAGAATTCCATGCACTGTTACAGAACAAGAGACCAAATGGCTAGGTAGCAGTGCAGAAAAAAAGACCTAAGGGTACAGTGAAAGAGAAGCTGGATTGATCAGCAGTGCCCTGTTGTTTGCAAGAAGGCTGAGAGGCATTTTGCAGTGTAGTTAAGAGGCTTGCCAGTGAGACGAGGGATGTGACATTCCCCTCTAATTTGACATTGGGGAGGGCCTCATCTGGAGTATTGTCCAGTTTGGGCCATACAAAAGAAGAGGTGGAAAAATTGGAAAGAGTCCAGCGAAGGGCAACGAAAATGATTAGGGCTTGGAGCACAGACTTAATGAAGAGAGCTGAGAGAACTGAGGGGGGGGGGGGGGGGGAAGTTGGGGGGGGCGCGCGGGAGGGGGGATGGTTTAGCTGTGAAGAGAAATGAGGGGGATTTGATAGCTGCTTTCAACTAACTGAAGGGGGTTCCAAAGAGGATGAATCTAGACTGTTTCTCACTGGTGTAGAGGAAGCAGAACAAGGAAGCACATAATACAGTTGGCAGTGGCGAGTTTAGGTTGGAATTAGACAACTTTTTCACTTAGAGAGGTGTGTGAAGCACTGGAATGGGTTACCAGGAGAGTGTGTGGCATCTCCTTCCTTAGAGGTTTAAGGTCAGGCTTTGGACAATAGCCCTGGCTAGGATGATATGTTGGGAATGATTCTGCTTTGTAGCAGGGGTTGGACTAGATGACCTCCTGAGGTCCCTTCCAACCCAGATATTCTATGATTTGTATTAAACCTGTTGCCTATTCATTTCATTTGGTAGCCCCTAATTCTTGTATTGTGAGAAGGAGTAAATAACACTTCCTTATTTACTTTCTCCATGCCAGTCATGATTTTATAGACTTCTATCATATCTCCCCTTAGCCCTGGTCTATACTATGAGTTAAGATCGAATTTAGCAATGTTAGATTGATTTAACCCTGCACCCGTCCACACGACGAAGCCATTTTTGTCGACCTAAAGGGCTCTTAAAATCTATTTCTGTTCTCCTCCCTGGAAGGGATTAGCACTGAAATTGACCCTGCTGGGTCAAATTTGGGGTAGTGTGGGTGCAATTTGACAGTATGGGCCTCCGGGAGCTATCCCAGAGTGCTCCATTGTGACCACTCTGGACAGCACTCTCAATTCAGATGCACTGGCAAGGTAGACAGGAAAAGCCGCACGAACTTTTGAATGAGCTCCAGCATGGACCGAACGGGATGCTCTGCATCTGATCTCTGTATGGGGAGACAAGTGCGTACTATCTGAACTCTATTCCAAAAGACGAAATGCCGGAATTTTGAAAAAATCTCCATGGGCATGAGGGACAGAGGTTATAACAGGACCCGCAGCAGTGCTGCATTAAACTTAAGGACCTCAGGCAAACCTACCAAAGAACCAGAGAGGCAAACGGCCGCTGCGGGTCAGAGCCCCAGACATGCCACTTCTATGATGAGCAGCATGTCATTCTAGGGGGTGCCCCTACAACTACCCTTCCCCTGCGCTTCCCTCCTCCCCCACGCCTCCGGAGCTACCTTGGCAGTTATCCCCCCATTTGTGTGACGAATTAATAAAGAATGCATGAATTTGAAACAATAACGACTTTATTGCCTCTGCAAGTGGAGATCAAAGGTGGGAGGGGAGGGCGGCTGGCTTACAGGGAAGTAGAGTGAACCAAGGGGGCGGGTTTTCAACAAGGAGAAACAAACAGAGCTTTCACACCGTAGCCTGGCTAGTCATGAAACTGGTTTTCAAAGCTTCTCTGATTCACAGCCCGCCTTGCTGTGCTCTTCTAACCGCCCTGGTGTCTGGTTAGACTGTCTGTCAGCAGCCAGGCAATTTGCCTCAACCTCCCACCCTGCCATAAATATCTCCCCCTTACTCTCACAGATATTATGGAGCACACAGCAAGCAGTAATAATAATGGGAATATTGGTTTCACTGAGGTCTAACCGAGTGAGTAAACTGCGCCAGCGAGCTTTCAAATGTCCAAAGGCACTTTCTATCACCATTATGCATTTGGTCAGCCTATAGCTGAATTGCTCCTTACTACTGGCCAGGTTTCATGAACCATGGGAGCAAGGGGTTGGCTGAGGTACGTGCGGCCACATCGTGCTGCCTCCAGCTGGCATGATATTCCAGGCAGGATTGAATCTCCATTAGACAAAACTTAAAGAAGAGAATGACTTGGAGTCATTGTAATTTTTTTCCAGGGACCCCCGACCAACCTAACCGAGGTCGGCCAGGAGCACCCACAGAACGATGATGACGCTTAGCAGGCATATTGTACCGTCCACCATCCACAAGGCAAGGCAAGGGGATGCTGCTGTGTAGCACTGCCGTATTGCATCTGTCAGCAGCACCCAGGAGACATACGGTGACAGTGAGCTGAGCGGGCTCCATGCTTGCCGTGGTATGTCGTCTGCATGGGTAACCCAGGAAAAAAGGTGAGAAACGATTTTTTGCTTTTGCTTTCATCGAGGGGTGTGGGGGCTGATGACATGTACTCAGAACCACCCACGACAATGTTTTTGCTCCATCAGGCATCGGGAGCTCAACCCAGAATTCCAATGGGCGGTGGAGACAACAGGAATTGTGGGATAGCTACCACAAGGCAATGCTCCAAAAGTCAACACTAGCCTCGGTACTGTGGATGCACACTGCCGACTTAATGCGCTTAGTGGGAACACACACAATCGACTGTACCAAATCAATTTCTAAAAATTTGACTTCTATTAAATCGACCTCATTTCATAGACATACCCTTAGTCATCTCTTTTTCAGGCTGAAAAGTTGCAGTCTTATTAATCTCTCCTCATATGGAAGCTGTTTCATACCCCTAATTCTTTTTCTTGATGTTTTCTCAACCTTTTCCAATTCTAGTATATCTTTTTTGAGATGGGGCAACCACACCTGCATGCAGCACTCAAGATGTGGGCATACAATGGATTTATATTGAGGCAATATGAAGTTTTTGGTCTTATTATCCATCCCTGAATTAATGATTCCAACATTTTGTTCACTTTTTTGACTGTCACTGAATATTGAGTGGATGTTTTCAGAGAACTATCTACAATGACTCCAAGATCTCTTTCTTGAGTGGTAAAAGCTAATTTAGACCCCATAATTTTATATGTATAGTTGAGACTGTGTTTTCCAATGTGCATTACTTTGCATTTATCAGCATTGAATTTCATTTGCCATTTTGCTGCCCAGTCACCCAGTTTTGGGAGATCTTTTTGCATTGCCTCACAGTCTGCCTGGGACTTATCTACCTTGAGTAGTTTTGTATCATCTGCTAATTTTGCCACCTCACTGTTTATCCCTTTTTACAACTAATTTATGAATATGTTAAATAGGACTGGGCCCAGTACAGTCTCCCGAGTGACACCACTATTTACCTCTCTCCATTCTGAAAACTGACCATTTATTCCTACTCTTTGTTTCCTACCTTTCAACCAGTTACCAATCCATGAGAGAACCTTTCTTCTTATCCTGTGACTGCTTACTTTGCTTAACAGCCTTTGGTGACAGACCTTGACAAAGACTTTCTGAAAATGTAAATACCCTATATCCACTGGATCTCCATTGCCACATGCTTGTTGATCCCTCTCAAAGAATTCTAGTAGATTGGTGAGGCATGATTTCCCTTTACAAAAACCGTGTTGACTCTTACCCAACAAATTATGTTCATGTATATGTCTGACAATTTTGTTCTTTACCATATTTTCAACTAGTTTGCCTGATACTGAATTGAGGCTTACCATCCTGTAATAGCTAGGATCACCTCTGGAGCCCTTTTGAAAAACTGGCATTACATTAGCTATCCTCCAGTTACTTGGTACACAAGTTGATTTAAATGATAGGTAGTGGACTACAGTTAGTAGTTCCACAATTTCACATTTGAGTCCCTTGAGGACACTTAGGTGAATACTATCTGGTCCTGGCGATTTATTACTGTTTAGTTTATAATCTTGTTCTAAGACCTCCTCTAATGACAAGTCAATCTGGGACAATTCCTCAGATTGGTCACCTAAAAAGAATGGCTCAGGTTTTGGAAGGTCCCTCACATTCTCAGCCACGAAGACCAATGCAAAGAATTCATTTAGTTTCTCCACGATAGACATATTGTCCTTGAGTGTTCCTTTAGCATCTCGATCATCCAGCGGCCTCACTGGTTGTTTAGCAGGTTTTCTACTTCTGATGCTATTACCTTTTGAGTCTTTAGCTAGCTGTTCTTTTTCTTATTTTTTTTGGTCCTTCCTAATTACATTTTTCACTTCATTTGACAGAGTTTATTTTCCAAATTGAGATTCAACTTCCACTTTTTCAAGCATGCTTTTTTGCCTCTCACTGCCTCTTTTACTTTGTTGTTTAGCCACAGTGTCTCTTTTTTGGTTCTCTTGCTAAGTTTTTTTTAATTTGAGGTATATATTTAAGCTGAACCTCTATTATTGTGTCTTTAAAAAGTTTCCATGCAGCTTGCAGAGATTTTACTTTTGGTACTATACCTTTTAATTTCTGTTAAACTAACCTCCTCATTTTTCAGCAGTTCTCTATGTCTTCTTTAAATGAATTTGTTGGGGTGGTTGGGGTATTTGATATTATTTAATGTATGGAGGCACATCTCTTTCTAGTGTAATCAACATTTGTACCTTTCCTGTAGTTAGAGGCTTTGTAGCCCATCCAATTTATTTTTCAGTCCACCAGGTTGTGCAGCCTTCTGGCATGGGAGGTGGCTTTTTTTATTTTGGTTTTATTGCTTTTCCAGTTTGAATAGCAAGCCCAGTGAGGGTTAGATTAACATTGTCCTTTTCCTCTTTTACAGTAATGGCTTCTGTGATACACTTATTTCAGAAATGAATCATTATTTTTAGCTACATTTATTTGAGAAATGTATCATTTATTTTTGTTGTTTTATTGCTTTATTGTTTCTTTCAATTACATTTTTTTCTATGAGGAAATGTGCACACTGCACCATACCAAATGGATCCACCTACAAACGGTAACGACTTTGTATAATGTGGTACAAGCATAATAGAAATCCAGCAACATGCACAGGAGACAAACACACAGTGCCAACTGAAGACCATATATCTCTGGAGGAATCAGCTTGGCTAGTTATTCATGGCTATGGGTAAAACAGTGCACAGTAAGTGTTTTGTTTTTTTTTTCCACTAAAGCTTCTCATGCCAATCCTGGAATATATTTCACATATTCCACTGGGGGGCCACCCCTCAGTTTGAGAACCTCTGGACTAGATGATCTAATGGCTCCTTTTGGCCTTAATGAAAACTGTGTGAGCCTGGGTCCAGCCACCATAGTGCTCAGCCATGTCAGTGTTACAAGACCAAGGTGTGAATCTGACCTTTGAACTCAGACTGCTTTCTCCCAGCCAGACTGTCTAAGATGATGCCCCATGGTTGTTGTTCCATTGTTTGACAGTTAGACCATTCAGCCTCAATGGGAGGCAAACACCAGTCTGGTGACTCTCTGAAACTCCTGGCGTTCCCATGATGCTCCAACGTTCCCCTCATAAACCCACTCCTACCCCTCACTGTCACCCTGAGAGCCTCCACATCTGCCACAGACACCAAGGTGCTGGAGTCATGGGGCTTCCCAGAAGCAACTGTTACAGGAGGTTGTGTTAAAAAACTTTTTATACACAAATGTCAGTGGCTTTGCTCTATGGAACCCTGATCTTTGGGTCTCAGAGTGTCTGAGCACTTTTGATATATTTATCCTTCTGCCACCTCTGTGAGGCAGAGCCAGGCTATTATCCACCTGTGCATCGGCTCAGAGACAGCCAGTGTCTCCCCCATGGTCACACATGGCACAAGAATCAAACCAAACTCAGTTGAGTCACAGAACTGTGACAAACCACAGGACCAGACTTCCAGCTATCTGAGCATTGACAGGTTCCGCTGGAGTCTCTTATGCACTGCAGAGAGCAAGCAGGAGCGGCGCCAGGGTTTCTGACGCCCTAGGTGGAGGGCCATTTCGCCGCCCCCCGCGGCTTTGGGGGACCGTCCGCCGGCATGACTGCATTAGGTCCCCCGGAGCTGCATGCCTCCCCCCCCAGCAAAATAGCGCCCCCCCAAAATTCTGGCTCTCTAGGCCATTGCCTACGTCGCCTAAATGGTAGCACTGGCCCTGAGAGCACGAGCCACTTACTCCTAGGATGGTCAGGGCAATGGAGGACCTGTATTACGAAGAGAATAAAAGAGCTTGGTTGGTTTAGCCTAACACAATACACCCTGAGGACTGGGCTGACCTCTGCCCATTGTTAACAGCTTCAAAGAGCACGTCAAACTCTGGCCAAGTCCCTGTGAATGGGACCACTCTAGAGTGCCACCTTGTGGCCTGAGGTAGCCTGGCAGCTGCCCTGTCCTTCCCTCTAAAGCTCTTGCAATGACTTACTCTCAGCTTGCGGTACTTAAAGAGGTCACATTAATTTAGTCTCCTCCAAAACACAGATGCTCCTACCTTCCAGGCCCACCCTCCTCCTTTACTCATGAGCCCCACTGCCTTGTCTGCTGCGGTTATCACTGGCTCAGGCTTGCCACACACCCTACACCATCTCTTCCCACTAGGCCCTTCCCTCTGCTCCTTCACTTCCCCTGAGGCTCCACCCCCAGGCCAGGCCACAGCTGAGCCATGCTAAGAGCTACCCAGGGAGCCCAGGCCACTGTGGGGAGACCCAGACTATCCAACTTCTCTGGGGGTACGTCCTGGGTGTCCAGGGGTGAGGGGACACAAGCTGGGGGCTGGTCTTGGGGGCCACAGGCACTTGCCATGGGCAGGAGGATGGTCTGGGGATCCATACAGTTGCTCTGGTTCCCGGTGCAGCTCTTAAGACATCCGGTCTCTGGTGTTGGGCCTGGAGAGAGAGTGAAGCCTCAGGTAAAGAGGAGAGCAGGGATGAGCCTTGGGGTAAGGGATGGGGCAGAGGGAGAAGAAGAGAAGCAGGGGCTGGGTCAATGTGGGGGATGTGGCTCCTGCATATGTTCTGCTTTTGCCTTTTTGAAAGGTGGTCACTCTACACTGAATGGGTTCGGCTGGGGCAGGAGATCGCTGTGACTCTACAGGGGAGCTGAGGCCAGTTTCCACCACTTTGCATAGCTGGGGAAGTAGAAATGGAGCAGACAGGGAGGGAGCCTGAGCCTGAGTCTCTTTCCAGGGCTCCTGTGTGTCAGACCCTCACTCACACAGTCAGCTCTGCCCTGCTCAGTAGGTGTGCTGTGTGCTAAGCCACCTCTGGGGGTTTGGCTGCCTGAATGGCTTCTCCTGAGCTCCTGCATTAAGCATGTTTCTGACAGGACACAGTCAGAATTACCTGGCTGAAGGCACAGAGGAAGGGTGGATAACACTGCCCCTTGAATAGCCCCTGTCCACAGCTGGTGCAGCCCTCATGGATCACACAGCAGCCAGAGAGCTCAGGAAGGGTCAGGACTGTGACTGCAGAGCAGCTCTGCAGCTTTTTTCATGGCCCATGGATATTTAACTAGAGACAGAACAGTGGCAGGCCAGGCGTAATGGGAAACACTATCCATATCCCTTCTCTTTATTGACTGTATTGCCAGATCTGAGGTCAAAGCAGCCACGGATATGACTATTTAAGGGCCAAGAGTGATGGGTGCCCTGGATCTCCATGAACATAGTCACTATGTGAATGCTGCTGCCTGCCATAGTCTACTTCTCCAAGTGTCCTGTCCTCACTCACCAGCTGAGGAGGACAGCCCCTATTCCATTGCTCCAAGCCTTAGATCCCATCAGAAGCTTTCGCTATTGAATGGAGATGAACAGCTCATCTAGTCTTAAATGTAAGGGTCCAGGATGGAAGAGGTGGAGTATTTTTTCATCTCTCGTGTCAAAGGCATTGGAGCTGGTCGATGGACTGACCCTTCACTTGATGAACAACTTGATTAACCTTGAACGAAGGTGTTTGCTTTTCACGATGTACACAATTGGGTTCATCAGGGGTGGGACCAGCAGGTAGACATAGCCCAGGACAATCTGAAGCAAGTGAGAAGAGCCCTTCCCAAATCTGTGTATCACAGACAAGCTTATCTCTGGTATGTAGAAGAGCAGGATAACGCAGATATGGGAAATACAGGTTTTCAGGGCTCTGAGACACTCCACCTTCGATGCAATGCTCAACACTGTTTTGAAGATGATCACATAAGATAAAAAGATGAGCAGCGAATCCAACCCCATCGTTAAGAGTGAGACAGACAAGCCATAGATGCTATTGACTGTGATGTCTGAACAAGCCATCTTCATGACCTCCTGGTGCAGGCAGTAGGAATGGGAGAGGACATTGGCTTGACAGTATTGGAACCGTTTCAGGAGAAAGGGGAATGGTAATGCTACGGCCACCCCTCTTAGCACAAACATCAACCCCACCTTGGCTATTCTTGGCAGGGTTAAGATGGAAGCATATCTCAGTGGGCTACAGATAGCGACAAAGCGGTCAAAGGCCATCAACAAGAGCACAGACGATTCAATGCATTGAAGCAAGTGGATGAAAAACAACTGGGCAAAACAGGCATTGAGGCTGATCTCCCTAGAGTTGAACAAGAATATGCCCAATATCGTTGGCATGGTGGCTATCAATATTCCAAGGTCTGTGATGGCCAACATGGAAAGGAAAATGTGCATGGGCTCATGGAGGGTACGATCTGTTTTTATAATGAACAGAATGATTGCATTTCCTACTATCAAAATAGCATAAATTAAGCACAAGAGGACAGAGATCCAGAGATGGACGTCTTCCAGCCCAGGTATCCCGGTGAGAAGGAACACTGCAGAGTTGAGCTTGGTGTTATTGACAGCTGACATAAAGTACTGGGCAGCTCTGAAGAGTTTTGAACTTCCTTTTCTAAAAGAAAAAAGAAGAGGAGACTAGATGATATTTAGCTAGATATCATTCCGCTCTGAGCCGAAGTCTGGAGACTCTCAGGAGTTCAAGGTAGATCAGGAAAAACATAGTTGTGTATTTACAGCACCAATAGAAAGATAGGCACTTCAGAGTGGATCAGAACTGTAGTCCAGTTCTCTCAGTATACAGTGGTCAGTTCCAGATGCTTCAGAGGAAGGTTCAGCTATGAGATAACCTGATCCCAAGGAAGTTTTCCCCTGACACCCACCAGTTAGACACATTTTGTGGTATAAATCAGGAGGGCTTAGAACCCTTAAAAGACTTTTTAAAAAATCCTCATTATAGTAATTGGATTTTCAGGTTAACCATATAAATATCCTGTCCCTGTTTGAATCTCACTAAGTTTTTGGCCCCATTGATATCTTGTGCCTGGGAGTTCCACAGGCTATTGTGCATTGTGTAATTTTACAGTTCCGAGCTTCTCGCAGACACCCTTTTCTGGCCCACCACTTTGCAATATGGCCCATTTTATCATGGCATGTATAAACACATGGTAATTGCATGGTTAAAAAAGGTAATTATATTTATACATCCTGCATTGAAGCTACTTACAAATGTGTTTCATTACCTCATTATATGTTTTGTTTTGTTTTTAATTTTCTCCACTCCAGAGAATCCCGGTGCCTTTTTGCACTACATGGGGTAAATTCTTAGGCATAGATTCTGAATTCAACAACATTGACTTCAACTGTGTCACTCTAGATATATATGTGTAAATTCAACCAGAAGGGGCTATATTAACTTTCCCTTAAAAATGCTCCCAGTGACACACTCTGACCCCCAGAGTCCCTACAAAAGAATCTGAATGTTGACTGAATCCAGAGAGTTCAATCACCCAACAAGTTTCTCTTCATCGTCACAGGACCTTCATCCTCTCCCCATACAAGGGTCTGTCGATATCTGGCAAGTTACAATCTAACACAGACAGTTACTTCAGCTGTGTGGGGGGGCGGGGGTTGGCTTCAAACATAGGTGAATACTGCAAACACTAGGTTTTCACTAGTATTCATTTGAGTGTGCAAGTTACTCAGGGTGACCAGATGTCCCGATTTAATAGGGACTGTCCCAACATTTGGGGCTTTTTCTTACATGGATGCCTATTACCTCCACCCTCCATCCTGATTTTTCACACTTGCTACCTGGTCATCCTAAAGTTACTTCAGCCACGTGTGTGTAACAGGTGATGGGCGAAAGTTACATACAACCACTATTGCATTCCCCTTTCATGGATCTCAGCTCTACTCTGCTGAAACACAGACTATCAGTTCTGATCTCTCAGGACTTTTTGGAAAGTCTCACACAGGTATTGCAGGGGGTTTTTGTTCATGTCCCTGAATGTAAGTGTTAGAGAGAACTTCTGATCAGTTACTAGGAGATGGTATCATACTAGGAGATGGTATCATGTTGCAAACAGTGTGTGGGGTTCTTCTAAAATGCTTTCTAAAGCATTCTAAAGCAATACCAATTAAGCAGTAAAGTTACTGCTGCTCCTTCCTGTAGAGATTCCAACAACTCTGCCATTGGCTTTCAATATACATGCTGTCATGAAAATTTGGTTTCTAATATTTACATAACAATGAAAAGTTTTGGCATAACATTTACACAAAAGCCATTCCACAGGGATCATTTCTGGGTCCAGTTCTGTTCAATATTTTCACCAATAATTTAGATAATGGCATAGAGAGACTACTTATAAAGTTTTTAGATGATACCAACCTGGGAAGGGTTGCAAGTGCTTTGGAGGATAGGATCAATATTCAGAATGATCTGGACAAACTGGAGAAATGATCTGAAGTAAATAGATGAAATTCATTAAAAACAAATGCAAAGTGCTCCACTTACGAAGGAACAATCTGTTGCACACATACAAAATGGGAAGTGACTGCCTAGGAAGGAATACTGAGGAAAGGGGGTCAGAGTGGACCATAGGAATCAAAAGTGTAACACTGTGGGAAAAACAGTAACAATCATTCTCAGATGCATGAACAGGAATGTTGAATGCAAGACACGAGAAGTAATTCTTCCATTCTACTCTGTGCTGATTCGGTCTCAGCTGGAATATTGTGTCCACTTCTGGCCGCTACATTTCAGAAAAGAAGTGGACAAATTGGAGAAAGTCCAGAGAAGAGCAACAAAAATTATTCAAGGTCTAGAAAACATGACCTATGAGGGAAGATTGAAAAAAACGGGTTTGTTTAGTCTGGAAAAGAGAAGACTGAGAGGGGAAATGATAACAGTTTTCAAGTACATAAAAGGTTGTTACAAGGAGGAGGGAGAAATATTCTTCTTAACCTCTGAGGATAGGACAAGAAGCAATGGGCTTAAACTGCAGCAAGGGCAGTTTAGGTTGGACGTTAGGAAAAACTTCCTAACTTTCAGGGTGGTTAAGCACTGGAATAAATTGCCTAGGGAGGTTGTAGAATCTCCATCATTGAGCATTTTTAAGAGCAGGTTAGACAAACCTGTCAGAGATGGTCTAGATGGTGCTTGGTCCTGCCATGAGTGCAGGGGATTAGACTTCATGGCCTCTCGAGATCCCTTCCACTTCTCTGTTTCTATAATTCTATGATTAAGTAGTAAAAAGTTACCACTGCTCCTTCCTGTACAGACAATTCAACAAATTTGTTATTGGCTTTCAATATATATGTCATGTCAGAGTTTGGTTTCTAATGTTTGCAGTACAATGAAAAGTTTTGGCCTATCCTTTACATATCTCTACTTTAGTATATACATGTCAACCCATTAGTTCCCCTCTCGTCTACTTTCAGAGATAATTTCTCATTTTAGAGCTGGACTTAAACTGTAGTGTCTGTCATCTGGATGTCTTCAGAACCTGAAAAGATCCCAACGTTTCAGCCCTCAGTCAGTCACATGTCAGCAAACAAAAGTCTAGTACCCTCTCTCCCTAGGGTAATAGCTGACTGGTTCTCCTCAGGTTCTGGTATTCTGACAGACAGAGCTGAGCTGGCATAGTGAATGTGTATGTTAAACCCACTTCTTGGGATGTTTGCGTAGAGCTATATTGGGTTAACTATTGGAATGTTTATGTTATGGCTGTATTAGGTTAAATCAGTTTGGCTTTTCTCAGTTTAATAGCAGGCTGCTAGAAAACAAGCAGAAAGGGAAGCAACAGCTCCAGAAAAGCCATCATTCAGTAACCACTTCATGATGATTGAGAGACAACACCAGAGCTACTTGCTGGGAATAGCCTATTTTGGGGCTCCAGCCTCATTACACAGCTTGTATTATCTGCGCTAGGAATCTCTTCAGAGGTGGGTAATTGTTACTGAGAAACTCTTCAGACTGATAGAGACTGACAGCAGTAGGGAAGTCTGCCTGTGTCTCCGTCAGAGTGGGAGGGCTTGGGGTAAGAGACATGGACAGACTGTTGTTTGAAACCCTTTAATTCTCCCATGTTATGCTTCATTCCTTGTGTTCATATTTAAAGTATTTTGGTTCAAGGAGGCTGGTTACTCACCTCACAGCTAGTCACAGACTCCCAGAGGGAAGAAACACAGGTGCCAAACCCACTGGGACCTGCTGGCCAAGCACAGTCCCCACGCAGTGTGCTGTAGCCCAGAGCCCAGTCTGAGGGTGGGAGGACTGCGAGATTACACCCCATGAGAAGAAAGGCTATGAGGGCTGACATCTGGCACTCAGAGACCAGAGAGGTGGCAGAGATGCCAGAAGCCCCATAACTCTGAGGGGTATCTACAAGCTAGAAGTGCTTCAGCCATCAGCCAGTCAGGAAACAGAAATATAACCTATCGGACCTGTTATCGCAGAGCACCACAGCTCTGAATTCCTGCGTTCACAATCGAGCCAGCAAATAAAAGCTTTGAAAATGAATTTGCTGATTAAATTTCCGGAACCAAACAAACAGGAGGTGATTTGGGAACTAGTCACTGATATTCCAGAGAGTCTCCTCTCACTCATCTCCTCACAGGATTGGGCCCAGAGCACACGCCATCCCCCCCATCCTACTCAGAGGACTGGAATTTTAACACTCCGAGCAAGCTTTGAATGTCAGATTTCTGTGTTGCTTTCGCAGCTCACCGTAGAGCATGGGAAGATGTTGGTGAGAGGTTTCTAAGCTGCCTGACCTCCATCCCCATCACTGAGTCACCCCGACAGCCTCTGTGAGTCCTCTGCTTCTGTACAGAACATCTGCAAATGGAAACAGCTTGCAGCCTGTCAAGGTTCCTTCCCCACTCTGAAATTTAGAGTACAGATGTGGGGACCTGCATGAACATCTCTAAGCTTAACTACCAGCTTAGATCTGGTCTTGCTGCCACCACTCCAAAATACTAGCTCTCTTTTCTGGATAGTCTTGAGAGATTTCTTCACCAAGTCCCTGGTGAACACCGATCCAACCCCTTGGATCTTAACATAAGGAGAATTTAACCATCTCCCTTCCTTCCCCCCCTCCCAATTCCTAGTGAGTCCAGATCCAATCTCGTTGGATCTCGAAACAAGTGGGGGGAGGAGAATCAATCAGATTCTTAAAAAGAACACTTTTAATTAAGAAAGGTAAAAATTATCTCTAAAATCAGGATGGAAAATAATTTTACAGGGTAATCAGATTCAAAGAGCCCAGAGGAACCCCCTCTAGCCTTAGATTCAAAATTACAGCAAACAGAAGTAAAATCCTCTCAGCAAAAAAGGGAACATTTACAAGTTGAGAAAACAAAGTTAAACCTAATACGCCTTGCCTGGCTGTTACTTACAAGTTTGAAATATAAGAGACTGGTTCAGAAAGATTTGGAGAGCCTGGATTGATGTCTGGTCCCTCTTCGTCTCATGAGCGAACCACCCCCAAAACAAAGAGCACACAAACAAGCCTCCCCCCCACCAAAATTTGAAAGTATCTTGTCCCCTTATTGGTCCTTTGGGTCAGGTGTCAGCCAGGTTACCTGAGCTTCTTAACCCTTTACAGGTAAAAGGATTTTGGTGTCTCTGGCCAGGAGGGATTTTATAGTATTGTACACAGGAGGGCTGTTCCCTTCCCTTTATAGTTATGACACAGTCTTTCCCCTTCACTTCGCATTTTAAGGATAGTGAGACCTGCCTACTTACCCGATTCCTGCTAGAAGGGGAGCTGCTGACACCAGAACTCTTCACCCTAAAGGACAAGGAGTCAGAGAGGTTGCATTGGCAGCAGGCAGCATTTGTTGAGATAGGGAGGTAACTGTCTATATGAAGCATGCCTGCACATTTCCCTGAGGGCTACTTTCCCTGGGAGCAACCTCAGCTGCTCGGCTTAGTGTGCAGCAGCTTCAACCCCCACCATGGCCAATGGCAAGCTTCAGAGACCAAATCACAGGGGATATGTGCTGAACCTACCCAACTGGACAGCAGCGCTAGCCCAGCTGCAGGTTCTATTCCTGGAATCTGGGATTGTTATCACTGTTTGTATGGTTTTGATTAGTCACATAGCTACCTCCTGGGCAGCCGAGTCATAACAATGATGCTGTCACACCTGCGATCTTGCTAAAATAAAATAAAATGGAAAAATTTATAATATAGGACCAGATTTCTCCCTGGTAGCCCACTGTCTTGCATTACAAACCCAGGGTGCAGGCCAGGGACAGGAGATTCCACAAGGCTCCCTACATGGAAATTTCCCTCAGATCATTGCAGGAGGGGAGGCCCCTTCCCTTCTCCCTGAGGAATGAAAAGGGGGACCAGGATCCAGGGATCCCCAAAGTTATGCACAGATTTCAGTGATCCACTTTTAGCTAGACCCACCCACCCACAATCTCTGGGCCTCCAGAGCTACTCTAGGACCTTCTCCAGCTCCCTGTTAGCACAGGTTCATCAGAGATGTGCTACTAGGGCTTGTCACAGTAGCCACTGCCTGCCAGATCTGCTGATGGGGCATTGTATAGGGTGGAGGGGGCTGCACAGAGATGGGAAGGCTGGTTAGAGTAGCAGATGGGCACAATACCCCAGCCGTAGACTGGTCAAGATGTATTGACCTTTCTATACTCAGAGTGCAGCCATAGACTCTGTCAGTGCAACCTTCATTTACGTTACAAGGGAGAGGCAGATGAAAAGCCTCCACTTTCTCTTGGGGATCCAGGCAGCTGCAACTGGGCAGCATCATGGCAGTTGAGCTTTCAGAGAGCAATTATCCATTTTCTATGAAAACTCACTCCAAAAAAGGATGCAAAGGAAACATTTTAGTTTGGGTCAAAATGTTCTGTATTTTCCAGCCCAGCTCCAGCTCAAACCATGAGCCTCTGTCCCTCATGCTACAGGACCACACCACTAAGTGGAAATAGTCCTCCATTAGCCTCTCACACTGAGTAGCCCCTTAGGGTGACTACAATTCCTAAAGAGAAAACAAGAGACCCCCAGAAGCTCACATTAAGCCTCCCATCCCCATGAAATGCTGTTGCCTATTGCTGTAACTCTGTAGGGTCCCTGCAGAAGAGCGGAGTAACCTCGGAGTAACCCCTTTCACTCAGGGTCTCCCCCTCTCAGGGGAACCTCCACCCACTATCCCTATCTCACCTCAGTATCAGGCTACTGCCAGTCATCATCTAGACCCCATGCCCTGGGGCAGACTGCAGTATCAGCCTATTAATCACTGGCAAGAGTCGGTTTGGACCTGTTGCCTTCGCCTACCACTGGGCTGCCCTCTGCAACTCCCTGTGTTAGACCACAGCCTGGGGTTTTCCAGGCTGGAGCTCCCCAGCTCCTCTGTCTTTCCCCAGCCCTTCTCCATTCAAGTACCCTGTCTCTAGCTCCCTTCAACCAGGCCCTTCTCCCTCTACATGCAGAGGAAGACTGTCCATGCTCCTGCCCCCAAACTCTTTATACAGGCCAGCTGTGGCCTGATTGAGGCATGGCCCAGCTGCAGCCACTTCCCAATCAGCCCAGCTTAGCAGCTCACAGCCACAACCTTCCCCCAGGACTGTTTTAAGCCCTTCAGGGCAGAAGCAGGGTAACCACCCTGCTACAGGTCCCCTCACACAATCCCCAGCCCGTGTGCAGGTGGCGGAGTCCCCCGCGGTGCGCCAGAGGTTGGTCCTGGCAGAAGCTACCAGGGTCGGAGACCTCCTGGACTATGACCGGGGAGGCTGGCTTGATCCCCTGACGCTCACTCAGTGCATGGGGCTCTCCAGACCTTGTACTCCCTGGCGCGTGCTCCAGGAGGTGGAGGCCGCTTTGACGTCCGCTGCTCGGGCCTACCTCGACCGGGTCCTGCGGGAGGGCACGCCCCGTCCACCCCCCACCCCGGGCCCTCCAGACCTTTTCATCCGGCCCCTGCCCCGTAGACCCGACCGGCGCCCCCGCCCCTTCTCCGCAAGCCAGCTGCACGATCTGCAGCCGATCCATTTTCAAACCGCACCACGGAAACAACTCTACGCGCTCGTGCTCCATACCCTTCATTTCCTCACCCTCGTGTCCCGCCCCTACACCAAGTGGCGGGACCTCCTGCCACCTCTGGAAGGTGAGGAGCCCCGGTGGGCCAGCCTTTACTCCACCCTGGTCCCAAGGCCTGCTGGGGATATCAGTTGGCGGCTCCTCCATGGGGCCGTGAGCACGGGCATGTACTTGGTGTGGTTTACCCCTGTCCCAGACACCTGCCCCTTCTGCGGCGTGAGCGAGACCTTGGCGCACATTTACTTAGAGTGCGCCAGGTTGCAGCCCCTGTACCAGCTCCTCACTAATCTCCTGTTGCATTTTTGGCTGCACTTTTCCCCTCACCTCCTTCTCGACGCACTCCCTATCCATGGCCCTATGAAGTCCCGGGACCTCCTGGTCCACCTCCTCCTCGCCCTGGCTAAACAAGCCATCTACACGACCAGGGAGAGGAGGTTGGCCGATGGAGACTCCGGTGACTGTGGGGCTTGTTTCCGATCCTTGGTCCGTTCACGTATCCGGGCGGAGTTCCTTTGGGCAGCGTCCACTGGCTCCCTTGGCACCTTCGAGGAGCAGTGGGCGCTGTCTGGGGTTCTCTGCTCAGTGTCCCCATCAGGCTACCTTCTTCTGACCCTCTGACCGCACTCCTGTCCCTGTTCTTTTATAAGTTGTCCCCCGGACTTAGTGGGTTTCTGAGGTCCTGTGGATCCTCCCTTTGGGCTGGGGGGGGGATCCTTTAGCAGTGGGCATGCTTCTGCCCGCCCACTTCCCGGATACCCAATAGATAAAGGCCCCCTCAGCTGTCTGGGGCTCTCTGCTCGGTGTCCCCGTCAGGCTCCCTTCTTCTGACCCTTTGACCTCACTCCTGTCCCTGTTCTTTTATTAGTTGTCCCCCGCAATCAGTGAGGTTGTGAGGTCCTGTGGGTCCTCCCCTCAGGCTGGAGGGGGGATCCTTTAGCATTGGAAGGGCTTCCACCAGCCCAGTTCCCAGAAACCCAATAGATACAGGTCCCTTCAGCTGTCCGGGGTTCTCAGCTCCGTGTCCCCGTCTGGCTCCCTTCTTATGACCCTTTGACCGCACTCCTGTCCCTGTTCTTTCATTAGTCGTCCCCCAGAATCTGTGGGGTTCTGAGGTCCTGTAGATCGTCCCCTTAGGCTGGGAGGGGGATCTGTTAGCAATGGGCAGGCTTCTGCCCGCCCAGTTCCCAGAAACCCAATAGGTACAGGCCCCCTCAGGTTTTAGGAGGCTGTTTCCTCCCCCACGGCTCTACCTCATCTCTTGCGGGGTATGACATCTCCACTCACCTCCCGCAAACATTCCTCTGCTCTCCATTTCCCCACTTTTTTGACAGAAGTGGGCATTTGTCCTGTTTGCTGCTGCCAACTGATCAAGTCAGCAAGAGCAAACAGGACAAATGCCTCCTTTTGGGAAAAAAAAAGTCTGAGACAGGACTTAACAAGGGGAATGTCCTGGCCAAAAAGATTATTGAAAATATGCCTATGTCACCCTACTACCATGGACGGTGGCTACACAAGCTCTATAACAGAAAGCCCTCCTGGAAAAGGCTTGTCTGAATCAAACCACCTGTCAGAGGAAGAGTTTAAGAACATAAGAATGACCATATGGATTCAAACCAATGATCCATCTAGCCCATGTCCTGTCTTCTGACAGTGGCCAGTGAAGATGCTTCAGAGGCAATTAACAGAACAGTACAATTATTGAGTGTTTTATCCTCCATCGTCTGCTCCCATGCTCGGACAGTCAGTGCTTTGCAGATGCCCAGAGCATGTGGTTTCATCCCTCATTATCCTGGCTAATAACCACTGATTAACTTCTCCTCCATGATCTTATCTGGACCCAATTATACGTTTAGCCTTCACAACATCACCTGGTCATGAGTTCCACAGGCTGATTGGGCGTTGTGTGAAGAAATACTTCCTTTTGTTTCTTTTAAACCTGCTGATCATTAACTTCACATGTGACCCCCTGTGAAGGGATAAATAGCTCTTCCTGATTCATTTCCTCCACATCACTCATGATTTTATAGCTCTCTATCTTATCCCCTCTGAGTCGTCTCTTTTCCAAACTGAAAATTCCCAGTCTTTTTCTCTCCTCATCTGGAAGCTGTTCCATACCCCTAAAGATTTTTGTCACCCTTGTCTGTACATTTTCCAAGTCTAACATAATTTTTCTGAGATGGGGTGACCAGAACTACACAAGGTATTCAAAGTGTGGCCATACCACAGATTTAGAGATTCACATATTTCTGTCATATAATTTATCCTTTTCCTAATGGTTTTGAAAATGGGTGACAGGTGGAGGCACCCTTCGGGGAGGCTAGCCCTCCAGCCTCACTCCTTCTGCATGAGACATATCTTACCCTGCAGCCAGAATGCTGAGGCCCCTCCACATCCTGGAGATGCCCAGAGCCTCCACAGCACCCCCATCCATGCCGCAACACCTCTCTTGAGACCTGAAGCCAACCTGGGGAAAAGTTTGTCTTTTCCCAAAGAATCTGAGCTTGTTATATGCACCATGCAGGTTCCAGGGCAGCTGAAGAGGTGATTGTGACACTGCCTCCATATTCATCACAGTAGTATCATTGTGATTGAGTATGACATCGTTATAATGCATCTTGTACAAAATGTGTCCGGTGAGGTGTCTATGAAGAAGTCATGGTATTCCGAATATGATGATCATATTTATATGCATGTATCATTTTTATATCTGAATTTATGAACATTAACTATGTATCTATATTTCAAATGTAGTTACACTGGCTTGACGAACACTAAGTAGAATGCTTCCATTGAAGACAGCTAGTTTTGAAGGGCCGATTCAGGTTAATGGGCCATTAGAGGAAACAACATCCCTTAGAAGAAGTTTATTCCCCACCAGGTGAGCCTTCCTGAGAATGTTCCAGACAACCTATCAGTAATGGCTGTTATAACTCACTAGGGCATGCAAAGGCAGGTGTGATAAATGAAGGTGAGGGGGTAGCTCCCTTTCAGACTGTGAAATGCACCAACCAATCCATGCAACAAACCTCGATGCCAACTCTGCCCACATATCTACACCAGCGACACCATCACAGGACCTAACCAGATCAGCCACACCATCACTGGTTCATTCACCTGCACGTCCATCAATGTAATATACGCCATCATATGCCAGCAATGCCCCTCTGCTATGTACATCGGCCAAACTGGACAGTCTCTACGGAAAAGGATAAATGGACACAAATCAGATATCAGGAATGGCAATATACAAAAACCTGTAGGAGAGCACTTCAACCTCCCTGGCCACACTATAGCAGACCTTAAGGTGGCCATCCTGCAGCAAAAAAACTTCAGGACCAGACTTCAAAGAGAAACTGCTGAGCTTCAGTTCATTTGCAAATTTGACACCATCAGCTCTGGACTAAACAAAGACTGTGAATGGCTTGCCAATTACAGAACCAGTTTCTCCTCCCTTGGTGTTCACACCTCAGCTGCTAGAACAGGGCCTCATCCTCCCTGATTGAACTAACCTTGTTATCTCTAGCTTGCTTGCTTGCATATATATACCTGCCCCTGGAAATTTCCACCACATGCGTCTGACGAAGTGGGTATTCACCCACGAAAGCTCATACTCCAAAACGTCTGTTAGTCTATAAGGTGCCACAGGATTCTCTGCTGCTTTCAATTAGAAGAGGACTCTATTAACTTTCCCTTGCCAAATGATCTGGGTGATACACTCTGATCCCCAAGAATCCCTCCAAGAGAAGCTGAAGTGTTTTTGCTAGCCAGGGTTGACTGAATCCAGAGATTTTGATTGTCCAACAGACTTCTCTTCATCCTCACAGGATCTGCATCCTGTATTAGGCAAATTAGAAGCGTGACAGATAACTCAGAGAGTTATTTCCACTGGGTGGGAGGGGTTGGCATCACAAACACTACATTTGCACTAATATCCAGTTGAGTGTGCAAGTTACTTTAACCTTGCTCATGTAACAGGTAATGTGCGTAAATTACATTGAAACCACTATTATGCTCCTCTGTCATGCACCTCTGCTCTACCCTTTTCTGAAACACAGATGAGCGGTTCTTTTGGAAAGTCTTGCACAGGTATTACAAAATTGTTGAGTGCAAGACTTTCCAAAAGAACCGCTCATCTGTGTTTCAGAAAAGGGTAGAGCAGAGGTTACCTGCATTCCTGCATTCACAATCAAGTCAGACAATACAATTGTTGACAATGCATTTGCTGATTAAATTTCCAGGAGAAAATAAACCTGGTGCTATTGGGGAACTAGTAACTGCTATTCCCTGGGGTCTCGTCTTGCTCGGCCTGGAGCATGATAGGGCCCAGAGCACACTGCATCTATAGAAATGGGAGCCCTTGAGAAATCCTGACATGGGTCATCGGGGTTTTAATACTCTGAGCTCGCTTTGAATGTCAGATTTCTGGGTAGCTGAAATTATTCACTGTGCAGCATTGGCAGAAGTAGGGGAGGAGGTCCCAAATGAGCTATCGCTGCCTGCCCTCCAGCCCAGTCACTGCATCCTCTGCTGCTTCAGACAATATCTGCAAATGTGAACAGCTTACAGCCTTTACCTTTCACTTCACATTTTAAAGATAGTGAAACCAGCCAACGTACCCAATTCCTGCTAGAATGGGAGCCGCTGAAACCTCAGGTCTTCACCGTAAAGGACAAGGAACCATCAGAGAGATTGCACAGGCAGCAGGCAGTATCTTTCGAACAGGGAGGCAAGTGTCTTTATGAAGCATGTCTGCACGTTCCCTTGGGGGCTACTTGGCCATCAGGGAACCTCAGCTGCTTGGCTTAGTGTGCACCAGCTGTAACCTTGTCACAGCCAATGGCAAACTGCAGGAGGCTAAATCACAGGGGATGCGGGGGGATGCTACCCCAATGGACTGCAGCTCCAGCCCTGCTGCAGGCTCTATTCCTGGAATCCGGGTTTGTTGTCACTGTTTGTATGCTTCCGATTAGTCACATGGCTACCTCCGGGGTGGCCAAGTGGTAACAGTGTCACAGCTGTGATCTTGCTGAAATAAAATTAATAAATAAGTGAATTAATAATGAAAATATTATTAATATAGGATCAGATTTCTTCTCAGTAGTCCCTTGTCCTGTATTACAAACTCAGGATGCAGGCCAGGGAAGAGAGATTCCACAAGGCTCTGTACATGGAAATTTCCCTTGGATCATTCCAGGAGGAGAGGTCCCGCCCCTTCTCCCTGAGGAATGAAAAGCGGGAGCCAAGATCCAGGGATCCCCAAAGTTATGCACAGATCTCAGTGACCCACTGGTAGCTAGGCCCATCTGTAGTAAGATGAAGCCCTGAAACTTAAGCCCATGCATCAGAAGCTTGGTGTGAGGCCTGAGGCCTGAACCAAAGTAACCACAACTTTGCCAATATAAAGTGAAGTTAAGCCTTGAGCAAGAGGCAGGCCCTGCTCACAGAATCTGGGAAGAACAGGGCTGATGTTGCAGAAACCTACATACCTAAGAGTGTGGTAATCTAGCCGTCCAGTCCCAGACCTGGACTTTAGTGTCCACCAGTCTGGTCCTGTCCCAAACCTGGACTTTTGCGTCCAAAGTTTGGGGGCTTACCTGAAACTCCCCCAAGCTCACTACCAGCTTGGGATATTCCCAGCGCTACCAGATTCAGGAAATTAATCTATGGGGCCGATCCACCCTTCCTCCCTCTGTGTCCCAACCCTCCTTGGTGGACACCCAGATTCCCAATCCTGGATGCTAAAGCAGGGACAATACCCCTTCCCCCTCCTCTCAAGGCTTGCCTCGCGGCTAACCTGGGTGAAGGAAGAAACCAGCTTTCTTCTGCTTCCCTCAGGACGATGGAGATGCAAAATACCCGCAGCTGGGCTCTGCCACCCCCCTTGCTCCAGGAACGAGGAAAAACTGTAACCACAGAACAGAGAGAATTCTTCGTCTCTTTCCCCGTAGTCTGCTCTTTCCCTGGAGCCAAATAGGAAATAGCCCACAGCCTGCTTTCCTCTTGCTCCCTAGGAAAAGAACTTTCAACAAGGTTTAACAAGAAAACTTATAGAAAAAAAGAAAGAAAATATAAACAATCATCTTGCATTAAGAAACTCAATACAGGCTCTTGCTTATAAGAAAAATATAAGAAACAGTCTGATTTAAAAGATAGCCCAATTAAACCAGCAGCAACAATTAACATACATAAATACACCCCAGACCATCATAGCTGAATTACTTTGCGGTTCCTGGGTACTTACAGATGTTAGAAGAAGTATTAGGAGAGAATTAGAAGAAGACTTGTTTCCCATAGCTAAGAAAACAACAAGACATTACCGGTATACAAATTCCCGCCCCTGACTTTAAACAATCCAGTTCTCTGATTGGTCCTCTGGTCAGGTGTTCGGTTACCCTTTTCAGGTAAAAGAAACTTAACCCTTACCTACCTATCCATTTATGACAAAGAGGTACTAGGCACAAGTCTGCAAACACATTCCCGGGTGGAACAAGAACACCCCGATTCCAGCACTCTCCCCATAGATAACAGGAACATGCTGACCCATCCTAAAGACAGGATCAGGATGACATGATGGATAGGGATGTTTTGATTGAACCAACATGCACAAGGTAATGGGTGGCACCTTGATATATAGAAGGGTCACATCTCAATACGTCAGGAGTGATGTGTAACTCTTTTGTATCTATGTATAAAGATGTATCTCAGAGGGGCTGTCTTTGTCCAGACTAAGGGGCAGTGGAAAGTCCCACCACTGACGGAGCTGAGTCCATTGTCGGGGGCACAGCTGTACTAGCAGAACTGTAGACATCTGATCCAAGGAGCTAGAGATCGTGCTTCGTTTGGCAATAAACCTGGCCAGGTGCCTTTGTACCTTATTTGAGTCTGTGGTCATTGAGGGTTCTCTCGGAGTCTGCTGTGCCAGCAACCTGCGCAGAGCCGGGGCAGCACACAGTTTGCACATGCACGCAGCTGTATGGCTATCAACATTTGACAGAGCAAAGCATCACATTGGTGACGTCTGAACACACCACTCACCCAAAAAGTCTGTGTCTCCACTCCTGCTGTAGGACCTTCTCCAGCTCTCTGGTAGCACAGGTTCATCAGAGATGTGCTACCAGGGCCTGTCACAGTAGCCGCTGCCCACAGGATCTGCTGACGGGGCATTGTACAGGGTGGAGGGGGCTGCACAGAGGTGGGAAGCCTGGTTAGAGTAGCGGATGGACACAACACCCCAGCCACAGACTGGTTGGGAGGTTTCAACCTTTCCATACCCAGAGTGCAGCCATGGATTCTATCAGTGCCACCTTCATTTACGTTATGAGAGAGAGGCAGATAAACAACCCGCAGTTTCTCTTGGGGATCCACACAGTTATAGCAGGGCAGCTTCATGGCAGCAGATCTTTCAGAGAAAAATGATCCATTTTCTATGAAAACTCACCCCAGAAAATGGATGAGAAGGAAACATTTTAGTTTGGATCAAAATTTTTCATCAGGAGAAAAGCTTTCCGGTTTCCAGCCCAGCTCTAGCTCAAACCATGAGGCTCTGTTTCTCGGGCAACAGGATCACACCGTTAGGTGGCAGCACTTGCTCCCCATCAGCCTGCCACTCTCAGGAGCCCCTGAATGTCTGCTAGGATGGCTATGATAACTCTGTAGCTGATTCATCCTCTGTTGCCCATTCCCAGCTTCTGGCAAACAGAGGCTCGGGACACCATCCCTACCCATCAAGGCTAATAGCCATTGATGGACCTGTCCTCCAGGAATTTATCTAGTTCTTTTTTGAAATCTGTTATGGCCTTGGTCTTTACAAAATCCTCTGTCAAGGAGTTCCACAGGTTGACTTTGCATTATGTGAATACTTCCTTTTGTTTGTTTTAAACCTGCTGCCTATTAATTTTATTTGGTGACCCCTAGTTCTTGTGTTATAAGAAGTAGTAAACAACACTTCCTTTTCTGTTTTCTCCACATCAGTCATGATTTTATAGACCTCAATCATATCTCCCCTTAGCCATCTCTTTTCCAAGCGGAAAAGTCCCAGTCTTATTAATCTCTCCTCGTATGGTAGCCATTCCATATCCCTAATCATTTTTGTTGCTCTTTTCTGAACTTTTTCTAATTCCAATATATCTTTTTTGAGATGGGGCGACCACATCTGAACACAGTTTTCAAGATGTGGGTGTACCATGGATTTAAATAGAGGCAATATGATATTTTCTCTCCTATTTTCTGTACATTTCTTATTTATTCCCAGCATTCTGTTCACTTTTT
The DNA here is from genome assembly GCF_003597395.2 of Chelonoidis abingdonii. NCBI lineage: Eukaryota > Metazoa > Chordata > Testudines > Testudinidae > Chelonoidis > Chelonoidis abingdonii. The sequence goes on along the minus strand of NC_133769.1, from coordinate 369,179,897 downwards.
TGACTGCCGCTACATATTGAGTGGATGTTTTCAGAGAACTATCCACAATGACCCCAAGATCTCATTCTTGAGTGGTAACAGCTATTTTAGACCCCATCATTTTGTATGTGTAGTTGGGACTATGCTTTTCAATGTGCATGGCTTTTCATTTTTTAACATTAAATTTCATCTGCCATTTTGTTGCCCAGTCACCCAGTTTTGAGAGATCCTTTTGTAGCTCTTCGCAGTCTGTCTGGATCTTAAATATCTTTAGTAATTTTGTATCATCTGAAAATGTTGCCACCTCACTGTTATCCCTTTTTCCAGATCATTTACTAATATGGTGAATAAGACTGGTCCCAGAACAGACCAATATGGGACACCACTATTTACCTCTCTCCATTCTGAAAACTGACCATTTATACCTACCCTTTGTTTCCTATCTTTTAAACCAGCTACCAACCCATGAGAGCACCTTCCCTCTTATCCCGTGGCAGCTTACTTTGCTTAAGAGCCTTTGATGAGGGACCTTGCCAAAGGCTTTCAGAAAATCTAAGTACACTATATCCACTGGATCCTCTTGGCCCACATGCGTGTTGACCCCCTCAAATAATTCTAGTAGATTGGTGAGGCATGATTTCCCCTTACTAAAACCATGTTGACTCTTTCTCAGCAAATTACGTTCATCTGTATGTCTGACAATATTGTTCTTTATTATAGTTTCAGACAGTTTTCCTGGCACTGAAGTCAGGCTTACAGGCCTGTAATTGCCAGGATCACCTGTGGAGCCTTTTTTAAAAACTGACATCACATTAGCTACCCTCCAGTCATCTGGTACAGATGCTGATTTAAATGATAGGTTACATTTCACAGTTAGTAGTTCTGCAGTTTCAGATTTGAGTTCCTTCAGAACTCTTGGGTGAATCCCATCTGGTCCAGGTGACTTATTGCTGTTTAATTTATCAATTTGTTCCAAAACTCCTCTAATGACACCTTAATCTGGGACAGTTCTTCAGATCTGTCACCTAAAAAGAATGGCTCAGGTTTGGGAATCTCCCTCATATCCTCAGCCATGGAGACTGATGCAAAGAATTGATTTAACCTTTCCACAACAGCCTCAACTTACATGAATGATCCTTTAGCATCTCAGGCTGAGAGTCAGTCATTGCAAGGACCTTAGAGGGAAGGACAGGGTGCCTGCAGGGCTACCTTAGACCCCAAGGGGGCGCTCCGGGTAGCGCTGGTCTTCAGGGACTTGGTCAGAGTAGGCTGTGCTCTTTGAAGGTGTTATTGGGGAGAGATCAGCCCAGCCCTCAGGCTGCTCTAAACTCCACTGAGGCAGGGGGAGAACAGGCCATCGAATAAAATCACTGTAACTGGCTCCTTGCCATCCCCGCTCTCTGTAGCACAGGAAGTGGGGAGCTCTGCTGACACAGCAGGGAATCCAGCTGCGCCTGTCAGTGCTCAGATGGCTGGAAGGCTGGTCCTGTGGTCTGGACACTGCTCTGCGACCCAAGACAGCTGGGTTTGAGTCCTTTGCCCTGTGTAACCATGGGCAAGCCCTTAGCTGTGTCTGAGCCGCTGCACAGGTGGGTAATAGCCCAGCCCTGCCTCACAGCGGTGTAGGGAGAATAAATATATTCCAGGTACTCAGATTATCTCAGACTCTATGATCAGGGCTGTGTCAGGTTCCACAGAGCAATGTCCCTGACATTTGTCTATAAATGGCCGCTTACCACAGCCTCCTGTGACAGCTGCTCCTGGAAAGCCCTATAACTCCAGCACCTCGGTGTCTGTGGCAGATGTGGGGGTGCTTGGGAAGACAGTGAGGGGTAGGTAGTGGATTTCTGAGGGGAGTGTGGAAGTGTCATGAAAATGCTGGGAGTTTCAGTCACCAGACTGTTGTTTGTGAGCCAGTGAGGCTGAAAGGATCTAACTGCCAAACAATGGCGCAACAGCCACAGGGGCCTCGTCTTAGATGGTCTAGCTGGGAGAAATCAGTCGGAGGGCAAAGGTGAGCTTCACACCTTCACCCTGTAACATGGACAAAGCTGAGCACTATGGTGACTGGCTCAGGCTCACACAGGTTTCAGCACAGGCTGCTTCCACAGGAAAGGGACAAAGAGATGGGAAGATGCTTTCAGAGACACAGGGAAACTTGTCTAGGTCCCAAGAGCTCCTTGGGATCCCAAAAGAACGTAAGTTGGGCCAGTTCTGTTCCTCTATCTCCAGAGCAAAGCCTGTCTAACTTAACTTGCAGTGAGACATCAGCTAGACAAGTGTAGACATGTGACAGCTGCTTGTTATTTTAAAACCATTTTCTCTAATGCTTTGTGATATTTGGCAATAAAAATACTACTTTTTAAGGAGGCTGGAGGTGACTCTATAGCTCTGGTCACAAGCACCCAAAAGGAAGAGATTGAGGTGTCCAATCGGACCTGCTTAGTGATAAGCATTTAGCTTAGATAGGGTGTTATTCCCAGCTGAGTGGGATAATTGTGAGACTCACCAAGACAGGAAAGTACTTGTTTTAGAAGGTAAAAAGGCCATATTTCCAGGTTTTACTCTGAAAGTCCCAATAATTCTTCACCAGTGTATATTCCTGTTGAGTGCCTATTCACAGTAGAAACATACTCATATTCCGTCCAAGATAACGAACCACTCAAGAAAATGATTCATAGAATTTAAGGCCAGAGGGGACCATTAGATCATCTAGTGTAGAAGTTCTCAAACTGGGGTGGCAGGCACCCCTGGTAGGGGTGTGGAATGTATTCGGGTGGGGTAATAAGAAGATTTAGGGGAAAAATCCTTCCTGTGCACATTTTCCCCACAGAGATGAATAACTAGCCAAGCTGATTCCTCCAGACAGACGTAGTCCTCCTTCAGAGCTGTGCATTTGACTGTAGGTGGCGCTGTGCATTTAAACGGGTTTCTGTTAAGCTCGCACAGCATGACACAAAGTCGGTGCCATCTATACATGGATCCATTTGCTATGGTGCGATGTGCACGTTTCATTGTAAGCAGAGACATTTGCAGTTTTGCTTTTGCTCTTATTCCAGTGGATCATTGCCTCATTCGTACAACAACAACAAAAAATCAAGTGAAAAACAAAGAAGTTGAAACTGATTCAATTTAAGCCCCGTCCCTGCATTTGTCAATATATGTATTTGTCTGGCTTGGAGAGGGATACAAAGAAGAAGGGTAAAAGAGTTTGAGAACCACTGATCTACTCTGACCTCCTGTATACCAAATGCTGCAGAATTTCACCCATTACCCCTGTATTGAGCCCAATGACTCGAGTTTGACTAACTCATAACTTGTGTTCCTCTAAAGTGTATCTTCCACATATGCATCCAGTCTTGGTTTGGAGGTATCGGGAGAAACAACCACCTCCCTTGGGTGTTTGTACCACTGGTTAAGCATCCTCACTGTTAAAAATGTGTGTCTCATTTCCAAATTTAATTTGTCTGGCTTTAGTTCATGTTATACTTTCCCCTGCTAGATTAAAGAGCCTGTTATTACCTGGTATTTCAACCCTGTGAAAGTGCTTGCACAGAGTCATCAAGTCAGTTCTCAATCTTCCCTACTTCTGCTCACTACATCCCAGTTCATATACTAAGGGTAAATTGGAAACGAAAAAAGAGGAGAAGTAAATCTGTCAGCAGGACACCCATCACAGAGCGTGTGGGGCAGTGTCTTCTGCCTCATGTTCTTGAGTTTTACAATCAAAAGTTCCTTTACTCTGCTCCCCCACCACACCCCACGCACTGTGGTTGCCGTTGGTCAGTGAAGACCCAGGGTTCCGAAGTGTATCTGTATGAGTTCACCTGGGAAAGAAGACCCCTTGCTTGCTCTGCCATCTGAACACTCTCCCCTGGCCGCCCCGCTAGCTGATATTGCTCTCCTCTAACTGCCCTGCCAGCCGTGGTGTCTCTGCTTGCCACCCCAACAGCCACAGTTTCTCTCCACTGGCCAACCTGCTAATTGCTGCTCCTGCCAGCTGAGTGTCAGTTACTATCCACTACCACCTTCATCTCTGCAGTGATGTCTGCAGGTCAGTCTCTTAGTCACTGTCCACTCTCAGTGATTGCCAGCTTGTAGCAGACGGGGCAGAAATGCTGTCACACCACCAGGGATTTCAGCTCCCCTTGGAGCATTTAAAATAACAAGAGGTTCCTAATGGAGACTATTTAGCTCTATCAGTGGGGAGGAACAGATTAAACCAGACTGGAGATCCTTAAGGAGAATGCACATCTACTGGCTGGGATAACTATCTGCATCTCTCTTACTCTAACAGAGAGACAGACGTTTGAGCCCCAGGCTTAGCAAGGTCCTTTCAACCATGAAATGGACACTGGAATTTCTCATTTAGTACACCCTTGCTGTTGCTCTGAGGGTAAGACAAAATCAAGAATTTGGGATGAAACTGTTACAAAAGATGCAGTCCCATGAAACCCGATGACACAGACATGCTCAATTGTTTGATCATCTGAAGCAAAACAGAACAACAAAAGGGATGAAATGGACTATTATACTCAATCTAGAACTTATCCACCATTCTATTTGACAGGTTAAGGCAGAGGTTGGCAACCTTTCAGAAGTGGTATGCCGAGTCTTCATTTATTCATTCTAAGTAAAGGTTTTGCGTGCCAGTAATACATTTTAATGTTTTTAGAAGTTCTCTTTCTATAAGTCTATAATATATAACTAAACTATTGTTGTATGTAAAGTAAATAACATTTTTAAAATGTTTAAGACTCTTCATTTAAAATTAAATTAAAATGCAGAGTCCCCCCCCACCCCCGACCAGTGGCCAGGACCCAGGCAGTGTGAGTGCCACTAAAAATCAGCTTGCATGCCGCCTTTGGCACATGTGCCATAGGTTACCCACCCCTGGGTTACGGTAATTAGCAGAGAAGATGTCACCTTTGAATATAAATTAGATGGAGCATTTTTGCTGCCATCCAGTGGCTGGAAAAAGATTTGGCCCCTAGATGATGACTCAAAAGTGGGGAGGATGTAAAACCTATATCACCTCACCAACAAATTCAACTTCCCTTATGCACGGAATACCTTACTGGACTTGGAAAAAGAAAGCCATTGTCATAACTTGATGACTGGGAGGAGTTTAGCCACATATAAACTTGAATATAAGGATGAAGGATGATATGAAGAGTACTTTATAGCTACTGTTCAGATTAAATCAGGAAACAAAAAGTACATTCTGAATGTGACTTTTGAACTTAAGGTTTGTGATCCAATTATTGATTATGACTATAACAATCCAATACCTGATGATGTAACATGTCCAATGATGGAACCAGGACACGCTAGTGGTCTCACCACATTACCCATATTAGCAGAATTAATTAATAAAGTTTGGTTTATGTATATTCTCGTGGTGTTAAATTTGTCTAATTAGTATCTAGGTGAATTTAACTATTGTCAGTGCACCAAAATGGCTTCCTTTTTCTCAGTACTCCTGGTGGACAGGATTGCAGTTTATGAACAACACGTACGAGATGTTGTTCTATTGGAGATGAATAATGAAATCCATAACTTGCTTATCTCTAGGAGAAAGCGTGGTGTGAATACTCTTGGAATTTTAGGGTCCCTGACAGGACTATTTGCTTCAGGGATGTCAGTTTGGAATCGAGAGATGTTTGGAAGATTTGCAAACATATAGCTTACATGTTACAAGAGGAAATCAACCAGGTGGTCAACCCAATGTTACAGGGAATAAGGGGATTGTCACAGGAAGAGCGATTTACTGTTTACAACATGCATGATGTATCCCAAGTATTTAAGGAGACGCAACTTAAAATAAATCAGCTGGTCTCTTTAAACAATTATCAGCACAAGGATCAGTATTTAGGAAAGGAGATTCTCTGTTCTGCGTATGGAGAGTATGTTGTAAACACAATCACTAATGCATTGCAATCTCTAAGACTAGGAAAGGTTCCTCATCTAATCAAAGATAAGCAATTATTGAGTTGGTATTTTCCCAGATGTTTTCAAAGGTTGGGAAAGGAGCAATCCACATGTTTGGATTCATGCAAGCATTTATTAATAGATACAATGATAGAGATGGGATCTGTGACACCTCACCACAACCGAGACAGTTGTTATTTTTCTAAAATTGTATGATCACACGATCCTTCTACATCTCATTCAGCTTCAATAGCTCTTTGCTTTAGCTTCTCTAGGCTCTGCACCTCCCATTCAAGAACTGAGGAACCTGGACCTGAACTCTTGGCATGCCAGAGGCGGGGCTGGTCCTTTGTTTTTTACCACCGGGTCATCAAGGAGGGGTGTGAGCATATTAAGCAAAGGCTTTAGAATGCATAATGCCATATGTAGCTTTAGAAGGATAATACTGCATTTGTAACTCTGATTATTTTACCATTTACTTACTATTTGAGTCCTATTCCATTTATCTCAATAAAAGTCTTTAAGGCTTTATTTGTCTCTGCGTGAGCATCCTGTCATACCCCTGAGGATCCTTTGCAAACTCTGTGTAATATGATTCTGGAACAAGAACCTTATTATCTTCTGATCAGATTAATTGGAGCATTTATAACCCCTATTATCCAAATTAATAATATTAACCTCCCAAAATCAAGAAACACTCAGGATGACTGTGAACCATGATGTGATGTGGCTGTGAAGAAGGCAAATGAGATCCTAGAATGTGTCATGTGAGATAGGAAGATATTAATATCCTTATACTAGGCACTGGTGAGATCTCCTCTGGCAAACTGTGTAAAATTCTGGTCACTCCTATTCCAGAAAGAAGAATTCAGACTGGAACAGGTGCAGAGAAGGGCTCCTAGGATGGTCAGGACAATGGAGGGCCGGACTTTCCTGGAGACTGAAAGAGCTTGGCTGGTTTAGGCTAACACAGTGCAGGCTGTGTGGGAATCAGATTGCTCTATTAACACCAGGGAGGAGAAGAGCTTCTAAAGTTAAACGACAGTTCGGGAATCAAGAGACTGTGTGGGAATCTCAGCTTTCGGTTTTCTTTAAAATGTTTATTTAAAAAAGTGAATTGCAGAAAAGCTAGAAAACCAAAGGTGACCACAAAGGCTCAGAAACCAGAGGCACATGAAAGTGAAGCCCACATTAGTATACTTTTAAATCTCATTCATTATTTTTAAACCAATCTCATGATTTTGAGGGGGCATGACTAATAATTTTTGGGTGGGGCTTTGCAATACTAGATACCTAGTTTAAAGAGCAAGTAGCAAAAGACACAAAAATGAACAGCATTTTTTTCAAAGTACATAAGAAGCAGGAAGCCTGCCAAAGAATGAGTGGGACCACTGGACAATTGAGGTGCCAAAGGAGCACTCAAGGAAGATGAGGCTGCTGCATAGAGGCTAAA
>NC_133769.1:369129552-369172434 GCF_003597395.2 Chelonoidis abingdonii | reverse complement strand
GGTGGTTTTCATACTTTCATCCCCAGAACGGGTGGCACTGTGGTGGTGATACTGGGAGATGGGTTCTAAGGAATTGCTTGTAAGGGACTGGGTGTAGCCAGTGGGGTGCGTTAGACCGAAGTGTTTGTTGGCTGGTTTTGGTTGTCTTAGAGGTAAAAAACCCCAGCCAAGGGCGTGACTGCCCTGTTGAGCAATTGTGCCTGAATTGTCATCTCTCAGTATAGAGCGTGTCCCCTCCAGAACTGCTATCCGTACACACTGCTAAGAAGGACGACTGAATGATCTACAAGGTACCCTTAGTGGCCCTTGAACACTATGTATCATGCAGGTCACTAAATCGAGAGATGATTAGATGCACTTGTGTGTCCCACCACAGCTTTAATAATCTCTAGCAACATTTATAAGTCTAATTGCAGATTTCCAGTGAAAATGTCTACAGGTGCGGGGCTAGGCAGGAGTAAGATCAGATGTTATTGTTCATAAATAAAATAAGTTTTGATTACGTCTGCTTCTCGATATAGAAAACCAGATATTAACACTAGATTCGAATGATCGTGACTTATTCGTTGCTATTTGACCACAGAATATACTCCTGACCAGTGGAGATGTGTACCTGATATTTTGTGGCCACTTGTGCTCTTCCACAGTGGGATCATGGGACGAGTGGGGGAACCCTGATTTCCAGATTCAGGGTGAACCCTAAGTAGCAGGCGTTGAGAATTGAAACTGCATAAGGAGATTTTCTCGCAGTCCTTTAAGCTTCTGTGAGTGCCTTGACCTTCCCTTAACATCTTAACCAGTTAATGAGCCTCACATACACCCGTGAGACTGTGAGTCAGTTAGCATGTAGTCCGATTTTAGAACTGTACAAATTCAAGCATTCTGAGGCCAGCTTCTCCCTTCCATCCACTAGTATAAATCTGGAGTCAAACCAGCAAAGACAATGTCAGATGTACCCAGTGTATCTGAGCTCAGAATACGACACCCATGCATGCACAGAGCATGTATTGCTCCAGAGGGAACCGACATACTCACAAATTTCAGATGAACAGAGAGCAGGAAATGGGGATATTCACCAGACAGGATAGACTGCATGAAGGTTTTCATGCGAGGCATCCCTGGCTTTCAGCTTCCAGGAACACTGTTAATATGGGTTTCCCTCAAAAACGCCGCCAGGGTTGCTGATCATCTGGGAACCAAACATTTCTGTGTGTTCCTTTTAACCCTATAAGTGCTGCTACCAAGCCTCCGCATCCTTAGCTAGTGTAATCGCATAGCTCTATTGCCTCCATGAGCTGCACTGAAATTACGATGAGTTCAGGATCTGGCCTGCATTGCACGAGTGTGCTACCCACTTGTTTACACCACTTAAGGATCTGATCCTTGGAGCTCAACGAACTAGATCAGTTTACACCAGCTGATGTTCTGTCCATTGATATAATTGGTCTAGGCAATTTACACCGGGTTGGTATTGTCTTGGAAGCTGTGTTGCGTAGGGGGTGGCTTCCGGTATCGGGTTGCATAGTCTAATACAAAAAAAACCCAAAGGCCCACATTGAGTATGCCCCCCAAGTTTGTCTTGTCTAGGGCCCAATCAATCCATGGCTATGCGTCAAATGGTACCTCTATTATTGGAGAAGTATCAAAAGGGGCCCGTAAGTGTGGGCGAGAGCTACGTAGCTGACACTCTGACAAGAGTGCAGTATCAGCCTGACTATCTTCATGTACCCCTGGCCAGAACTCCGCAGGATTCTTTGGGCCTGGTTTTCTGTACCCCTAAGATGTCCTCCAACAGGTGACTGTGGGCGAGGCTCAATAGCTTTTTGATGTTTTTTGGCACCAGAAGTTGATGTATCTCCTGCCTCCTGCATTGCCCCAATGGTACAGGATCTTTCTTCACTATAAAATAGGGTCCTGGACCTCGGACCCTTCCCTCCACTGGTATCCCATCTATCTCAAGCACCTCTTCCTACATTATCATATCTTGGTCCTCTGCCTGGTCTGTCCAAAGTCTTTTCCGACCTAACGCACTAAGCCCATGCAGCTCGGCTTCTGCTTGTCCAAAGCTCGATCACCATCATGGCTGGGGCAACCTCTGCGCTCACCTTCCTGTTGGAGTTTCTCTGATGGCTGCTCGTGGTCCATCTTGCCCTGCTAAACGGTTCTTTTGGCCTGATCAAGGATCCGGGTTCTCCAAAAGCCTTCGCGGCCTTCTCTTTCTCTTTTTCCCGGGCCTTTTGGGGTCGAGAAATAGACCTGAGGAAACTCAAAAACGATTGGGGAATTGGCATTCCCCAGATGATCACTCCAACAGGGTCTCCATCCCTCCAGCCTCTTAGAGGAGTAACTTATCAAACCCTGGATAGTCCCTCCCAATAATACAGGATATCTATCTCACTTGGGATTTGTGGGCAATGGCTCATGCCCCATGCATGTATGTCATTGCTATGTGTTTTGGCTTGCCAACAGCTGGCTACTTTTTAACCAGCTAGCTGATATAGGGTGATAGACTCTCGAGTCCACAAGTTGCTGTAGTCTCTTCTTTCATTTATCTTCACTGCTTGGTGTAGTTATGCGTGGCAATGCGACGCCGCAAGGTGGATAAGGGGCCAAGACCTCCCATCCCAAGTTGCATTGCATAGGCTCCTGTGCTGGGAACACTGTGCCTCTATGTATCCACTCACACAATGCATAACATCTAAATTGTTTCTAATTATTCTTCTATCATGTGGGCTAGTGGGTTTAATCCAGGGTCCCCCTCAGGTAATCCTTCTTTCTGGAGTCTCTGCTGGTTTCACGCTCGACAGCCAAAAGCTTCTGAAATAAATGTAGTCAAACTTTACTAATTCGGGTCACGGAGAACTGAAAATGATGCTAAAATTGTTGATTGCTCTAGTCTAGCTGTTGGGCTCCAGACTACAGCAGGAATCTCCTGCAGGTGATGTTAGGGTTTCCATGTTCCGACCGTCAAAAGGATCCTTTGTCCCATTCTTCTTCATGGGAAGGCTGATCTTGTAGCCTGCAACAACATCGATGGTGTGATGGCATGCCCTCAACACGTTCACGATCCAGATGAGTGGAGGACTGTTCATTATTCATCGACAGTATGAGTCTTAAAGCTGTTTTCCTGAATAATGGCAATGTTTGCATCAATTCCAGTTGGTCTGCAGTCCCATATGAAGGAAACCCTATGACAGCATGAAACAACATTTTGAGGTGCATAAACTAGACCAACATCAAATGGTAGCTTTTGTGGCGATTTGAAGGTTGTGCTCTCTCTGCTTGGTCTGCAGACTGGATACACAAGTACTGCTGTTTTCGACTGCGAAACGGATAGTCGTGCAAGAGATTCCCACTGCATTCAAGAAAGATGGTCACACGACGGTCATATGGAGTCTGGGAGAGAAAAGTGTTAGCATCCACCACGTGTGTTGAATGAAGGAAGATTTTTTACACCCTACACATCAAGCTGGGTCTGATGAAGAACTTTGTCAAGGCCATGGACAAACACAAGCGCTTTTCAAGTACTCCATGGGAAAAATTTCCAAGGTTAAGTGAAGCTAGATAAAGGAAGTGTCTTGTTGGTCTCAGATTCGTGAACTTCTTCGAGATGATGCATTTGACCCCATGCACTGCGTCAAGGAAAAGACGCATGGAAGACCTTTCCAGTTAGAGTGCAATAAATTTTCTCGAAACACAACGCAGACACTAAGTTGTTGGGTGGAAAAAACCTCCTCAAGGCATAGAAAGCCTTGGTTGCAACATGTCACTAAAAGATACATTTTTTGCAAAACTCTCATCTAGATTTTTTCCAACCGAAGCTGCAGAGCGTGCGCGAGAGCACGGCGAGCGATTTACCAGGACATTGCAACAAGGAGAAACGCCTATCAGGGCAAATGGAGCGATCAACTGCTTGCAGACTATTGCTGGACAGGACAGAAGAGCTCCCATTTAATGAACAAGAGACAAGCCAAGAGAGCCGAGTAGACACTGAATAGGCTAAACTCATGTAACATAATAGTTATTGCCTTTGTTCATAAATAATTTGTTTATAACCTTTTTGCTGATTTTTAAAGTTTACATACCAAGACAGGTTGAAATATTATCATGTAAAGCAAACCCTAAACACATGAAAAGACCTAGGTTTACAATTTATGATTAAACTCTACTATCTATACAAATTATACACAGGACAGAGACATAAAATGTAAAAACTTAAATATCTTAGAAACAGTAGCCAATCAGTTGTTTTAATTGTCATCTTTGAATTCAGCACATCAAAATACATAATAAATACCACACTTCATCTCTGAAGGAGACAACTTCTCAAAAATTGTAGAACAGTGCTTTCAGCTCCCCTCTTCCTCCACCACCTAGGACTCCCCAGGGATTTGGCTGTCCCACCTTCCAGGGCTGGGGTTGGGTGTTTTGGTGTTGGGTGTTTCGGTAGTTGGGTCAATTCCCTGGTGGTCATGAGCCTTTCTACCAGCGTGATCATCTCGTCATAGGTGGACAGATCGTTCTGGCCTACCCATTTGCAGAGATCTGGTGGCAGTGCCCTCATGTACCAGTCGATGACCAGAACCTCTAGTATCCCTTCTGGACTCTGGGACTCTGTATGCAACCACTTTCGTGCGAGATGGATGAGGTCATACAATTGGGATAGCGGGGTTTTGTCATCCTGGTAACTCCACTAATGATACCGCTGGGGCCGCACTGCGGTCATTACTCCAATTCTGGCCAGGACCTCTGCCTTCAGCTGGGGGTAGTCTGCTGCAGCCTCTTCAGCAGATCATGGTAGGCCTTCTGGGCCTCCCCACACAGGAATGGGGCAAGGATGCGACCACTGATCTTGAGGCCAGGCCTCCTATAGGGCTGTCCTCTCAAAGGCCAGAAGGTATGCCTCTACATCATTCTCCCACGTCATTTTCTGATCCCAATGGCTAGCCCATATGAACCGCGTCCCATCATGGCCACGGTTCAGCTCTGTAAGGGTCTTTACCTGGTTTACCAGTTCCTGCAACATAGCTCGGTTTTCAGCAGCTTGGTCCATCAGCAGGCGATTAGTCTCTTGCTGCAGCCGCACTAGTTCTTGCTGGGTGGCTGCCTGGACACGGGTAGCCTCCTGCTGGGCCGCCATGGCTTGTATCAGTGCCCGCACTACATCATCCATTGTGGTGACAAAAAAAAATTAATCCTCTCTCTTTTTTTGTTTTTTTAAATCACCCTCCTTCTTCCGCCGCGCTGTGGACACCAAAAATCCCATCTCTGACACCAGTTGTGACAAAGTTCCTCCTTTACCTTGGTGGATCCTGCGCTTATTGGCGGATTTGCTCACCTCAGTGATCTTCCCCTTTGGTGGAACCCACAGTCTGGGTCAGCTCCTCGTGTGTCTGATCAGAAGTTGCAAGGTTTGGGGGGAACCCAGGCCAGCCCTTTACTCCGGTTTCCAGCCCAGGGCCCTGTGGATTGCAACTGTCTATAGTGCCTCCTGTAAAAGCTGCATGACAGCTACACCTCCCTGGGCTACTTCCCCATGGCCTCCTCCAAACATCTTCTTTATCCTCACCACAGGACCTTCCTCCTGGTGTCTGATAACACTTGTACTCCTTAGTCCTCCAGTAGCACACCCTCTCACTTCAGTCTTGCGCCTCTGTTCCCAGTCCTCACACGGCACTTCCTCTCCTCTGGGCTCCCTCCCATCTGACTTGGGAGTGAGCCCTTTTTTAACCCAGGCCCTGATTTAGCCTGCCTTATTGGTGCAGGTGATCTAATAGCTGTCTGCCTTTAATTGGTTTCTAGCAGGTTCCTTGTTACTCTAGTGCAGCCCTGCTTTGTTGTCACTCAGGGACAGAAAATACTCATCCAGTGCGGTATATTTGCCCTACTACCAGATCTGTAGACACTGGTTTTGGGTCTGTCACAATATATTGAGTATAGTGTCTTCGTCTACACATTTTGACACTCACAATTTACCCTTTTTCCAGACAATTATAATGTTGAACTAGCAACCCGTGTCCACTAAGATCCTTGGGTCCTATTCTGTTCATCTCAGATCTGCTTACCTTCATCAGGGAGTCGAGTCGCAAGGACTGAGGTCCAGTTATACCTGGTAAGCCTGATATGAGATTTGACATTGGTAATCTGACCTGTGAACTGAATTCTAAAGGAACTTTTTGAAACTACGAAGTCACTATCTCTGCAGTGAATCGCACATCAATGAATGAACTCATTCTGGATATAGAAATATTTTTTCATACTCTCTCACTTGTTTTTACTAATTTTAGTTAGTAATGAGTGTCTGTCTGTATCTCAGAAGTAAATCTGGCATTAGATAAGGCTCAGGGAAATGTTTCTCTGGAGAAAATACTGTGCAGAACTGTAACATGAAAGAAATGTTCCTGTGTCTGTTAGGGGTAATGACTTGCCATGAAGGGAGCTATCCCAACTCCAAGCAATGTCCTTGAACAGCCATGTGTGCAAACAGGGAAAACATATTCAAGTTGTTTCCTGTTAAAGGGGAAAGTTTCCAGCCCAAGGTCCTTTCAGCTGAGTGTGACTTCTCATTTGGAGAGAGTTAACACAGTTCTCCCTCACCTTTGTCTTACAATAAAGAAAATAACATTGATAACAACATTTCCCTACCCCTGAATTCGTACGAGGTGATTTGTACCCGCACCAGCCAAAGTAGATCACTTTAGCAACACCATTACTGCTGAGTATCTAGGAAGACTAGGTGTGTTCATGTAAATACTGTTGCTTCTGAAGTCTTTTCCACTCCCAGTAGCTGTCAGGGGAACTCATTTAGCCTTATGCACCGAACAATATGCAGGATCGTGCCATAGAAGAGACTGGACTCATTGACTTAGGTGGTCGCTTCCAGGCCTATTTGCCCATTTTGCATACCATCTGGAGCTCATTGAGTTTGCTTACCAACTCTGACCCTGCTGTGCATCCTGGATGATGGATTTGCCCCTCCATAGATCAGGAGAAAGCATGACACAGCATTCTCATCTGGAAAGGAATTTTTTCTTGGGGCTCCTTTTAGTGATTCACAGAGGTTTCTGATCCTGGCAATCTCAGAATACTGAGCTGCCAGCTGCCCCATCTCAGCCACTAATCCCAGATAGGAAGGATGGTTCAGGGCTTAAAGTGCTGTCCTGGGACTCAGAAGAACTGGCTTCAGTTCCAGGCTCTTCCACAGACTTCTTCTGTGACCTTGGGAAACTCACTTAATCCTCTGGCCTCAACAATATCTCTTTTAATAGGTCAATTTAAGGTTACATCTGGAACAAGGGATGCAGGCCATCCTTGCCGAATGAGGACCCAATCTTGGGAAGCATGACTCTGAAAAAGATGCAGCTCAGTGGTGTGCTGTGGCTGAAAATCCAGTGTAATCCAGGAAGTATAAGCAGGGAATCTCGAGTAGGAGCAGAGATGATATTTTGCCTGGGTATTGGCACAGCTGGAGCACTGCTGGAATATTGTGTCCGTTTATTGCCTACAGTTGGAGGAAGATGTGGATAAATTGGAGAGGAATCAGAGAACAACACGAGAATGATGAAAGGATTAGAAAACTGCTTGAGAGTGATCCACTGAAGAGCTCAATTTATTTAGTTTAACAGAAAGGGGTTATTGTTAAGGGTGACGTGCCAAAGTCTGTAAGTACCTAATGAGGAAAAACATTTAACAATGGGCTCTTCAGTCTAGCAGAGCATTTATAGCATGATCCAATGGCTGGAAGATGAATCTAGACACATTCAGAAAGGATGTGTTTTTAAGAATGAGGGTAATTAACCATGGAAAGAATTTATCAAGGGCTGGTGTGTTCTCCATCACTGGACACTGTTAAATCAAGGCAGGAGGTTGTTCCAATAGTTCTCCTCTCGGAGTTATTTTCAGGGAGGTTCTTGCCCATGCCTCTACAGCAGTCAGACTAGGTGATCACAGTGGTTCCTTCTTGCGGATCTTGGAATCTTCCCAGTTGTGTTAATAACATTGCCCTACAGCACGGGGTGTTGTACTGATAAATATGTCAAAGATCAAGAGGTCCTCAGACCCTACAATAATCTGGGCCATAGATAAGTGCCTCTCCTACTCCCCAGCCCCGTCCTCCCCCAGTGACCTCCTTGCACGGGTCTGCAATGCTTCAGGGATGCTGCATCCCTTGCTCCTCATTTTCCCCTTAGACCCCCACCCCCTTGTTCCTCCCCTTCTCCTGAGGCCCTTCCCCCTGTTCCTTCTCTTCACCTCAAGCGTGGTCCCCAGCCTGGCCAGAGCTGGATTGTGGTAAGAACTGGCCAGGGAGCCCAGGCCACTGTTGGAAGCCCCAGACTCTCCACCTTTAATTGTGGTGTGTCCTGCTGGGTGGGAAGACGGGCTGGGGGCTGTTCTTGGCTCCCCTGACCCTTCTGCCCAGGGAAGGTGAAACATCAGGGCTGTCTGGCTAGCTCTTACCACAGCAAGACTCCAGCTTCCAGCCTGGCCAAGGTCGGGGATATAGGGGAAGTGGAGGAGCAGAGGGTGGTGCCTCAGGGAGAAGAATGGCCTCCCAGGGCTCCTGCATTAATCATCTTTCATACATGACTCAGTCACAAGCACCTTTCTGAGGGAGTCAGGGAAGGGTGGGTGTCCATGGTCCTTGAATAGCCTCTCACCACACAAGGTGCCATGCTCATGGAACATCCAGTGCCCAGACTGCTCAGGAAGGGCCAGGACTACAAATACAGAAGAGCTTTGATCATGCCTCTGCAGCTTTTTTCATGGCATGTAGATTTTTAATCAGAGCCAGGAAAGTGACAGGCCAGGTCTAATGAGAAACAATCGCCACATCCATTCTCTTTGTTAACTGCATCAACAAGAATTCTGAAGTCAGAGCAGCCAAGAATACGGCTTTTTATGGGCCAACATCCCACCAGTCCCCTGTCTCTCCAGAAGCACAAGAATTTTGTTCATGTCACTGCCTCCCTTGGTCTCCTTCCCCCATTGCACTGTCCTCCATCACCAGCAGGTCAGGACATCCATCTCCCATTGTGCCAGGGCTTAGACCTCATCTGAACCGCTCCACAAAGTGGAGATAAGTAGCTCATATCATCTCAGATGGAATGGTCCAGGATGGAATAGGTGGCTGTGGTCCATGTTTTTTTGTCTCCTAAGTCACCAGTGCCATAGCCAGGTGGTGAACTGACCTGTCACTTGAAGAACACCCTGATTATCCTCACACGAAGGTGTTTGCTTTTCACGCTGTACACGATTGGATTCATCAGAGGCGGGACCAGTAGGTATACATATCCCAGGAAAATCTGAAGTGAGTGAGAAGAGCTATTCCCGAATCTGTGTATCACAGGCAAGCCAAGCATTGGTGTATAGATAAGCAAGACAGCACATAGGTGGGCCACCCAGGTGTTCAGGGCCCTGAGGGACTCCATGTGAGATGTGATGCTCAGCACTGCTCTGAGGATCATCACATAAGAGAGGCAGATGAGCAGCTAGTCTAATCCCACTGTTAACAGTGCAATGGACAAGCCATAGATGCTGTTGACTGTGATATCTGAACAAGCTAACGTCATGACTTCTTGGTGCACACAGAAGGAATGGGAGAGGACATTAGCTCAACGGTATTGGAACCGTTTCAGGAGAAAGGGGAGTGGGAATATTAGGGCCACTGTCCTTAGCACACACACCAGTCTCATCTTGGCTATTTTGAGGGGGGTTAAGATGGACACATATCTTAAAGGATTGCAGATCGCAACAAAGCGGTCAAAGGCCATCAATGAGAGCACAGACGATTCAATGTATGAAAGCAACTGGATGAAAAATAGCTGAACAAAACAGGCATCGATTCTGATCTCTCTAGATTTAAACAAGAATATGCCCAGTATCATCGGCATGGCGGTTACCAATAAGCCAAGGTCTGTGATGGCCAACATGGAAAGGAAAATGTACACGGGCTCATGGAGGCTTGGATCTGTTTTTATAATGAGCAGGATGACTGAATTTCCTACTATGGAAATAACATACATTAAGCAGAAAGAGATAGAGATCCAGAGATGGACGTCTTCCAGCCCAGGTATCCTGGTGAGAAGTAACACTGCAGAGTTGGATTTGGTGTCATTGACAGCTGACATAATGTACTGGGTAGGTCCCAGGGGTTTTCAACTTTCCTTCCTGAAAGGAAAAAGAACAGGAAACTAGATTATATTTAACAAGACATCTTTCTGTTGTCAGTGCAAGTCTAGAGATTGCCAGGATCTCAAGGAAGATCGTCAAAAACATAGTCTTGGATTTACCCCACTGATGGGAAGATAGGCACTGCCAGACTGGATAAGACCTCTATTCCATATAGCCCAGTAGCCAGTTTCCGATGCTGGAGAGAAAGATGGAAGAAGTCCTTCAATATGCAGTTATGAGATAACCTGCTTCTAGGGAAAGTTTCCTCCTGACACCCAGCACTTACACATATTTTGTGGTGTAAATCAGGAAGCTTTAGAGCCCTTCCAATACTTTATTAAAAACAATTCTCACTACTGTAATTAGATTTTCTTGTAACCCATATAAACATCCAGTTCATCTACACCAGCGACACCATCGCAGGTCCTAACCAGATCAGCCACAACATCACTGGTTCATTTACCTGCACGTCCACCAATGTAATATACACTATCATGTGCCAGCAATGCCCCTCTGCTATGTACATTGGCCAAACTGGACAATCCTTACGTAAAAGGATAAATGGACACAAGTCAGATATTAGGAATGGCAATATACAAAAACCTGTAGGAGAGCACTTCAACCTCCCCGGCCACACAATAGCAGATTTCAAGGTAGCCATCCTGCAGCAAAAAAACTTCAGGACCAGATTCCAAAGAGAAACTGCTGAGCTTCAGTTCGTTTGCAAATTTGACACCATCTGCTCAGGATTAAACAAAGACTGTACTGAAGAAATCTGTATGTAGGATACTGTTATTTTTCTTTGACCGTATGTGCTGTTTTGCTGTAATGATAATAGCATGTTTCGATTTATGAGGGGTCTTAGTTAACCTACAGATTGTCGTCTTATCAACGGATGGATTTTTTTGTTGAGTCTGAGCAGCTTCACTACACTGTGATATCTTTCCTCCAAATCGGAGCAACTCAGGGTACTGGCATTCCCCAACTATCCCAATTTACATATTTGTGTTGTTCTCCACAGGTGGCAGTTCCGCTGTAAGAACAGACTGAACCTTCTCACTATCCCTGCAGTACAATGGAATTATTATGGGTACGGGTGTAACTGAAGTTTGGGGGGTTACACTCAGGCCGGGCCCTTGTATCCGGCTCTTTAACAGAGCACTGACTCTGCTCTCCCAGGAGCCCCTCTCTGTCTGAACACGGGTTGCTCTTACAGGCCCAGCTCACTAGGTGACATCTATCCTGTCTTTCCATCCAGACTCCAAGAAGGACTGGAAAACTGAGCAGGATTATGACATCACAGGTATCAAGAAGGCTGAACAGCTGTAACAGAAGAATGGCCACACTGGGTCAGACCAAAGGTCCATCTAGCCCAGTATCCCGTCTTCCGACAGTGGCCAATGCCACCTGTTTCAGAGGGAATGACCAGAACAGGGAATCATGAAATGATCCATTCCCTGTCATCCATTTCCCGTTTCTGGTAAACAGAACCTAGTGACAATCAGAACATGGTGTGGCAGCCCCGCCCATCTTGGCTAATAGACGTTGATGACCTATGTTTCATGAAATTATCTAGTTCTTTTTTCAACCCTTTTATAGTCTTGGCCTTCCCAACTTCCTCTGGCAAGGAGTTCCCTGGCTTGACTGTGCATTGTGTGAAGAAATACTTCCTTTTATTTCTTTTCGACCTACTGCCTATTCATTTCATGTGGTGACCCCTAGTTCTTTTGTTCTGAGAAGGAGTAAATAACACTTCCTTATTTACTTTTTCCACACAAATCATGATTTTATAGACCTCTATCATATCCCCTGTAGTTGTCTTTTCTAAGATGAAAAGTCCCAGTCTTATTAATCTCTCCTCCTATGCAAGCTGTTCCACACCCCTAATCATTTTTCTTGCCCTTTTCTGAACCTTTTCCAATTCCAAGATATCTTTTTTCAGATGAGGAGACCACATCTACATGCAGTATTCCTACGTTTTGTTTCCTATGGTTCAGCCAGTTACTGATCCATGAGAGGACCCTTCCTCTTATCCCATGACAGCTTCCTTTGATTAAGAGCCTTTGCTGAGGGACCTTCTCAAAGGCTTTCTGAAAATCCCAGTATGTCAGTGCACTGCAAGGCCTTCAATGGCTTTTATACTTTCCCATGGGGACATCGGAGACATCGGCCAGTTAACTTGTGTTCAGGCCTAAGAAGAACTCAGATGCAACCTGCTGTGAGAAACTCCTTTTAACAAGGATGCTCCTGTGCCAGTACAGGCCACAGGTCAAAATGTGTAACTTCAAGAACAATGGTATTGGAAAAGCCCAAAAGAACCACTACAGGAATGTATTGACTATGACCCCTTCCTTCCAATGCACTGTGGCCTAGTGGATAGAGCACTAGATGGAACTCAGAAGACTTAAGTGCTAGTCCTGACTCTGCTAATGTCATGCTGGGTGACCTTGGGCAAGTCACTGCTCTTCTCTGTGCCTCAGTTTCCAATCTGGAAAAGGGGGCTAATTCTCCAGACCTCCTTTGTAAAGTGCCTTGAGGTCTATTGATTGAACATGTTAGGTAAGAGCTAGGGCTCTTTATTATCTTATGCTATAGGGTGCTTTTCATAAAGCTCCCACTGCTGGAGTCAAGTAATTGATTTGAGAATCTCTGCTCTTCATTTTATTTTATTTGTTAGCCAATTTGAAGACCTCGTAGCTGCAGAGAGAAGCTGGAGATCGTGAATTGAGTGCAACTTAGTGGCTCAGACACCAGAAGGCAATGAAAAGTTCCCCAGATGAATGTTTTTGGAAAATCTCCTTATTTTGAAGCCAATCTCCTGATTTTGGTGGGGCCCAGCTCATGGTGTTGGAATGCTTGGATTGGCCATACCGTGAAAGTTTTTCTGCACTGGTAGCCCTAGATAATCATGTCAGGGCTGCTTCTCACTTCAGGCTGGGAGATTCTGCCTCAGTCACAGGGGTTTTAGGAGTTCCCACAATAGGGAAAAAATATCCCTTGCCTAAGGGCTTGAGAGTCAGAGCTCGGAAAAGACCCAGGGTTTTCCTGGGAATGCTGATGCTCTCTCTCCTGCCTTATTCTCAGCTCAGCAGCTCAGCCCACTTGGGTGGTTGCCCCATCCCATCTCCTGATCTAAGTACAGCACTGACACCTCACAGACTAGAGGGAAATTGCAGGAGGGCAGCCTCTTTGTGACCTAGACACGACATCAGTGCCTGCCTGATGCCAGAGCAGCAACCTGCCCTCAGGTGTAGCCTGGGTACTTGTTGCTGGTTTGAGAGTGTCTGTGTTGAGAGTGTCTGAGTGCCTGAGCCCGAGGAAATGAGTTCACTCTTCCTCTATCTCAACTCTGCCTCCTGCCTAACAATCCTGAAATTCACTCTGCCCTTTCTTGTCTATTATGCTGTGATAAGGCTCGCCAGATCTGAGGTAAGTGAGACTCCTAGAGAGATGGAAAGGCTGGATTGATGCCAGCTGAATGCAGGAACCAAATAGAAGTCTTTTTAAATCAGCAGGCTGGGATCATCTCCACCCAAGAGTCCTCAAAGAACTGGCTCAGGGGGTTATTGGCCCATTAACATTAATTTTTTAACCAATATAAGATTCCTGAGGGAATTCCAGAAGGCTGGAAGTGTGCTAATGTTTTGTCAATATTCAAAAAGGTACGAGAGGTTGACCCAGCTTCTTATAGCCAGTTAGCCTGAAATAATGGACAAACTGATATGGGAATCAATCAATAAAGTATTAAAGGAGAGGAATATATTTAAAGCAGGTTAACAATGTTTTGTGGAAAATGGGCCATGTCAAACATAGATGTGACAAACTTAGACTTTTGTAAGGTGTTGTTTTTCATAGATTTCAAGGCAATCCACCATGACCTTGGTAAATTGTTCCAATGGTAAATTCCTCTCACTGTTAAAAATGGACGCCTTAATTCCAGTCTGAATTTGTCTAGTTTCAGCTTCCAGCCATTCGACCATGTTAGACCTTTCTCTACTAGATTGAAGAGCCCATTTGTAATTATTTCTTCCCCATGTAGGGATTTATCGACTTTTCCTCAAACCACCCTGGACCTCTTTAATCCACATTGACTGAGCTCCTAAAGTCTATCACTACAAGGCATGTTTTCTAATCCTTTTATCATTCTTATGGCTCTTCTCTGAACCCTCTGCAATTTATCAACATCCTTCCTGAATATTAGACAGCAGAAAGGGACACAGGATTCCAGCAGTGGTTGCACCAGTGCCAAATACAGACATAAAATATCCTCTCTCCTCCAACTTGAGATTCCCCTGTTTATGCATCCAAGTACCGCAAGATATTTGGATTAAAAATTAGCACTATACAATATCAATGGAGCACAGGCATTTTCACGCAGCCCAGCCCAGAATTCTACATTTGGGAACAAGGAGGGCAGATTCAGCTTTGGATTTAATGATCTTTAGTTTGTATCATCTGCAAATCTGGCCACTACTCTGTTTCCCCCCTTTTCTAGATCATTTATGAATATGTTGAACAACTGTGTTCCCATTACAGATCCCTGCGGAACCTTGCTATTTATCTCTCTTCATAAACTCACCATTTATTCCTACCTTTTGTTTCCTATCTTTAAACCAGTTACTGGTCCATGTGAAGACCTTCCCTCTTATCCCATGACAACTTACTTTGCTTAAGAACCTTTGATGAGGGATCTTGTTAAAGGCTTTCTGAAAGTTCAGGTACATTATATCCACTGGATCACCCTTGTCCACATGCTTCTTCACCCCTGTAACTTTACGCTCCATATTCTTCATAGAAATATTGTTCTATGAATATGGCATAACTAAGGTATGTTTTATGCAAGATGGGTCATGTGACATGTCATTGGAAAGGTTATGATTTACTGAATGGGATTATCCTATTTGTATGGATGTATCATTTCTGTTTCTGAAGTTAGGAATATGGGCTCTGTATCAATTACAAAAGTGCTTGCACTAGGGGGATGTCCCCAAACAGTAGGCAATCAGCCTGGATGGGCTATTAGGAAGGACAATAGGACTTTGAAGATCCTAATCTTCCTCCTTCCTGAGAAGTTTCCTGGGATGCTGTTTTGACACTGCAGAGTCATGTGATCATGTCACATCATACAATCCATAGAATCTCAGGGTTGGAAGGGACCTCAGGAGGTCAGCTAGTCCAAGCCCCTGCCCAAACGAGGACCAATTCCCAACCAAACCATCCCAGCCAGAGATGTGTCAAGCCTGCCCTTAAAAACCTCTAAGGAAGGACCTTCCACCACCTCCCTAGGTAACCCATTCCAGAGCTTCACCACCCTCCTAGTGAAAATGTTTTTCCTAATATAGAACCTAAACTTCCTCCACTGCAACTTGAGAACATTGCTCCTTGTTCTGTCATCTGCTACCACTGAGAACAGTCTAGATCCATCCTCTTTGGATGCCCTTTCAGGTAGTTGAAAGCGGCTATCAAACCCCTGTCATTCATTTCTTCTGCAGACTAAACAATCCCAGTTCCCTCAGATGGACATCATTTTGGACTAGTGGTATTTTTCCAAAAGGAGGTAGTGAGGGGTCAAACTGGGAGAGAAAGGCTTCCTGTCAAAGCCAAATCCTATTTAAGGATTCGAAAGGAGTTAATCTAGGTTCTTCTTCACCACCTCCCTGCCCAAAAAGGGAAGACTGCTGAAAACACCTGAAGAAATAAAGGAACTAAACTGTGGGGGAGGAGGGCAGGGCCTGAGCCCAGGCAAGAAAGCTGTAGCCTGGGAAAGGAACACGTGGCTAGTTAAGCTGCAAGCAGTGCAGTTTCCCTTCAAGAAACTTTGCAGCTCCCAGGCAAATGGGTTGAACTCATGTCAAACTGTTGTTGTTGTTTTTTAGCGTAAAAGAGCTGCCGTTTAAGGATGATATTGGGGTTATATCAGCACATGTTTGGAAGGATTTGCATAACCCATTCATGGTTTCACCACTCAAGAGTAGCATGGCCATCCCAAATGCATGCAGATAAAACTCCTATATCATGCATTCCCTAAATATATATCTAGGAAACATTGTTGTCCAGAGGTCAGATTTCTCCCCCAAGGTCTGAATTCCATGAATAGTATGAGTGGTTAGTTGTATACCCTGCAATCCTAAAACCTGCAGAGTTTTATCATCTCTGCAGGAGAGAGAACTTTGCAGGTTCTCTCCTTCAATGATTATAAACGCTGCAGGCTCCTGGTACCAGCAATCCCTGTTTCTCCAACCCCTGGATTGTTCCAGTGACCTCTGTTATGGGTTGTGCTGTGTGCCCTATATTGTCTGAATCATAGGAAAGCACAATGCCTACCTATGATGCCTCAGAGTGCAATAGTCTCCCACAAGGAAAAACTTCCATCTGGCCCCACATGGCAATCACCTCTGGCTCATTGTTCTCCCAGGTTTATTGAGGAGTTCTCTTCTAACCCTGCTGCTTTCTCTGTATGTGGCAGGCTTCTCCGAGGAAGAGGAGGCACAGAGAGAAAAAGAAGAAACCAAAAGGTAAGCAGCCCCTGACCCCACAGCTGTGGTGGCAGACTCAGTCCCCATGCAAAGCAGAGAAATAGGGTCTATTCTCCCACCTGCGTCCCCTCTTCCTGTGAAGGCACAGTAGTGCCCAGAGTTGTGCACAGGCACTGGCTGGGGCTCCGTTCACAGGCTGCCTCTGAAATCTGGGGCTCTAGAGTGCTAGCAAGCAGAGGGTGCCCAAGCAGCTCAACGTCTCCTTTATGTCTCACTTCTGGCAGCTTTTGGACACTGTGAGGAAGAGTTGGAGGAGGCTTGTGCACCCCTAGAGATATGGTAAGCAGTACCCCCCTCCATAAATCTGCAGTGAGTCAGTGCTCTCCTATAGTATCATGCAATTCATCCCCACCCAGGGGCAGTAGCCTGAGGAATCCCTCCCCTGCCCTGACCTATGTACCAGGCAAGCAACTCTTCTCCTTTAGAATCATGCATTTCATTCCCACCCAGCAGAAGCTGGCATCTCTAATCCACCCCCATGCCTCATACAGTGGGTCATTCCCTTCCTCGATCATCATACGGCTCATTTAACCTGGGGCAGTGTGTGTGAGGGGAGCAGATTGTGTTGACTGGACTGGACCATCCTCCGCTCCCAAAAGGGGAAGAAAATGTTTTCTGGGAGCAACCCCGTGCATCCCAGGGAGGTCAGGTGAAGAGGTCAGGAGGAAGGCTGGCCTTTCTGGTACGGTGAGTAGCTTGAAAGGGATCTGGCAGCACTTGGGTAATGACCCCTCCTCCAGTCCCCCAGGATAGGTTCCCAGTAGCATTTGAACCCTGGACCTTCAGCTCTGCAGCATAAAGCATCCCTTAGAGTTAGAGAGGTAGCTGCACTAGTTGGCAGCTATAGTAGGCTGTTATCCTATATGTTGATTAGTTTCTGTGGGTGGGACATGACACACACACTGCCAGCAGGATACACTCTCACCTCCTCAGCACTAGACAGGGCTCACCTAACAATCCAGCTAACCCCAAACCAGACCATCCAAGGCCCGGATACTGCAGGGGAGGAGGCTGCCTCAGTGGAGAATGGGACAGGGAGCCTTTCGGTGCCACCCCTCTGGTAAAAGAGGGCCTGAGGGCAGGGCCTGCACTCAGCTATCTGCTCTTTCTGTTCCACAGCTGCCCTGTGCCCCTGGAGAAGCTCCCCTTGGCTCACAGCCTCAGGCTCTTTGAGAGGAGGCTACAGTACGTGGCCAGACACCTGGATGAAGTTCTGATACCATAAGGCAACTGAGCGGGGGGGCCAGACTGGGGGCTGGGTAGGAGGGGATAGTGAATGTAGAGAGGAGGGAGCAAGGACAACCAGACACTCCAGGATCCTAAAATAACAGGGAAAAAGCCACTAAGAGGCTTTAGCTTCCAAGGTGAGAGGCCAGTGAAAGTGAGGGGAGGGATTATCAGAAATTAAATGCAGAGACTACAAGTTAGGGTTGTGAGTAGGATCAAATCCTTCTCTACGGCAATATCTGCCAGCAGGCGACTGTCTAGCACCTGCCCGTGCTTTGTGTGAAAGAAAAAGCATCAAATGACACCCTGTGAGGGGTTGTCTACCCCACCTAGCACTGGAAGGGGCTCAGGTGGCCAGGCAGGCCCTTTAACTCCACAGGGTGCACTTGGAGGAAGAGCCAGGGAGCAGGGATTTGATTTCAAGCAGGCTCAGCTGGCAGGAATAGGCAGGGCCTATAAAGCCAGGAAGCTGGTAACAGACAGGGGCTGTCGCTGGGAAAGGGCAGCTCCTCCCTGGGAAGAGCAGGGCGTGTTTGGAGCTGGTGCACCCAGAGCAAGGGGGGGAACCAGGAGTAGTAGGAAGCAGTCCAGGTTGGGAGAGGAAAGCCCAGAGCTGCTGGGTTGAGGGTCCCTGGCCTGGAGCCCACTGTGAAGTGTGGGCCCGCGTTTCCCTACCAGCCACCAAGGGCATGGCATAGACCGGCGGGGCAATGAACAGGAAAACTGTCTGGGTTATTGTGGAAGGGACAGCAACCACATGCGACAATTGGAAGGGGCATTGACCTCGAGAGCTAATCCCCAGAGTAGGCAGCAGACAAGCAGGACGCCACATGATACACCCCAAACACGAGTCATCAGCGGGGTTCAAACCCAGGGCTTTCAGGACCATAGCACAGACCTCCACCACTGTGGAAACTCCATTAAGTGGGAGCAATAGTAGCTTATTAGCCTCTAGTGTATCAGCCATTAGAAGAGGACAGTTTTCCAGTGGGTTAGAAAGTAAGAACAGAAGAACAGCCAGACTGGGTCAGACCAAAGGTTCATCTAGCCCAGTATCCTGTCTTCCAAAACTGGCCAATGCCAGTGCAGCAGAGGGAATGACCAGAACAGAGGATCATCAAATGATCCATCCCCTGTCGCCCATTCCCAGCTTCAGACAAACAGAGACTAGGGACACCATCCCTGCCCACCTTAGCTCATAGCCACTGAGGAATTTATCTAGTTCCTTTTATAGTTTATAGTCTTGGCCTTCACAACATCCTCTGGCAAGGTTTACACACACACGCTCACATCTTCCTCCCCCAAACCAATTGTTCTGAGCTAATCTTTCTACTAAAATAGCAGTAGATCCTCGATCCTGCTCAAGGCCCCAATGTGCTAGGTGCTGCCCATGTGCGTGTGACGAAGGAGTTATCGTTCTAGATAAAATGAGTGCCAGCTCCCCCTCTCAGTCCTTCCTTACCCAGCTGATGTCCTTGTGTCAGGGTGTGGTGTGCAACGCATGGCTAGGCACTGCCCCATTGCACTACTGTTGGAAGGCTGTGCCCAAGCCCTGCCTTTGCTCAGCAGGGCCATGTCCCATCTGTCCTGTCTCCTCTCTCCCACAGGCTGAGTGTGTCGACATCTGCCATGAGCCAGTTCTCCTATTTCTTTATGGAATCCATCACCTCTTCCCTCTGGAGTCCCAGCTCCTTTTCCCTGAGAGAAGCCTGTGTGACTTGGGCAGAGCCCCTCTGCCACACAAGGGAGATCATGACTCTCGCAAGCTGGGAAGGATCCACTCATCTCATCCAAGCCCAGCCTCTTCCCAGTCCTCCTGCCCACAGCAGACGAGACTGGCGAGAGCAGAACATAGGTCTGGACCAGATGTCAGCCCATGGCTCAGACTTCACCATCTGACAGAAGCATCTTCAGAGCCAACTGGGGGCTCCACAAACCCTCATCCCGGGGGAGCCATTGCTGGGTGAGCAGGACACCAAGCAGCAATGGGCATTCAGCACAGATCGGCCCAATTGTGGATTTCCAGCAAAGGTCTCAAAGACCCTGACATCAGACACCAGGCCTCTGCATGCTCAGGAGATCCAGAAGCCATTTGTCTGCCCCTCGGGACTCCTGCCCCAAAAGGCCCACAGGATCATGGCATCCCCTGATGCCATCCTGGCCCGGCTTGTGCCTACAGCAAGGGTCAAGCTGCAGGATCACGTGGCTCAGAAATGCTCAGAGATCCAAATAAAGGTGTTTCCTAAGATCGTGAGAGAGTCGCACAGAGATGCTCCCCTCCTGAGAGAGACTGCACTGCCTGGGCCACTCCGCCCCCCTAGGGAGCCAGGCAAGCCCAGGACAGTGGCATTCCCAACAATGGGACAGCAGCCTGCCCACCCCATCGAACTCCACATAAGGCGTGAGCATCTCGTCATGCAAAGGGGGCTGTTCACCCTGGACCCAGAGTGCCCGGCAAAGCTGCCTGACGCCGTCCAAGCCAGGGGAGCCAGTGTGGAGTTCAGTGAGATGGAGACCGATTTCCTGCAGACAGGCAGGCAAAGTACAAACTCCTCTTCTTCCACACGTCCTCCAACGCCAGTGAAAGATACCACCATGGAGACGGGCAGGAATGATGGTGTGTCAGGAAACCAGATTAACCCAGATCCCTGCACTCTGCCAGCAATGGTGGGTCTGACATCGCCACCTCCAGGAACCACAATAGCAGAGAAGACCCTCGAAGCGACACTCCATATTTATAGGAGCGAGTTGAGAAAGCCCCTTACCAGTGTGAGCGGCATCAAAGGGACTGAAGAGAAGCTGGAGCTCCATACGGAGAGGAAGGTGATCTTGGGAGAAGGCTCCTGCCTGGGACCAGGGGCACAGGCAGGTGAGAGCAGGGCAGATCTTCCCAGGACCCAATGCCACCAGGTTGCCCCACAGGCACCAGGCTCTGAGCAGCTCACAAGATCCACCCTTGACTCTCTCATTGCTGGGCAGGCTGCACACAACCTGCAACTCAAGCAGCTGACGGAAATGTTGAGCAGCTCCCGCCTCTTGGTGGGCCAGGTCTCAGTTTGCCAGCAGTGCCGCAAGGCATATCCAGGAAAGATGAAGGCTAAGAAAACTCGGAAGGAGACATCTGCTGAGTTGCATGCTCTTCAAGACATTGTGGATTCACAGGGGTTTGATGGAAATGTGAATTCAAAGCTCTCCAGGGACCAGCCGCCAATCAAAATCTGCAAAAAGTGCGGAAAGCTTCGTTGCAAGAGACCAGCTGGGTCTGCAGGTGCTGACTTGTCCAGAAGATCCCCTGGAATTCCACAGCGATGGACTCCAGGAGACTCCTCAGCATCATCCAACCACAACAAGATGCCAGTGCTGTGGCTCCTTCCAGCAGGCAAGAGCAAGACGCAGGATGGAAT
Organism: Chelonoidis abingdonii; assembly: GCF_003597395.2. Classification (NCBI taxonomy): domain Eukaryota; kingdom Metazoa; phylum Chordata; order Testudines; family Testudinidae; genus Chelonoidis; species Chelonoidis abingdonii. The sequence continues at coordinate 369,151,097 of NC_133769.1, read as the reverse complement.
GGAGAAAATGGCTCCCACCAAGCAACCAAAGATGTTGTCCATTGCGACGAGTACAACAGAGCTTTTGCAAGCTGGGGAGAAAGCAACTGGGAATCCTGATGGTTCTCCCCCAAAGTCACCAAAGGCCTCCAGAGCTAGGACACCATCCCCTTCAAGGAGCAAAGTTCCAGTTCTCAAACAGATGTTAATGTGCCTGAAGCAAACCTTCAGCAAGCTTCAAAAGAAAGTGAATTCCCGAATGGCCAAGGACTCTCGTTCCAGAACACCTGACACTAAATTTACAAAGCCACCCTTTTGGAAGGCAAGGGCCTCCAAGTGTGTCTGGTTTCCATACTACTAAATCCCACGCTGCCAGCATACCCACTAACAGCAGGGGCCCACAAATTCCAATATCTCCCTATCATCCAGCGGGTCTGGTAAGCATGGGCGAAAGTGGTTAAAAAGAATGGCTTGTTGTCCTGGGACATAGAGACTGATGTATAAGAGACTCTCCTTGGAGTATGACATCTAAATCTAGATTCCAAGATGAAGGAGGACCTGGGGCTTGGATGAGATTAAGGTTGTGGCTAGCTCACTGGATTTGTTACTTTACCTCATATGGTTCAAGAATCAATCCTTCCTTCAAGAAGAACTGACACTAAATTTACAAAGCCACCCTTTCGGAAGGCAAGGGCCCCTAAGGGTGTCCAGTAGTACTCTTAGGGGCCTACCATCAATCAAACCCAAAGCGGTCCCTTGACCCCTAAAACCCTGCCCCTCGACCCTTAAACCCTGCCCACCTATCACCAGAAGTCCCACTCATGGGGATATTATTTCCGGGGTCAAGGCAGACACATGACCGGAAGCAAAGTGTGTCATGTGACCCCTCTAAGAACTCCTCCCACTGTCCTCTACCAATCAGGAGTGGTTTTGCCTCCATACGCCTACACCGAGAGGTCATTTGACCAATCAGGGGTGTTCCAGGGTGGGGTGACTCATCCGGATATGGCTCGTGTGACCCCTCTAAGAACGCCTCCCACTGCACTCTACCAATCGCGATAGGTTTCAGCCGCATAGGACCACCCCGAGAGCGGATTTGACCATTCAGTGGTGTTCCGGGGCAGGGTTACCCACCCAGATGAGGGTCGTGTGACCCCTCTGAGATCTCCTCCCAGTGCCCTCTGCCAATCAGAGGGCAGCACTATCATCCCATAAGTCCCAGCAATTGGGACAGAAGAGGCCATCTTTTACCAAGGATGCATGCTTTAGAAATCGTGGAAACATGGACTCCTTTACTACCTCTGTGAGCACTTTGGGTTTTGTTTTAGCCCCGAGGGCATTTGGACTTGTGTAGAGAAAGCGCTACATGAGTCACAGTTCCCACGAGGGCCCTTTGACTCAGCCGTTGATGGATACGCCGGAACCCGAAACCCAAACTCTCATGAGGCACCCCGATGAGTGTGATGGCCTCTCATTTTCCACTCCCCTAGAGGTGGAAGGCAAACACATCTTGGGGGAGTAATCGGAGGACAAGGTGAATGGAAAAGACATTGCTCAGGTAAATGAATGATTAAGAAGTGACCGTTGATGATGGGATGTAATGAGGTTAGGAACCGGGGGATGGGGGTTGGGTTGTGTCTATTTAAAAACAAGCAGTGAGAACTTACATTGTTTCTTTTCTGCAAATCTCTCAACAGCTTGACAATACCTTTCTAGAGCACCCGGAGGCCCTGGACAGCGTTACATCAAGCAGCGAAGATGAACTGGGTTCCCCTTGGTTTTGCTCAATGCTGATACAAATTGTTGAAGAAGACTCCGAGAATGATGGGTATGAGGAGTTCAGGAGGCTTGGCATAGAACTAACTGAGCCAGTGCCACATCATGAGTGTAAAAAAGTCATGCAGACTATTGTACATGTTGCTGTTTATGCTGACCTTAATCACTGCCTTAGGGAAAAGCTTTTTGAAGATTGTGAGGGCTGTGTCATAGATGTGTCAGCCCAACGGCGCCATGACTGTGTGACTTGGACTTCAGTACATAGAAACTGCAAGCTCCGGGACCTGTGTGTTGAGCTGTATTTGGAAAGCTTATTAAACACGGTTCTTTCCATAGGTGATGCTATGAAATGTCTGTGCCTAATCCAAGAACATTTAGCGTAAGAGGTGACCTTGATAAATGCTGTGCAATTGAGTGCAGACCCTGACCGTGTTTTAAAGAAAATGACTAAACCGGAAGATGTGTGTGTCACCTTATTGACTTGAACTAGGACCGTATAGAACATGGTTGCAATTAACGACCTGTATTGGCACCAAATCTTATGTAAAGGGGGTGATATAAGGGGTCTAAGACCAGGTTATGGATTGCTGTTTATGATTATGCTGTCTGTATGCATGTGTCATTTTGTAGTTGAAGTTATGAATATTGGCTCTATCCTGTCTGTATTTCAAACTTATGCTATGCTTCTGGGTGACATCCCAGACGAGTTGGTGTTAGCTCTGCCTAGCCTGCTCCATGGCCCATTAAAGACCATCAGCTACACAAGTGACCCATTGAGAGAAGGCAGATGCACCTTGTAAGTCAGCAAAGTATGCAGGGACTTGTGCATATGACTCCAAACTTCATTTTGCTTGTCATTTTCCACAGTAAGGACAAAGAGGTGTTCTTACACCTGGAAAAGACTATAAAAGGCTGATGCCTCATCTCCGTCTTGTCTTCAATCCTGCTTCTTACCTCTGGACGGATCTTGCTACAAACTGAAGCTCTGAACAAAGAACTGATGACCCATCCTAGCTGGGGATGTACTCCAGAGACTTAATTTAAACCTGCACTTTATTCTATCACTGCTACAAGCCTGAACCAAGAACTTTGCCATTACTGTATGTAATTGATTCCATTGAACCAATTCTAGATCTCATCTGTATCTTTTTCCTTTTATGAATAAACCTTTAGATTTTATAGATTCATAGATTCATAGATTGTAGGACTGGCAGGGACCTCGAGAGGTCATCGTGTCCAGTCCTCTCCCCTCATGGCAGAACCAAATACTGTCTAGACCATCCCTGATAGACATTTGTCCAACTCACTCTTAAATATCTGCAGAGATGGAGATTTCACAACCTCCCTAGGCAATTTATTCCAGTGTTTAACCCCCTTGACAGTTAGGAACTTTTTCCTAATGTCCAATCTAAACCTCCCTTGCTGCAGTTTAAGCACATTGATTCTTGTTTATTCTTAGAGGTTACTAAGGTGGACAAGTTTTCTCCCTCCTCCTTATGACACCCTTTTAGATACCTGAAAACTGCTATCATGTCCCCTCTCAGTCTTCTCTTTTCCAAACTAAACAAACCCAATTCTTTCAGCCTTCCTTCATAGGTCATGTTCTCAAGACCATTAATCATTCTTGTTGCTCTTCTCTGGACCCTCTCCAATTTCTCCACTCTTTCAGTACCTGTTTTCCCTCAATTACAAGGTTTCATCCTGTGAGTTTATCGACGATGAAACCGCCTGTGTGTCTTGGAAGCACGCAAAAGACCGGTACTCTGTCTCTGGCAATACCAGCATCTTCATTGCCTGTTTCACCACCGCTTATGCCCGCTTAGAACTATTCCACCTCCTAGAGAGGCTGCAAGAGTGGTGCCTGTACCACAACACTGTCTTGGTGATATTTGTGAAAAGGGAGAGTGTGTGGAAAACGCCTCAGGGAGATTATTTAGGGTCAACAACCGGTGTTATTTTAAACCATCTCCGTAAACCATTTTCCATACCTTGAAAGAATTTGAAGGGCTAACATCAGCGGGTCTGGTTCGTATAGTTCTGTGAAATTCTCTTTGTAACTCTTTAAAGTCAAGTAACACATCAATGTAGCAAAAGGTGTTATGGGCTGTAAAATATCTCCACATCCTAGTTTTTAAAGTTCTGTTAAATCGCTCAACAAACCCTTCTTTGACTTCATTATTAGTAACAAAGTTGTGAACTCCATACCACTTTAATAATCTGCTTAAAAGTATATTTAAAAATTCTTTCCCCCGATCGCTTTGTAATTTTTGAGGCATGCGACCTTTTCTGAAAATAGCTTGAAAGGCCTTGGGTACAGCACTTGTCTTGTCTTTTAGGCTTAAGGCCCAGGCATATTTGGATATAAAGTCTATCACTGTTAAGATGTACATAAAACCGCTGCTGAATTTGGAGAACTGGTGCATATCCACCAAATTTGCCTTCCATTGCACATCCACACCTGAAACAATGGTCTTGTTTCTTTTAAAACGTATTTGAGCCGATTTGTGTAAAGGGAAAAAAGAACAGAAGTACTTGTGGCACTTTAGAGACTAACAAATTTATTTGAGCATAAGCTTTCGTGGGCTAAAACCCACTTCATAGGATGCATGCAGTGGAAAATACAGTAAGAAGAAAAAAAAATTCCCCTCTCACCCCTATGGGTGGTATGTGTCTTCCTCAACCTCGGGTCCTCTACCAGAGGCCTGGGAGTTTGAGGGTTCTGCGCATAAAAAAGAACTGTTTGTAGTGGTAATGAAAATGGCCCATTTCCAGCAATTGATAAGAAATGTGAGGAACTGTAGTGGGGGAAAAATAAGCATGGGGAAATAGTTTTACTTTGTGTAATGGCCCATCCACTCCCAGTCTTTATTCAAGCCTAATTTAATGGTGTCCAATTTGCAAGTTAATTCCAATTCAGCCGTCTCTTGTGGAGTCTGTTTTTGAAGATTTTTTGTTGTAATATTGTGACTTTTAGGTCTGTAATCAAGTGGCCAGGGAGATGAATTGTTCTCCGACTGGTTTTTTTTAATGTTATAATTCTTGACATCTGATTTGTGTCCATTATTCTTTTACGTAGAGACTGTCCGGTTTGGCCAAAGTACATGGCAGAGGGGGCATTGCTGGCACATGATGGCATATATCACATTGGTAGATGTGCAGGCGAATCTACCTCTGATAGTGTGGCTGGTGTGATTAGGTCCTATGACGGTATCCCTCAATAGATATGTGAACAGAGTTAGCAAGAGGCTTTGTTGCAAGGATAGGTTCCAGGGTTAGTGTTTTTGTTGTGTGGTTGCTGTAGGTTTGGGGACTGTCTGTAAGAGCGGACAGGCCTGTCTCCCAGGCTGTGTGAGAGTGAGGGATTGTCCTTCAGGATAGGTTGTAGATCCTTGATGATGTGCTGGAGAGGTTTTAGTTGGGGGCTGTGGCAGATTAACAAATTTGCCACCACCTAGGTCCCTCAAAAAAATTGCCTTGCACCCCCACACAGCCAGGTCACCTCCGCTCCCCGTGGCAAGCCTGGGAGTGGGAGGGGGGAGAAGGGGAGTTGTGGCGCTCGGGGATGGTGCGGTGGAGTGGAGATGAGTTGAGGCGAGGAGCAGTTCCGCCCCCCCGGTTACTCCCCGCACCCTGCGGGCCGCAGCTCACCTCTGCTCTGCCTCCTATGATTGCGCCGCTACTCGCTTCTCTCTCCCTCCCAGCACTTTCACGTGGCAAGCCAGGGAGGGAGGTGGAAGGAGGGAAGGCGGTGCACCTGGGGAGAAAGGGCCAGGATTTGTGGAAGGGGCAGAGTTGGGGAGGGGGTGTGAAGCAAATTTTGCGGCCTAGGCCTAGTCTTGTTGGCCTAGGCGATAAGACGCCGCTGGTTGGGGGCTGAAGGGGATGGCTACTGCCGTTCTGTTTACCTTCTTTGTTGGGCCTGTCCTGTAGTAGGTGACTTCTGGGTACTCTTCTGGCTCTGTCAATCTGTTTCTTCACTTCAGCAGGTGGATTTGTAGTTGTAAGAACGCTTATAGAGATCTTGTAGGTGTTTGTCTCTATCTGAGGGGTTGGAGCAAATGCGATTGTATGTAGAGCTTGGCTGGAGACAATGGGTTGAGTGGTGTGGTCTGGATGAAAGCTGGAGGCATGTAGGTAAGTCTAGTGGTCAGTAGGTTTCCGATATAGGGTGGTGTTTAGGTGGCCATCGTTTATTAGTGCTGTATTGTCTAGGAAGTGGATCTCTTGTGCGGAATGGTCCAGGCTGAGGTTGATGGTGGGGGTGGAAATGTGTAAAGTGTAAGTGTCCCTCTCTGAAAGCCAAACTGATCCTGTCTTCTATTGAAAGTTTTACTATGCTTTCTGGCCACTTGAGAAAGAGGGTTCACCCTGCCGAAGCTCCCAACTTCCCCGGGGATGTAATATATTTTCTTTAAGAGAGCTGCCTGTGTAGAAATGACTGTTACTGGTACCATCTTTTGCTAACACAAATATAAGGGGGACACATTCATATTGACACATTTAAATAAATAAGTTTTATTAATTGCCTGGTTTAACACGACCTTTTACAGCCGCCTGTAAAAATGGACACCACGACCGCTACCATAAGGGAGTCTGAGCTGATTCATTCTTCCATTTTGTCCTTTTCCAGATTTTCCTCTTGAGATCTGTGTCTCAGACATGAGCAAAAACAGCTGATGCATGATACATTTACTCCCAAGTAGTGGTGAGCTGGAGCCAGTTTCCCATCGGTTCACAGGAACCGGTTGTTAAATTTAGAAACCCTTTTAGAAAGCGGTTGTTCCAGGACAAGCAGTTCTGAAAGAGCTTTTAAATTTAACTAAAGCTCGGGCAGCTATCCACCCGGCCCCCGGCCCCAGCTCACTTCCCTCTCCTCCCCTGAACGCTCCACCCTCCTTCTCCTCCCGTGCCCTGCTTCCCGCAAAATGAGATGTTCACGAGAAGCCTGACACAAGCAGCAGGCAGGTAAGCTGGGGCAGGTGTGAGGAGGGCTCCAGAGAGGCATGGCATGGCCAGTCCAGCTCAGGCCGAGCGGCTCCCTCCTGGCCAGGCCCCAGACCAAGCACCCCCGCTCTGGCCAGTGGCATCAGCCTGCTCGGGCCCCGTCAGTGACGGAGCACCCCCCGCTCTGGACCCGCGTGGCTCCGAGCCGGCTCAGGCCCGCAGCGCCAGTGCCAGTCCCGGCCGAGCGACTCCGGCTCGGCTCGGGCCCTGGGCCCGTGGGCTGCTGGTCACGGTCGAGTGGCTCCGGCCCGACCAGGGCCCCTCCACGCCGAGTTGGAACCCGGTGTGTGTTGGTCCCAGTCCAGTCCAGCCAAGCAGCTCCAGCCGACCCGGCCGGACCCCATGCAGGCACGGCACCGGTCCCGGCCGGCCAAGCAGCTCCAGACCCGGGCTCCGCGGCACCGGTCTCGGTCTCTGCTGACTAGCTCTGCCCGGACCTCGCGACACCGGCACCGGTCCAGGTCTCGGCCGAGCAGCTCAGACAAACTGGCTCAGCTGGACCCCGCAGCCCAGTTCCGGTATAGCAACTGGATAGCGCAGTGGTTAAGAGCACGACCCTTTGATACGAGAGACCGGGGTTCAAATTCTGGTTGGTACCCAACTTTCCAGTAGGGGTCCTTGGGCAAAAGACCCCCTAACGCTTCACCTGCCTACCTCAAAAATTAGAGTGATACAAACTAGGAGAGTCATGCCGGCTTGCACGTCGCGCGGATTAAAAGGTCTGCGCCAGAGGTTGAGGAACCAGGACAATCTGAGGATAAGTGGGCTGCTGGAACAAACCATTCATGGATGAGACAAGAGAGGATGGAATGCTACTGCAACAGTAGACCTAATGAGAGGGGATATATGAAATGAATGAGGGGACTATGGATGGAGAAAAGACCTAAATCCACAGTTACTGAGAAACAGCTAGTTACTCAATGCTTCAAGGGAATCTGTTAATGTTTTGGCAGCTCATCACTGCTCCCATGAGGCTACCGATGTCAATTCTCAAAGGCCTCTAGAAAGGCATCGTCGAGTTGTTGAGAGATTTTCAGAAAAGAAACAGCGTAAGCACTCCACTGCTTATTTTTAGATGTACACAACCTCCTGGTTCCTAATTTCATTGCACCTCATCATCAACCGTCACTTCTTAATCATTCATTTACCTGAGCGACATCTTTTTTGTTCATCTCGTCCTCTGCTGACTCCCCTGAACTGCATTCGTCTTCCACCTCTGGGGGGCGAACAACGAGAGGCTTTCATGCTCATCGGGTGCCTCACGAGGGTTTGGGTTTTCGGTTCTGGCATATCCATCAACGGTTGAGTCAAAGGGCCTTCGTGGGAACTGTCGCTGATGTAGCGCTTTCTCCACACAAGTCCAAAGGCCCTCAGGGCTAACACAAAGCCCGAAGTTCTCACCAGGGTGGTGAAGGAGTCCATGTTTCCACGATTTCTGAAGCACGTGTTCTTGGTAAAAGATGGCCTCTTCTGCCCCGATTGCTGGGACTTATGGGGTGATAGTGCTGCGCTCTGATTGGCAGAGGACACTGGGACGAGTTCTTAGAGGGGTGACACGACCCTCTTCTGGGCAGGTAACCCCACCCCGGAACACCACCGATTGGTCAAATCTGCTCTCAGGGTGGTGCTGTGTGGTTGAAACCCATCGTGATTCGCAGAGGCCAGTGGAGAAGTTCTTAGATGGGTCTCGTGAACCACTTCCGGATGTGTCACCATGCTCGAAACACCCCTGATTGGACAATTCTCCTCTCAGGGTGGGCCTATGGGGGAGAAACCCCTCCTGATTGGTAGAGGACAGCGGGAGGAATTCTTTGAAGGGTCACATGACACACTTTGCTTCCGGCTGTGTGTCCTCCTTGACCCTGGAAGTAATAGTCTCCATGGGTGGGACTTCCAGTGATAGGTGGTCTGGGCTTAAGGGTCAAGGGGCAGGGTTTAAGTGGCCAAGAGGAGGAGTTAGAGTTTGATTGATGGTAGGTCCCTTATACTATTTCCGGATTCCATACTACTGAATCCCACCCTGCCAGCATGCCCATTAACAGAAGGGGTCCACTAATGCCACCATCTCCCTAGCAACCAGCGGGCCTTGTAAGCATGGGCCAAAGTGGCTGAGAAGAATGGCTTGTTGTCCTGGGACACAGAGGCTGATGATAAGAGACTGTCCTTGGGGTATGACATTTAACCCCAGATTCCAAGATGAAAGTGGGGCCTGGGGCTTCAATGAGACTGATGGTGTGACTAGCTCACTGGATATGTTATTTTACCTTATCTGGTTCAAGAAGCAATCCTTCCTGGGCAGATGAATGGCCGAAGTCCCGTCCTTACAGATGTTTTGACCTCATGTGTGAATAAAAGCCATCAACCCATGGAGAAGGAGATTAGCATGGCCCGTGAGTGATTAACTAGGGATGGGACAGTGACAGGCCAGGTGTAATGGGAAACAACAGCCACATCTCTTCTCATAGTGACTTTATTCATAGGAATTCTGAGGGTAGAGCATCCATTGATACGTGTCTTTAGGGGCTAACATCCCACCGTTCCCCTGGCTCTCCACGAACAGAGTGACTTTGTAAATGCTGCTGCCTGGCTTGGACTCCTTTCCCCAGAGTGCTGTCCTCCCTCAACTGGGGGTGGGGATGGCCCCCCTAAGCTTCAGGTCTAAGACCCTGTATAAGCCTCTCTCTACAGAGTGGAGATCAGTAGCTCTTGTTTCCTCATCTCTAAGGGTCCAAGATGGAATAGGTGGCCATGACCTGTGTCACCAGCTCTGGAGCTGGATGATGAACTGACTCTTTACTTGACAAACACCCTGATTATCCTGGCACGAAGATGGTTGCTTTTCATGCTGGACACGATTGGATTCATTAAAGAAGGACCCAGCAGGAAGATGTAGCCCAGGATAATTTGAAGCAAGGGAGAAGAGCTCTTCCAGAATCTGTGTATGACAGTCAGGTTGAACTCTGGCATGTAGAAGAACAGGACAGCGTAGAGGTGGGAGACGCAGGTGTTCAGGGCCCTAAAGCATTTTGTGGGGGACGTGATGCTCAGCACTGCTTTGAGGATCATCACATAAGAGAGGAAAATGAGCAGTGAGTCCAACTCCACCATTATGACTGTAATAAACAAGCCATAGATGTTGTTGACTGTGATGTCCGAACAAACCAGCTTCATGACGTCCTGCTGCAGGCAGTAGGAATGGGAGAGGACATTGACAAGAAAGAATTGGAACCGTTTCAGGAGATAAGGGAGTGGAAATATTGAAGAACATCTGGCCAAAACAAGCATCAAGGCTGATCTCTCTAGAGTTAAAAAAGAATAGGCCCAGTATCGTCGGTATGGTGGCTATCAATAAGCCAAGGTCTGTGACGGCCAAGATGGAAAGGAAAATGTACATGGGCTCATGGAGGATTGGATCTGTTTTTACAATGAACAGAATGACTGGATTTCCAACTACGGAAATAGCATACCTGAAGCAGAAGAGGACAGAGAACCAGAGATGGATGCCTTCCTGCCCAGGTATTCCAGTGAGAAGGAACACTGAAGGTGTGAATCTGATGTCATTGACAGCTGATATACCGTACTGGGCAAGTCCGAGAAGTTTTGAACTTTCCTTCCTGAAAGGGAAAATAAGAGGAAAGTAGATGATATTTAAGAAGACATCTTTCTGCTCTGAGTGCAAATCTAGGATTCCCAGAAGCTCTAGGAAGATCAGAAAAAACATAGATTTGGATTTACACCCCCAATAGGATATGCCAATAGGAAGATAGGCACTGCCAGACTGGATCAGATCTGCAGTCCTTCTAGCTCAGTAACCAGTTACACATGCGTCAGGGGAAGATGGAAGAATCCCTGCAATAGGGAGCTATGAGATTAACTGCTCCAAGAGAAAGCTTTCCCCAGGCACCCACTAGTTAAACATTTTGTGGTGTAAATCCAGTCCCTCTTTGAATCCTGCTAATCCCTTGGCCCCATTGATATCTAGTGGATCAGAGTTCCACAGCCTATTTGAGCACTATGTGAGTTTGCAATAATGACATTCACACAGACACCCTTTCTGGCCCTCAACTTCAAAGTGTGGCCCATTGTATCATGACATGTGTGTACACATATGGCACATGCATGGTGAAAATGGTCATTGTGTTTATCTGTCCTGCATTTAAGTTATTCATAAATGTTGTTCATTGTCTCATTATATACCTTATTTTTTTATTTTCTCTGCTCCTATGAGTTCAAATTATGCCACTGCTTCTTTGCAGCACATGGGATAAATTTTCAAGGTCTAGTTCTCAATTCAACAACGGCATCACTCCAGATTTACGTGTGTAAATTCGATTGGAACTGAGATCTATTAACTTTCCCTTACCAAATGCTCCCAGTGATACACTCTAACCCCAAGAATCCCTCCAAGAGAAGCTGAAGTGCTTTGCCCAGCCTATGTTGACTGAATCCAGAGTTTGATCATCCTACAAGTTCCCCCTCATCCTCACTGGACCCGCATCTGCTCCCGATGAAAGGGATTGTAATTATCTAGTAAGTTACAAGCTAACATGGACAGTTACTTCAGCTGGATGAGGGAGAGGCTGGCATCGGAAATGGGTGAACAGTACAAACACTAGGTTTACACTAATATCCAGATGAGTGTGCTAGTTACTTCAGCCATGCTTTTTTAACAGGTGATGGAGGTAAATTACATAAAAAACTGTTACACTGCTCTTTCCTGCACCTCAGCTCTACTCTTTGCTGAAACACAGACAAGCGGTTCTGGTCTCTCCGGACTTTTTGGAAAGACTTGCACGGATATCACAGAGGGATTTTGTTCATGACTCTGAATGTAAGTGTTAGAAACAGCTACTGGTCAGTTACCAGGAGACTGTATCATACAACTGTTCACTGAGCGAAGAGTTAATAGCACAAACCCATTGCAAACAGTATGCAGGGTACTTCTGAAAAACTTTCTAAAGCAAAAGCCATTAAACAGTAAAGTTACCACTACTCCTTCCTGTAGAGATTCCAACAACTCTGCCGCTGGCCTTCGATATTCATATATGTCATGAAATTTTTGTATGTAATATTTATATTAAAATGAAAAGTTTTGGCATAACATTTACACAGCTGTACACACATGTCAACCACATGTACAAACCCAACCGGACCTATTGAGCAGGCACAGAGCTCAGTGCTACAGCCACATTGTGCGGTAGCCCAGGCCTCAGTCTGAGGGTGGGAGAATGGCGAGATTTCACCCCATGAGAAAGGAGGCTACAAATCCTGACATCTGCCCCTCAGAAACCAGAGAAAGGAAAGAGATGAACATAGCCCTGTAACTCTGGGGGGGATCTTCAGGGCAGAAGTGCTGGAGCTTTCAGCCAGTCAGGAAACAGAAATACAGGCAAGTCGCATCTTAGGCACATTGAACATGCACAAATTCAGCTTTGTGCAGTCGGTAAAAACGGAAACAAAGGAAAAATTACAATATAAAACCTGCATCTATAGTGCGGGCGATTCTGCCCGCCATTCAACTCAATGAGTGTTTCACTGTACATGGTTTTCGCTTTACGTGCTAACCGTGGAACTGAACCCTCGCTCAAAATGAGCCTTGCTTGTATGCCCTCAGAGCAATGCAGATCTGAATTCCAGCATCCACAATCAAGTCAAAGAATAAAATTGTTGAAAATGCATTTGCTGATTAAATTTCCAGCAGCAAATATACCTGATGCAATTTGGGAAGTAGTCACTGATATTCTGTGGGGTCTCTTCTTCCTCAGACCCTGGCAAGATGGGGCCCAGAGCACACAGCCCCTCTAAAAATGGGACTTCTTAAGAAATCATTGCTCAGGGCATCAGAGTTTTAACACTGCAAGCTTGCTTTGAATGTCAGATTTCTGTGTAGATTAAATTACTCACCATGGAGCATGGGCAGATGTAGGGGCAGAGTTCCAAAGCTACCTACTGCTACGTGCCCTCCATCCCCATCGCTGAGTCACCCCAACAGCCCAGCTGAGTCCTCTGCCGCTGCACAGAACATCTGTAAATAGAAACAGCTTGCAGCCTTTACAAATCGCTTTGCATTTGAAAGATAGTGAAACCTGCCAGCATTCCCAATTCCTGCTAGAAGGGAGCTGCTGATGCCAGAGGTCTTCACCCTAAAGGACAAGGAGTCATCGGAGAGGTTGCAGGGCACCAGGCAGCATCTGTTCAGATAGAGAGGCACCTGTCTTTATGAAGCATGTTCACAATATCCCTTAGGGGTCACTTAACCATCAGGGAAACTTAGCTGCTTGGCTTCGTGTGCAGCAGCTATAAACCCCGTGAGAACGATAGGCAAAGTGCAAGAGTCGAAATGATAGGGAATGCGTGCTAATGCTACCCAGTGAGACTGCAGAACCAGCCCTGCTGCATGCTGTCTTGCTGGAATTGGGGCTTATCATCCCTGTTATTCACATGGCTACCTCAAGGGTGGCCGAGTGGTAACGATGATGCCATAACAGCTGTGATCTTGCTGAAATAAACTAAAATAGAATAATAATATTAATATAGGAGCAGATTTTTCTGCAGCAGCCCCCTTTCCTGCATTACACACCCAGGTTGCTGACCAGAGTACAGAGAATCCACAAGTCTCTGTACATGGAAATTTCCCTCAGATCATTCCGGGAGGGGAGCTCCCTTCCCTTTCCCTGAAGAATGAAAAGAGGGGACCCAGGACCCAGGAATCCCCAAAGTTATGCCCTGATCTCAGTGATCCGTTGGGAGCTAGGCCCACCCACGCACAATCTCTGGGCCTCCCCAACTACTCCAGGACCCTCACCAGCTCCCTCAAAGCTCTTTAGAGATGTGCTATCAGGGCCTGTCACAATAGCCCACAAAGATTGGCAGATTGGTTGATGTAGCTGAAGGGCACAAATCCTCAGCCATAGACTGGTTGGGAGGTTTTGACCTTTCCATATCCAGGGTGCAGCCAGAGACTTCACCATTGCAGGTTTCATTTATGTTACGAGGGAGAAACAGATGAAAAGTCCCAATTTCTCTTGGGGATCCAGGCAGCTGCAGCTGGGCAGTATGGTGGAAATTGAAATTTTAGAGAAAAATGACCCATTTTCTATGAAAAGACACCTCAGAGAATGGATAAAAAGGAAACATTTTAGTTTGGGTCATACTTTTTATGGGGGGTACATGGTGTGGGGGAACCTCTGTTTCCCAGCCCAGCTCTAGCTTGAACCATGAGCCTATGTCCCATTTCATGTGTGAAATGATGTTCTATTTCCATGAATAATCATGCATTTGACTTTGAAATCTGTGTCCTGCAAACCCTCATCATGTCTGATTAACAGCTCTGGGGTCACTATGTACTAATGTGTAAGAGCTCAGGGAATGCCTGTTACCACTCCGGATACAGGCTGCAGACTGACAGAACAGAACCTGAGGAGAATCAGTCAGCTATTAACTCAGGCACAGAGGAGCTACTAGAACTTTGTTTGCTGACAAGCCACTGACTGAGGGCTGAGACGCTGGGATCTTTCAGGTTCTGAAGAAATCCAGATGACAGATGCTACATTTTATGTCCCACTCTAGCCTGAGAAATCATCTCTGAAAGACAATCAGAGGGGAGCGACTGGGTTTACGTGTGTGTGTCAAAGTAGAAATGTAAATGTTATGCCAAAACTTTTCATTGTAATGTAAACATTAAAAAGACAAAGTTTCATGACACGCAAGTATATCAAAAACCAGCAGCAGAGTTGTTGGAATCTCTACCGGAAGGGGCAGTGGTAACTTTACTGCATAAAGGCTTTTGCTTTAGAAAGTATTTCAGTAGTACTCCAAATAGGGTTTGCAATGGGTTTGTGCTATTAACTCTTCATTCAGTGAACAGCTGTATGATACGGTCTCCTGGTAACTGACCAGTAGCTGTTTCTAACACTTACATTCAGAGTCATGAACAAAATCCCTCTGCGATAGCCGTGCAAGACTTTCCAAAAAATCCTGACAGAACAGAACCGCTGGTGAGTGATCCAGCGAAGAGTAGAGCTGAGGTGCAGGAAAGGGGAGTGTAGTAGTGGTTCTATATCGTTGTGATGGGTTGGATCCCAGAAACCCTTGGATGTGCCACTGATGTGCCGAGATTACCTCTGACCCATTTCCTGCGTTTGGACTTCAGTGCTCTGCTGGTTTGAGCCAGACACGCTTGTCTGCTGCAAACCAGACCCAGGTCTAAACCCCAAAGCTTTAGGCTTAACTGAAAAAGCTTGGAGAAGTGTTCCTGTCTCCAGCATCAGATGCCAGCTCCCAATGGAGGTCCTAATGGATCCAAACCCCAAATAAATCCGTTTTACCCTGATAAGCTACACACGGTAAACTATAGATTGTCCATGTGTATAGACTGTAGAGAGATATGCACAGCTGTTTGCCCCCTCCCCAGGTATTAATACATATCTGGGTCAATTAATAAGTAAAAAGTGATTGTATTAAATACAGAAAGTAGGATTTAAGTGGTTCCAAGTAATAACAGACAGAACAAAGTGAATTACCAAGCAAAATAAAATAAAACATGCAAGTCTAAGCCTAGTACAGAAAGAAAGTGATTACAGATGAAATCTCACCTCAAAGATATTCCATAAGTTTTTTTACAGACTAATCTCCTTCTAGTCTGGGTCCAGATCCTCACCCTGGGTTACTGTCCTTTGTTCCAGTCTTTCAGGCATCCTTTGGGTGGAGAGGCTATCTCTTGAGTCAGCTGAGAGAGACAAAACCGAGGGTTTGAAGTCCCCCTCCTCTCCCTATGCAGAATCCAGCAAGTCACATGTCCGCGCATGACTCAGAATTTACAGGTGGCAGCCATTGTTCACATGCTACCTTCAACGTCCCAAGTAGACTTCTTCTTGTGGATTGGAGTTGTCAGGGTCTCTTTCCCACTTTGACTTTAGCATCCAGAAAGTGGGGACCTGCATGTACCCCTCTAAACTTAATCCCTAGCTCGATCTATAGTGCTGCCACCAACCAGAGATTTAGTGTCTGGCGCACTCCTTGTCCCCCTAAAACTTCCTGGGGAGACCAAGACCCAAACCCTTGGGTCTTAACCACAAGGAGAAATAAACCATCCCTCTACCTTTCTGCTCCCAGACTTTCCCCACCCTGGATCTCCCTGAGAGATACTGTGATTCAAACTCCTTGAATCTTAAAACAGAGAGGAAATTCACCTTCCTCCCTTCTCCCCCCTCCCAGACTCTCCCTGAGAGAGAGAGACATTGATCCAACTCCTTGGATCCTAACACTGAGAGAAATTAACCTTTCCCTCTCCCTTCCCCCCTCCCAGACTTTCCTGAGAAGTACACTGGTCCAAACTCCTTGGATCCTAAAAGAGAGAGGAATTAACTTTTCTTCCCCCTTCTCTCCTTTCCCCCACCAATCCCTGGTGAGTTCAGACCCAGTCCCTTTGGGTCTTACACAAGGACAAAATCAATCAGGTTCTTAAAAAGGAAGGTTTTAATTAAAGAAAGAAAAAAGTAAAAATTTCTCTGTAAAATCAAGATGGAAAAATGTTTACAGGGTCTCAGCTTTAACTAGACCAGAGGGACTCCCCCTCTCAACCTAAGTATAAGTTAAAGCAAACAGAGGTGAAATATCCTTCCAGCAAAATACACATTTGCTAATAAAGAAAACAAACATAAATCTAATCTGATTTCTATCTATTACTTACTATCTTGACCCTGAGAGACTGTTTCAGTAAGACTGGAGAAATCTGGTTGCATGTCTGGCTTCTCTTAATCCCAAGAGAGAACAAAGAACAGAACAAACAGTACAAAACAAAGACTTCCCTCCACCAAGAGTTGAAAGTATCTTGTCTCCCGATTGGTCCTTTGGTCAGGTGTCAGCCAGGTTCACTGAGCTTGTTAACACTTTACAGGTAAAAGAGACATTAACCCTTAACCATCTGTTTATGACAGGAGTCTTCCAAGGTTCTATTGTCCATTAAGTGTTTCTTGATTGGGCATTTAACTTGCAAATTCCTTTCTTAAGAATCTGACCAAATGCCTTACTAAGGTTACTTAAAATCAAACAAGTACACAGCCAATATTTATAACTTGGAATACAAAAATGGTACATGTGTACAGATAGGATGGATAGATTCGGTAGATCATAACCTTTGCAGAGATAGTTACATGGCATGCCCAGTTATGTCATATATACATTCATAAGCATATTTCCATAAAGCATTATAGGGTGCAACATCGGTTAAACATCTTGCAAAATAAATAACCCACAGAAGACATGTGGGAGATAATGTTTGTGGTTTTGTGTATTTACATATGTGTGAGTAGTGTGGGAAATGTAATCAACAGACCCTGTCTGTGCTGGATTCTGATAATTCGGAGGTCAAAAGAACATCTTATCATGTAAATAAGTTGTAAACATGGGATATCTCAGTATTCATCTCCCTTTGAAATGTACTGTGAATGGTGGAGAACAAGCAAATAGCCTTATGTTAATTTATATAGCTAAGTAATCGTGATGGATGTCCTTCAAAGTCATCCTAATTACCTTTTATTCTCTGAGGAATTTCAACTTGTCAAAAGACATAAAATTGTATAAACAATCCTTGGGTCCAGATTCTATCATCTGAGATCTGCTTAGACATCATCAGGGGAAGTTTGAATCGCAAGACTGAGGTCCCAATTTTACTGGTACGCCCTGAATATGAGATTTGGACATTGTAATCTGACCTGTGAACTGAATTCTAAAGGAACTTTTTGAAACTACGAAGCACACCATCTCCGTGATGAATCTGCACATCAATGAACTGAACTCATGTCTGGATGTATAGAAATATTTTATTCATACTCTCTCACTTTTGTTTTTTAATAAATTTTAGTTTAGTTAATGAGTGTCTGTCTGGTATCTCAGAAGTAAATCTGGCATTAGATAAGTTTCAGGGAAATGAAGGAAATGTTCCTGTGTCTGTTAGGGGTAATGACTTGCCCATGAAGGGAGCTATCCCAATCTTCAAACAATTGTCCTTGAACAGCCATGTGTGCTAGGACAGGGGGAAAGGATATTCCAAGTTGTTTACCTGTTAAAGGGGAAAGTTTCCACAGCTCAAGGTCCTTTCAGCTGAGTGGGACTCCCTCATTTGGGCGAGGTTAAGCACAGTTCTCCTCACCTTTGATCTTTCAATAAAGAAAATAACATTGATAACAACATTTCCCTCCCCCTGAATTCAGTATAATGGTGATTTGTAACCCAGCACCAGCCGAAGTAGATCACTTTGAACAACATCACTATCTGCTGATTATCTAGAAAGACTAGGTGTGTTCATGTAAATATCACTTGCTTCTGAAGTCTCTTCCACTCCCAGCTAGCTGTCAGGGGGAACTCATTTAGCCCCTGCTTACAAAGGCTTATGCACAGAACAATATGCCAGGGTCGCCATAGAAGAGGACTGGACTTATTGACTTAGGTGCTCGCTTCCAGGCCTATTTGCCCATTTTGCATCACATCTGGAGCTCATATGGAGTTGCTTACCAACTCAGACCCTGCTGTGCATTCTGGATGATGGATTTGCCTCTCCATAGATTCAGGAGAAAGCAAGACACAGCATTCTCATCTGGAAAAGGAATTGTTCTTGGGCTCCTCTTTAGTGACCTCACAGGAGTTGAATTCCTGGGGTTCCTGGCAATCTCAGCATGCTGAGCTGCCAGCTGTCCCATCTCCAGCCACTAGTCCTAGATAAGAAGGTTGGTTCAGGGCTTAAAGTGCTGTCCCGGGACTCAGAAGAACTGGCTTCAGTTCCAGGCTCTTCCACAGACTTCTTCTGTGACCTTGGGCAACTCACTTAATCCCTCTGTGCCTCAACAATATCTCTTTTAATAGGGCTCAATGTAAAGGTTACATCTGGAAAAAAAGGGATGCAAGCCGTCCTTGTCGAATGAGGGACCCAATCTTGGGAAGCAGTGATTCTGAAAAAAGACTTGCAGGTGAGTGGTGTGCTATGGCTGGAAAATCCAGTGTAATCCAGGAAGTATAAGCAGGGGAATCTCGAGTAGGAGTAGAGATGACATTTTGCATGGGTATTTGGCACAGCTGGGAGCACTGCTGGAATATTGTGTCCTGTTCTAGTACCTACAGCTGGAGGAAGATGTGGATAAATTGGAGAGGAGTCAGAGAACAATCAAGAGAATGATGAAAGGATTAGAAAATCTGCTTTGCAGTGATCCACTGAAGAAGCTCAATTTATTTAGTTTAAGAGAAAGGAGTGTTATTGTTAAGACGTGACCAAAGACTGTATGTTCCTACATGAGGAACAAACATTTAACAATGGGCTCTTCAGTGTAGCAGAGACATTTATAGCATGATCCAATGGCTGGAAGATGAATCTAGACACATTCAGAAAGGAACTAAGGTGTTTTTTTTGTTTTTTTTTTTAGAATAAGGGTAATTAACCATGGAAAGAATTTATCAAGGGCCATGGTTGATTCTCCATCACTGACAACTGTTAAATCAAGGCAGGAGGTTGTTCCAATAGTTCTCCTCTAGGAGTTATTTCAGGGGAGGTCTCTGGCCCATGCTCTACAGGCAGTCAGACTAGGTGATCACAATGGTTCCTTCTGCTCTTGGAATCTTCCCAGTGGTGTTAATAACATTGCCCTACAGCACGGGGTGTTGTACTGATAAATATGTCAAAGATCAAACGGTCATCAGACCCTACAATAATCTGGGCCATAGATAAGTGCCTCTCCTACTCCCCAGCCTCGTCCTTCCCCAGTGACCTCCTTGCACGGGTCTGCAATGCTTCAGGGATGCTGCATCCCCTGCTCCTTATTTTCCCTTAAACTCTCACCCCCCTGTTCCTCCCCTTCTCCTGAGGCCCTTCCTCCTGTTCCTTCTCTTCACCTCAAGCGTGGTCCCCAGCCTGGCCGGAGCTGGATTGTGGTAAAACTGGCCAGGGAGCCCAGGCCACTGTTGGGAGCCCCAGACTCTCCACCTTTAATTGTGGTGTCTCCTAGTGTGTGGTAAGACGGGCTGGGGGCTGTTCTTGGGTCCCCTGACCCTCCTGCCCAGGGAAGGTGGAACATCAGGGCTGTCTGGCCAGCTCTTACCACAGGAGGGCTCCAGCTTCCAGCCTGGGCAGGGTCGGGGATATGGGGGAAGTGTAGGAGCAGAGGGTGGTGCCTCAGGGGGAAGAATGGCCTCCCAGGGCTCCTGCATTAATCATTTTTCTGACATGACTCTGTAGTAAGTAGAGGCCCTAAGATATAAACGTTGGTATCAGAGGACCGGTATGAGGCCTGAGGCCTGAACTAAAGTAATGGTCAAGACTTTGCTCACATAAAGCAAAGTGAAGCTGTGAGCCAGAGGCAGGCCCTGCTCACAGAAGCTGGGAAGGAAAGGGCTGATGCTGCAAACAGAGACATACCTAAAAGGTACTGGGCATCAGATATCAGAACATTTGCATACTTGTACACTCCACACAGATAACAAGGAACAGACTAACCCATCCCAGTGACAGGGGCAAAAGAGTAATATGATGGATAGAGTTGTTTTGTTTGAACCAACATGTACAAGGTGAGAGGCGGCACCTTACTGCTTAGAGGGGTTGTACCTTGCTACGTAGAGGGGTTACACTTCATACATCAGGAGTGATGTGTCACTTGTTTGTATCTGTGTATAAGAATGCATCCCTGAGGCGGTGTCTTTGTCTGGCCTGGGGGGCAGTAGAAAGTCCCGCCACTGACTGAGCTGAGTCCATTGACCATGGGCACATATTTGTAGTATGCCCTGTTAAACTAAGAAATCTACAGGGAACTATCATTGTGTCCAATACGGCAATAAACCTGGCCGACGTGCCTTCGTACCTTACTAGAGTCTGTGGTCATTGGGGGTTCTCTTCGAGTCTGCTGTGTCAGATATCTGCGCAGAGCTGAGACAGCACACAGAGGGAACACACGCACGCAGCCGAGTGATAGCAACGTTGAACAGAGCAGAACACCACACCAGTGGCATCTGACAACAGAATCAGTCACAAGCACATTTCTGAGGGTGTCGGGGAAGGGTGGGTGTCTGAGGTCCTTGAATAGCCTCTGACCACACATGGTGCCACACTCATGGATCATGCAGTTCTCAGACTGCTCAGGAAGGGCCAGGACTGCAACTGCAGAACAGCTTTTATCATGGCTCTACAGCTTTTTTCATGGCATGTAGATTTTTAATCAGAGCCAGGAAAGTGACAGGCCAGGTCTAATGGGAAACAATAGGCACATCCGTTCTCTTTATTAACTGCATCAACAGGAATTCTGCAGTCAGAGCAGCCAAGTGACATGAACAAAATGACTGGTGCTTTTTATGGGCCAACATCCCACCAGTCCCCTGTCTCTCCTGAAATACAAGAACTTTGTTCATGTCACTTCCCTTGGTCTCCTTCCCCCATTGCACAGTCCTCCCTCACCAGCAGGTCAGCACATCCATCTCCAATTGTGCCAGGGCTTAGACCTCATCTGAACTGCTCTACGAAGTGGAGATAAGTAGCTAATAGCATCTCAGATGGAACGGTCCAGGATGGAATAGGAGGCTGTGGTCCATATTTTTTGTCTCCTAAGTCACCAGTGCCATAGCCAGGTGATGAACTGATCTGTCACTTGAAGAACACCCTGATTATCCTCACACGAAAGTGTTTGCTTTTCACGCTGTACACGATTGGATTCATCAGAGGCGGGACCAGTAGGTATACATATCCCAGGAAAATCTGAAGCCAGTGAGAAGAGCTATTCCCGAATCTGTGTATCACAGGCAAGCCAAGC
>NC_133769.1:369111602-369126289 GCF_003597395.2 Chelonoidis abingdonii | reverse complement strand
TATCGTTGTTGTTGAAGAGCAGATGGGTCAGATAGGTGATCACAGTGGTTCCTTCTGCTTCTTGGAAGTTCTTTCCCAGTGGTGTTAATAACATTGCCACAGCACGGGGTTGTTGTACTGATTAATATGTCAAAGATCAAGAGGTCCTCAGATGCTACAATTTAATCTGCGGCCATAGAAAGTGCCTCTCCTAGCCCTCAGCCCATCCTTCCCCCAGTGCCTCCTTGGCAGGGGTCTGCAATGTGTTCAGGAATGCTGCATCCCCTGCTCCTCATTTTCTCCTTAGATCCCCACCTCCCTGGTCCTCCCCTTCTCCTGAGCCCTTCCGCCCTGTTCCTTCGTCATAGACTCATTAGGTCAGAAGGGACCAATTATGATATCTAGTCTGACCTCCTGCCACAAGGTAGCCACCAAAACCCTACCATACAATTCTATAAAACAACCTCTACCCATGACTGCAGTTATTGAAATCCTCAAAAAGTGTGATTTGAAAGACCTCAAGCTGCAGAGAATCCACAGCAAGCGACCCAATCCCCATGCTGCAGAGGAAGGCGAAAAACCTCCAGGGCCTCTGCCAATCCGCCCTGGAGGAAAAATTCCTTCCTGACCCCAAATATGCAATTCACTAAACCATGAGCTGTGAGCTCTTCCCTTCAAGCGTGGTCCCAGCTGCGCCGAGCTGGATTTGCGTAAGAACTGCCAGGGAGCCCAGGCACTGTTGGGACCCCAACTCTTCCCCTTTAATTGTGGTGTGTCCTGCTGGGTGGGAAGACGGGCTTGGGGCGTTCTTGGGTTCCCTGACCCTCCATGCCAAGGGAAGGTGGAAACATCAGGGCTGTCTGGCCAGCTTTTACCACAGCAAGGCTCAGCTCCCAGCCTGGGCAAAGGCGGCAAGTATGAGAATGGAGGGGGGCAGAGGGTGGTGCCTCAGGGGGAAGAATGGCCTCCCAGGCCTCCTGATACATCATCTTTCTGACATGACTCAGTCCAAGCACCTTTCTGAGGTGTCGGGGAACGGTGGGTGTCCTGCTGTGCCTTGAATAGCCTCTGACCACACATGGTGCCAGCTCATGGATCATCAGTGCCCAGACTGCTCAGGAAGGGCCAGGACTGAACTGCAGAAGAGCGTTTATCAGGCTCTGCAGCTTTTTTCATGGCATGGTAGATTTTTACCCAAGCCAGGAGAAAGTGAAAGGCCAGGTCTAATGGAAACAATAACATATCCATTCTCTTTATTAACTGCATCAACAGAATTCTGAGTCAAGCAGCCAAGTGACACTGACTTTTTATGGGCCAACATCTCCACCAGTCCCCTGTCTCTCCAGAAACACAAGAATTTGTATCATGTTGACTGCCTCTTGGTCTCCTTCCCCCATTGCTGTCCTCCCTCACCAGCGGGTCAGGACATCATCTCTCCATTGCCAGGGCTTAGACCTTCATCTGACCTCTCTACGAAGTGAGATAAGTAGTCATATCATCTCAGATGGAACAGGTCCAGGATGGAATAGGTGGCTGTGGTCCTATTTTTTGTCTCCTAAGTCACCAGGCCATAGCCAGGTGATGAACTGACCTGTCACTTGAAGAACACCCTGATTATCCTCTGCACGAAGGTGTTTGCTTTTCACCGCTGTACCCAATTGGATTCATTCAGAGCGGCGACCAAGGGACCAGTAGGTATACATATCCCAGGAAAATCTGAAGCCAGTGAGAAGAGCTATTCCCGAATCTGTGTATCACAGGCAAGCCAAGCCTTGGTGCGTGGAAAAGCAAGACAGCACAGAGGTGGGCCACACAGGTGTTCAGGGCCCTGAGGGACTCCATGTGAGATGTGATACTCAGCACTATTCTGAGGATCATCACATAAGAGAGGCAGATGAGCAACGAGTCTAACCCCAGTGTTAAGATTGCAATAGACAAGCCATAGATGCTGTTGACTGTGATATCTGAACAAGCTAACTACATGACTTCTTGGTGCACACAGAAGGAATGAGAAAGGACATTAGCTCGACGGTACTGGAACCGTTTCAGGAGAAAGGGGAGTGGGAATATTAGGGCCACTGCTTGTAGCACACACACCAGTCCCATCTTGGCTATTTTTGGGGGGGTTAAGATGGACGCATATCTTAAAGGATTGCAGATCGCAACAAAGCTGTCAAAGGCCATCAACAAGAGCACAGACGATTCAATGCATGAAAGCGAGTGGATGAAAAACAGCTGAACAAAACAGGCATCGAGGCTGATCTCCCTAGATTTGAACAAGAATATGCCCAGTATCATCAGCAAGGTGGTTACCGATAAGCCAAGGTCTGTGATGGCCAACATGGAAAGGAAAATGTACATGGGCTCATGGAAGCTTGGATCTGTTTTTATAATGAACAGAATGACTGAATTTCCTACTATGGAAATAACATACATTAAGCAGAAAGAGGTAGAGATCCAGAGAAGGATGTCTTCCAGCCCAGGTATTCCGGTGAGAAGTAACACTGCAGAGTTGGATTTGGTGTCATTGACAGCTGTCATAATGTACTGGACAGGTCTCAGGACTTTTCAACTTTCCTTCCTGAAAGGAAAAAGAACAGGAAACTAGATGATATTTAACAAGATATTTCTTTGCTCTCAGTGCAAGTCTAGAGATTCCCAGGATCTCAAGGAAGATCATCAAAAACATAGCCTTTGATTTACACCACTGATGGGAAGATAGGCACTGCTAGACTGGAGAAGACCTGTATTCCATCTAGCCCAGTAGCCAGTTTCTGATGCTGGAGAGAAAGGTGGAAGAAGCCCTTCAATAGGCAGCAATGAGATAACCTGCTTCCGGGGAAAGTTTCCTCCTGACATCCAGCACCTACACATATTTTGTGGTGTAAATCAGGAAGGTTTAGAGCCCCTGCAATACTTTATTAAAAACACTCCTCACAACTGTAATTAGATTTTCTGGTAATCTATATAAACACCCAGTTCATCTACACCAGCGACATCATCACAGGACCTAACCAGATCAGCCACAACATCACCGGTTCATTCACCTGCACGTCCACCAATGTAATATACGCTATCCTGTGCCAGCAATGCCTCTCTGCTATGTATATCGGCCAAACTGGACAATCCTTACATAAAAGGATATATGGACACATGACAGATATTAGGAATGGCAATATACAAAAACCTGTAGGAGAACACTTCAACCTCCCTGGCCACATAATAGCAGATTTCAAGGTAGCCATCCTGCAGTAAAAAAACTTCAGGACCAGACTCCAAAGAGAAACTGCTGAGCTTCAGTTCATTTGCAAATTTGACACCATCAGCTCAGGATTAAACAAAGACTGTGAATGGCTAGCCAACTACAAAAGCAGTTTCTCCTCATGGTGTACACCTCAAACTGCTAGAAAAGAGGCCTCATCCGCTCCGATCTGAACTAAACCTCGTTTTTTTCCAGACTGATTTCTTGCTGAAATAATAACTGCCCTGGAAATGTCCACTACATCATCTGAGAAGTGAAATATTCAACCAAGCTATACTACTTGTCATGTCGATCTTGCCTTTATAAGATCAGACTATAACACGTACGACCTCTATACTATGTCTACACGTATATAATGCTTGTGTCATTCACAGTTTTTCAGGAGAGTAAAGGAATTTATTAGCCAGATTAAGCTAATAAATGCCATTGCTCAAATACACAAAGTCAATAAGTTGTAACAGGAAGGGAAATGTCTTTACAGGTACTTCAGCAACATTAAAAAAAAATCCTCAGGGAAATTGGCTCTCACAACACCAGGTAGCTGAGAATTGTTCTGCCTCTGCACTCACCTCTATGTGAAACACAGCCCAGTGTTCTTTCCTGAGTTGTCCTTGCACAGGGATGCAGAGGGATTTGTTCATGACCTAATGTAAGTGTTAGAAACACCTTCTCCTCAGTTACAATGACATGTCATACAACTGTTCATGTGAAGAGTTAATAGCACAAACCCATGCAACGTAATTGGAGTACTACGAAATACTTTCTAAAGCAAAAGCTTATGCAGTAAAGTTACCACTGCCCCTTCCGGTAGAGATTCCAACAACTCTGCTGCGGTTTATATATACATGCATGCATGAAACTTGTCTTTTTAATATTTATATTCAATGAAAATTTTGGCATAACATTACGACACTTATTTTGACACACACACATAACCCATGCCCTCTGTGTCGTCTTCAGAGATGATTCTCAGGTTAGAGTGGGAGTAAAATGTGCAGCATCTGCATCTGGATTCTTCAGAACCTGAAAAGATCCCAGCTCTCAGCCCCAGTCAGTGGCTTGTCAGCAAACAAATCTAGTAGCTCTCGTCCCTGTTAATAGCTGACTGGTCTCCTCAGTCTGTTCGTTCAGTCTGTAGCCTGTACCCGAGTGGTAATGGCATTTGGTCAGTATAACTCTACATCCTGAGCTCTCACTCCGATACTAGAACCCCAGCACCTGTTACGGGGCACATGAGGGTTTGCAGAAGTAGTTTCAAGTCAAACGTAGGAGTGTCATGGAAATGAACTCATTCCATGATGAAATCAGTCAGTCAACTCTCTCCTCCCCCCTTCCATTAATAAAATCGCGCAGCTCCCAGGAGTGGCGCTGTGACTGACCCGAGCTGAGCTGCCATAATGAAGGTGTTTAACCCCAGTTCTGGAGTTTGCTTTATATTATATTGGGTTAACTCTTGAGGATTTTTATTGTTGGCTACATAGGTGAAACCAGCATGGCTCTTTTCCTATTTATACAGGCGCTGGAAACAAGCAGGACAGGAATAATAGCTCAAGGAAACCATCGCTCAGGGTGCACTAAGGAGGTTGAGAGCACACTGGAGCTACAAGCAGGAATTCCTGTTCCTGGCTCCAGCATGTTACAGCTTGTTTGCACTTGCTGGATCTGTCCGAGCTGGGATGGTTGCTGAGCCATTCATCAGTCTGCACACGCAGAGCAGCCGCGGGAAGACTCAAGCCTGTGGCCTGCCTGGTCCCTGTCAGATTGGAGGGCTTGGGGTCAGAGATGTGTCCAGACTGTTGTTTGAAAACCCTCTTATTCTCCCATGTTACACTTTCTTCCTGATGTTTGATTAAACATTATTTTGGTTCAAGAAGGCTGGTCACATGTCTCAACACATGCTCACAAAGGGAAGAACCACAGGTGCCGAACTCACTGGCACCTGCAGGGCAATCACAGTGCAGTAGCCCAGGGCCCAGTCTGAGGGTGGGAGGATCGCAGGGTTCCACCCCACGAGAGGGAAGGCTATGAGACCTGACATGTGGCACACAGAGACCAGAGAGGGGGCAGAGATACCGGTAGCCCTATAACTCTGAGGGGTTATCTACAAGACAGAAATGTTGGAGTCCTCAGCCATTCAGGAAACAGAAATATGCCCTATTGGACCTGTTACCACAGTGCAGCTGTGAATTCCTGAGTTCACAACCAAGATAGAGAACCAAACCTTTGAAAATGAATTTTCTGATTAAATTTCCAGGAGCAGCTAAACATGAGATAACTTGAGAACTAGCCTCTGATATTCCATGGGGTCTCCTCTCACTCAGCCCCTGGCAGGATCTCCCTAGAGCACACAGCACCTCTAGAAATGGGACCCACTGAGAAATTCTGACTCAGTTAATAGGGGTTTTAACACTCCAGCTCGCTCTGAATGTCAGATTTGTGTGTAGCTTGAATATCCCAACGTGAAGAACTGGTAGATGTAGGGGAGGGGTTCCCAAACCACCTAGTGCTCCTTGCCCTACAGCACCATCACTGAGTCACCCCGACAGCCCTCCTCAGTCCTTTCTTGCACTACAGAACATATGCAAACGGAAACAGCTTGCAGTCTTTGCCCTTTACTTTACATTTTAAAGATAATAAAACCTGCCAATGTACCCAAATCCTGCTAGAAGAGGAGCCGCTGACACCAGAGGTCTTCACACTGAAGGACACGGAGTCATCCAAGAGGTTACACGGGCAGCAGGCAGTATCTGTTCAGACAGAAAAGCAACTGTCTATATGAAGCATGCCTGCCCATTTCCTTGGGGACCACTTGGCCATCAGGGAACCTCTGCAGATTTGTTTTCTTTGTTCCAGCTTTAACCCTGATCAGAGCCAAAGGCAAACTGCAGGAGACCAAATGACAGGGGGCGTGTGGTGATGCTACATAACTGGACTGCAGAGCCAGCCCTGCGGCAGCCTCTTTTCCTGGAATCCGGGCTTGTCACTGCTGTTTGTATGGATCTGATTAATCACATGGCTACCTCGGATGTGGCCGAATGTTAGTGATGATGCTTTCAAAACTGTGATCTTGCTGATTTAAAATGAAATAGATTAATAATAATAATAATAATATAGGGCCAAATTTCTCCCCGGCAGTGCCCTGTCCTGCACTACAAGCCCAGGGTGCAGGCCATGAAAGGGAGAGTCCACAAGGCTCCATACAAGGAAATATCCCTCGGATCACTCTGTGGGGGGAGGTCTTTTCCCTTCCCCAAGAAGAATGAAAAGGGGGATCCAGGGATCACCAAAGTTATGCACAGGTCTCAGAGATTCACTGGTAGCTCCTCCCACCCACCCACAATCTCTGAGCCTCCACAACTGCTCTAGGACGCTCTCCAGCTTCCTGCTAGCACAGGTTCATCAGAGATGTGCTACCAGGGCCTGTCACAGTAGCCACTGCCTGCAGGATCTGCTGAAGGGGCCTTGTACAGGGTGGGGGTCGTGATGCACAGAGATGGGAAGGCTGTCTGTCTGTAATGGCTTCTCTTACTGTGACAGTCTGAGGCTGGTTCTTCAGCTAAGCAGCAGAGGCAGCCATAAGCTGGGAAGTGTATGGTCAACATCCTCACTTTCCAACTAGTGACAATTGAAATAAGATGCTATTGGGCATTAGGAATACAATCCCGCTTGATCTTCCATCATCCTGACAGAGAAGGGTGAGCCAGAGATGTAAGGAAACTTATCTGATAGGCATCCTGTCTGGCAGACTCAGTTATCAATAGACACAGCTGGAAACCCTTTATGTCTTATAGATATAGTTGTAAAATCTCACTTTTTATTGTTTTGATGTTTATTTGCATGGTCTCTGTCTGGTCTGTGATTGTTCTGTCTGCTGTATAATATTTGTTGGGTGTAAACAATTAAGGTGTGGAGATATATTGGTAAATAACCTGTTAATATGTTAGGATTGGTTAGTTAAATTTCAGTAAAATGATGGTTAAGGTAGGCTAGGAGAACTCCAACTTTTCCTATATAGTCTGAGTCAGTCAGGAAGGGGTGGAATTGGATCATGTTTTTGCTAAAGGGAATGAGAATGGATAGGAACAGAACAGGGACACAGGCAAGGCTCTGTGGTGTCAGAGCTGGGAAGGGGACACTAAAGAACTGAATCATGTTTGCTGGAAGTTCCAAATACATTGAATTGTTTGCGCCTTCAAACTTGGGTGATTGCTCTCTGTTCATGCGAGAAGGACAGGAAGTGAAGGGTGAAGGAATAAGCCCCTAACAAATACAGCCCTAGACTGGGCAGGAGATTTGACTTCCCATTCCCACAGTGCAGCTATAGACTCAGTCAGTGCACTTTCATTTAATTACAGGAAGCGGCTAAAAAAGGGACTCTCCTGCCAATAGGATATGGTCACCTACTCTTGAATCTGCTAGGGTGCCACATAGCTCTATTAAAAGGATCCCCTGGAAAAGGCTTGTCTGCAGAAGCCCATCACCCAGAGAACAATTTAAGAACAGAAGAATGGCCATATTGATTCAGACATGGTCCATCTAGCCAGTGTCCTCTTTTCTGACTGGTCATGCAGATGCTTCGAGGAATTATCAGAAAAAGCACAATATCATGTGCTCCATCCTATGTCATCTCTACCATCTTCTGACACTCAGAGTTTTAGAGACATCAGATGTGTTGAGTCTGTGACCATCTTGGCTAATAGGGTTGTTTTTGGACTGCTGCTGCACATTGAGTGTATGTTTTCAGAGAACTATCCACAATGCTGCCAATATCTTTCTTGAGTGGCAGCAGCTAATTTAGACCCATCATTGTATATATAGTTGGGATTATGTTTTCCATTGTGCATTATTTTGCACTTATCAACCCTGAATTTCATCTGTCTTTTGTTCCCAGTCTAGTTTTGTGAGATCTTTTGTACATCTCTTAATTTACTTTGCACTTAAATATGTGACAAAGTCTCTTCTCTTGGTGGGTCCTGCACTTATTGGCAGATTGCTCACCTAGTGATCTTCCCACAGTCTGGGTCAACTTTTCTGTGTCTGATCAGGAGTTGGGAGTTTGGGGGAACCGCCGCCTCTACTCCGGTTCCAGCCCAGGGCCTGTGGATTGCAGCTGTCTATAGGCTCCTAACAGCTGCATGATGGCTACAACCCCTGGGCTAATTCCCATGGTCTCTCCAAACACTTTTTATGATACACAGGCCTTCCTCTGGTTCTGATAACGCTTGTACCTTAGTTCTCCAGCAGCAACGCCTCTCACTCTCAGCTCCTTGTGTTCTTGCTCCAGCTCCTACAGCATTCTCTCCTCTGGCTCCCCACCGCCTGACTGGAGTGAGCTCCTTTTAAACCCAGGTCCCTGATTAGCCTGCCTGATTGGCTGCAGGTGTTCTAATCGCCTGTCTGCCTTAATTGGTTCTAGCAAGTTCCTGATATACTCTAGTTCAGCCTGCTCTGGTCCTCAGGGAACAGAAACTACTCATCCAGGGACCAGTATATTGCCTCTACAGACTCTGTACCACTGTTTGGTCTGTCACAATATATTGCATAATTTTGTCTTGTCTACAATTGGCACATGATAGATTTACCTTTTCCAGACAATTATGAATATGTGGATACACGTCCCACTACAGATCCAGAGGCCCGCAATTCACTTTCTCCCTTCTGAGGACTGACCATTAATTGCACCCTTTATTCCTACTTTAACCAGCTATTGGATCAGAAGAGAACCTTCCGTTTCTCCACACTGCTTATTTTGCTAAGAGCGTTTGGTGAGGGACCTTCTCAATGACTTTCTGAAAGTCCAAGTAGATTATATCCACTGGATACCATTGCCCACAAGTTTTGTTGACCCACTCAAGAATTTTTAATATTGGTGAAAGCATGATTCCTTTGAAAAGCTGCATTGATTCTCCCAACAAATGTGTCATCTAGTGTGTTTACAATTCTATATTTTACTATAATTTCACCAGTTTGCCCTGGTACTGGTAGTTAAGCTTACTGGCCTGTATTTCTGGGATCGCTCTGGAGCCTTTTTGAAAATCAGCATCAGATAATGTATGTGCCAGTGGATGGTCAGAGGCTGTTTAAACATAGATTACATACTGCAGTTAGTAAATCTGCAATTTGATATTTGAGTTCCTCAGAACTCTTATCAGAGGGGTAGCATGTTAGTCTGGTTCTGTTAAAAGCAGCAAAAGAATCCTGTGGCACCTTATAGACTAGCAGACATTTTCAAGCATGAGCTTTCATGGGTGAATACCCACTTCATCAGATGCATGTAGTGGATTTCCAGGGGCAGTATATATATGGCAAGAAGCTGAATATGAGGTAATTCAGTCAGGAGCATGAGGCCTGTTCTAGCAGTTGAGGTGTGAAAACAAGGGAGGAGAAACTGCTTTATGTTGGCAAGCCATCACAGTCCTTTGTTTAATCCTAACTGATGGTGTCAAATTTGCAGATGAACTGAAGTCAGCAGTTCTCTTTGAAGTCTGGTCTTGAAGCTTTTTGCTGCAGGATGGCCACCTTAAGTCTGCTATAGTGTGCCAGGGAGGTTGAAGTGTCTCCTAAGGTTTTGTTATTGCCATTTGCTATATCTGATTTGTTCATTTATCTTGTTTCCATGACAGACTGTCCAGTTTGGCCCGATGTACATAGCGAGGGGCATTGCTGGCATATGATGGCGTATATTACATTGGTGGAACGTGCAGGTAGATGAACCGGTGACAGCATCATATTACTACTCAGCTGCCCATGAGGTTCTCTGTGATAATCCGAAGACCATACAAATAGTCCCGATGACAAGCCCTGGATTCCAGAATAACAGTTTGCAGCAGGGCTGGTTTTCAGCAGTCCGTTGGGTAGCATCACCCCAGATTTCCTGTATTTTTTGCCGCTGCAGTTTGCAATTGGCCATGATGGGGGTTAATGTTGGGCAGAATGCATTGGCGACGAAACCAAGCAGCTGAGGTTCCTGATGGCCAAGTGGCCTGAAGGGAATGTGAAGACATGCTTCATAAAGACAGCTCTCCTCTCCGAACAGATACTGCCCTGCTGCCCGATGCTACCTCCGATGACACTTGTCCTTTAGAGTGAAGACTGTCTGGTGTCAGTGGCTCTCCTTCTAGCAGGAACTGGGTACGTGGGCAAGTTTTCCTAGCCAGAAAATGCAAAGTGAGGGAACAGGCTGTGCAGTGCCAGAGGACTCAGCTGGGCTGTCAGGGTGGATCAGTGAAGGGCTAGTGGGCTGGTAGCACTTAAAAAGCTTGGAACCTGCCTACACTGCCATGCTCGTCAGGGGGTTTATTGAAACTGCACACAAATCTGACATGCCAAGCGAGCTTGGAGTGTTAAAAAAACCGCAATATCAAATGAGGTTTTTCTCAGTGAGTTCCATTTCTGGAGGTGCAGTGTGCTCTGGGCCAATCCTGCCAGGGGGCTGAGTGAAACGAGACCCCACAGAATATCATTAATGTTCAAAAATTGCCTCAGGCTTATTTGCTCCTGGAATTTAATTAGAAACATGCATTTTCACAGATTTAAATTATTTGGATTGATTATGAAGGCAGCTATTCATAGCTGCACTGCTCGTGTTAACAGGTCAGATAGGGGCTATTTGTTTCCTGAATGGCTGAGGCTCTAGCATCTCTGCTCTGTTGATACCACTTAAAAGTTCAGGACTAACTGCATCGGCCCCGTCCTCTAATTTCTGAGTGCAAGATGTCAGTGGAAAGTAATCCTTCTCATGGGTGATTCCTATGGCCTCTACCTTCAGACTAGTTCTGCATGTGTCCTTCTTTGGAACCTGGGACAGTGTGAGATGAGTGACCAGCCAGGCTTGTTAACAAAACTTATTAATCTGAACGGTGGAATAAAGCGGAACAATGGAGAATTGAAGGTTTTAAAAACACTGTCTGTACACTTCTCTGACCTCAAGCTCCCACTCTGACAGGGCTGAGGCAGGGCAAAGGCCTTCAGATGTGCTGTCAGTGTGAAGAGTTTCTCACAGCAAGTGACCACCTCTGGACAGACTCCCAGCTCTGGCAATCAAGCTGTGCGATGTGACTGGAGGCCCGGAAATAGGCTTTCCCCTTGTAGCTCCGTGTTTGTCTCTCAGTCTCTTTGGGGTGGTTACTGAGTGGTGGCTTTTCCTGAGCTGTGTTTCCCTTCCATGCTTGTTTTCAGCAGCCTGCTATTAAACTAAGAGCACAATGGTTGCAGCCAATATATGCCATAAAGTCAGCATCCAATAGTTAACCAATGTAGCTCTACAGCAAACATCCCAAGAGAGGGTTTAACATACACATTCTTAGGCAGCTCAGCTACATATCTCACAGTTTGGCCATTCCGAGTGCTATGGAATTTTATGAAATACAGGACACAGACAGAGAGAGGAAAAAAAACAGAGAGGAAGAGATAGAGAGAGCGCAATAGATGACTTTCCTGTGTGAAATTGAAGTTCTTATTTCATGAATATCATGCATTTGACTTTGAAATCCACTTCCTGCAACATCACCATGCTGAATACAGTGTGCTGGGTACTGATGTAGAAGAGAGTCAGAGCTCAGGAACGAATATTTTCCTATTGATTCAAGTGGCTTTTTGTAGTCCGGTTACAGGCTGCAGACATGGCACGCACAGAACCTGAGAAGAAGCAGTCAAGCTATTAACATAGAGACAGGCGGAGGCTCACTAGCTTTCCTTGGCTGAATAGCATCTGATTGAGGCTGAGACCGCTGCAATCTGTCAGGTCTGAAGAAATAAAGATTATAGACCTACATTTAAGTCATACATCATCAGAATATAGGGTTGGAAGAGACCTCAGGAGGTCATCCATTCCAATCCCCTGCCTCAAGAGCAGGACCACAAACTAATCACCCAGCCAGGCTTTGTCAAGATGGGCTTTGAAGAACTCTAAGGATGGATATTCCACATCTCCCTAGTAACGCATTCCAGTGCTATCACATCCAGCTATGAAATAGTGTTTTCCTAATAGCAACCTAGACCTTCCCCACTGCAACTTGAGACATTGCTTCTTGTATCTGTCATCGCACACTGGGCAGCCGAGCTTCCATCCTATCTTGGAACCCTCTTCCGTAGTTAAGCTGCGATATTCCCTCACTCTTCTCATCTGCAAATTGTGGTTCTGGCGGAGACCAACTGAGAGTGCCAATCAGGCAATTGCTCAACAGGGCAGTCACAGCCAAGGCTGGGGTTTCTCCACCTCTAAGGCAAACAAACCCGCAGACAAAGACTTTGGTTCACCCTTGGCTAACCGAATCACACAAGCAATTTCCTTAGACACTCAGTCTCAGTATCACCACCAGCAAGTCTGTGGGATGAAGGTTAATAAAAACCCATACCTCCGGTAAAGAAAAGTTCTCGCGATCCAAAGGACCAAGCCCCAGACCCAGGTAACATATTACATCAGATCTTACCTCCACATCACGCTGTTGCCAATCCTTTAGAATCTAAATCTAAGAGGTTTATTCATAAAGGAAAAAGTAAAGATGAGAGCTAGAAGTTGTAAATGGAATCATTACATCAGTAATGGCAAAGTTCTTGGTTCAGGCTTTAGCAGTGATGAGTAACTGCAGGTTTAATCAGTTTCGGAAACATCCCTGCGGATGGGTCATTCAGTCCTTTGTGCAGAGCTTCAGTTGTAGCAAAGTCCTCCAGAGGTAGAAACAGGATGGAGCAAAATGGATGCAGCTTCTCCTTATAGCTTTTCCAGGTGTAAGACACCTTTTGTTCCTACTGTGGAAAGTTACAGCAAAATGGAGTCTGCAGTCACATGGGCCAGTTTCTGCAAACCTTGCGTGAGTCACAAGGCATATTCCTCCTCTCAATGGGTCAATTGGTAGGTATGGTCCTTAATGGGCTCAAGCAGGCTAGAGCGAGCTACACCAACTGTCTGGGGTGTACCCAGAGGAACAGCACCAAGTTTAAAATACGACAGTATACAGCCAATACTTATAACTTCAACTAAAAATGATACGAGAAACAGACAGCATATCATAACCAGTAACCCTACTGGTCTTAGACCTTATTTACCCCCTTTACATAGAATTTGGTGCCATAAGAACTTGGTTGCAACCATGTTTTATATGGTCCGTTTGATATGTAATCAAGTCCAAAACCAATATACCCCAGTTCTCAGCCTTCTTGTAAGTCATGTGCCCAGCCCTCTATCATATTGTTTTACGCTCTATCACTTCTCTATCCTGAGAAATCTCTCTGAAAGAAACAGAGGAGAAAGAATGGCTTCACGTGTGTACTAAAGTAAGTTGTATAATGTTATGCCAACATTTTCAAGTTGTTGAAATCTCTATAGGAAGGACACTTAGTAAGTTTTTAACTAATTATGGTTTAGGTTTTAGAAAGTATTTCAGAAGTACTCTCAATAGTGTTTGAATGGTTTTGTGTTATTACTCTGTGTTCAGTGAAGCAGTTGTGTGGTATGTCTTCCTGGTAACCAACCAAACCTGTTTCTCACACTTCTATTCAGGTTGGGCACTATGCACTCATGCAATACAGGTGCAACACTATTTAAGAGTACTAAGGAACCGACTTCGGTCAAGTGTTTAGCAACAAGAAGCAAAGAGAGTAAAGCTGAGTGCAGGAAAGGGGAGTGTATAAGGGTTGTGTGTAATTTACACCTATCCATTCTCATACATGGGGATGCTGAGGAACTGCACCCTCAACTGAATACAAGAGTAATCTAGTGTTTTGCAACTATTCACCAAGGTGTGACGCCAATAACCCTCCCTTACCAATCTGACTATGTTTAGCCTTGTAATTCTCAATGTCTAAGAATCTTGCATGGGGAAGGATGCAGACCTGTGAGGATAAAATGAAGCCTGTGGATGACAAACTCTCTGGTCCATCAACTTGGCCTGGGAAAGCACTTCAGCTTCTCTTTGGAGGGATCCTCTAGGTCAGAGTGGTATAACTGGCAGATCTTGATAGAGAAATTTTAATTGTGCGATTGTAGTCGAATCTACACATGTAAATCTATAATGATGCAGTTGAATGTCATTATTAACTGAATTAAGAAATGGCCTATGAATTTATCTTCTACTGCAAGAAACAGGGGTAATATAAGAACTAGGCATGCAGTTAAATAATATATATGTATATATACATTAAGACAAGGAAATCCATGGGGTGGTGTTAACTCCATCTGCGGGCAGGCAAACCCCATATCCTACCCTTCCACATGAGGCGCCAGCCTTCTTAGAGCCCAAGCACGCCACACACGCAGCAACAGCCATGGTCCGAGACTAGTGCCTCCCGCTCCGAGCCTACCCAACCTTCTCAGCATCCCCTCCACAGTGGTTGAAGCACAGGTGTGAGTGCCCAGCCTTCCAGCCTGTAGCGCGGGGCTGGGCGCCGTAGACCATCGCCACAGCTCAGTACCAGACCAAGAGAAGGTCTGCCTTCCCTTTCCTTA
>NC_133769.1:369068020-369111577 GCF_003597395.2 Chelonoidis abingdonii | reverse complement strand
ACATTTCTTTAATCCATTCTTATTTTTACAATATAATTCATTCTACTTTCACAATCCCTCCTTTTGGTCAAGCTTTCGCCATGACCAACATTTTACTGGGTTCCATATATTAACCGTTCTTTATCTCTTCATCAGTGATATTCAAAATCATCATATTAGCACTCTGTTTTGGGGCAGTCACCTGGGTGGCAAGCCTTACACAATTTTGGATACACCAGGAGGTTAACTGAAAACATACAAAAATCATTAGAATTCCAAACAGGATAGTCAGGTCTCCCTGAAACAACCAGTGTCCTATGCCAGAGAAATTGAACAGGTTACTTAGCCACTTCCACAAAGAACTCAACTCTTTGTGGGGAAGATATGTGATTTGTTCTAAGTGGCTAGTGCGATCTATTACCTCATTGGTGTTCTTTTCCCATGAAAGGACAGTACCCTCCTTTGGCCACCAGCACTATGTTCAATCCCTGACGGTTTTGGAGGGCCATCTGTTGGATCGCCCCTATTTCTCTGGCCAGGGCTCTTAAACTTTCTCCAGTTTTATTTGCCATTATTTTAACTATTGCTTGTAACCTCAGGAGCTTTTTGCATGGTTTATTACTTCCCCAAGTGGGATAAAGGAACTTCCAATAGAAATTTCCCAGGTGTCATTACTGTTCCATATTGTGTTAAACAGACAAGGTCCTCCAGTGATGTCTGGGGAATTGAATGAGATAGCCAAGACAGGAACACCAGTTTGAGACTGGGCTGGGATATGGCTGCAGACCTAGCATTTAGAAGTATTAAGGTCTGAGCTATCCACACTTGCTGCTGGATAAAAGAATTGTCATTGTGGACTCCCCAGACCTTAAGACACCGGCAGCCGAGGAACAAGCATCACCAGAGGCGCATGTTGGAGGCAGGGCCCTTCTGGTTCTGACAACCTCAACTGAGGGTACCGCAGTCACGGTTTTACGTCCACCAGGCAGCAGGTGCTAGGCTCGCTACTGCTTCTTCTTGGGCCTTGCTTTAGGTCGTCGTCTGCTTCTGGCAACCCTTACGAGAATGTAGATTGTAAGGTACTGCAGGCTGTTCCTCTATGTCTTCTTCTGGAGTCAAAATTGACTCTGCGTGGTCCTGAGGTGATGATTGATTCGCTGGGGGTGGTGCATTCTTACACTGCGAAGCATGTATCCGCTCTGAGATGCCAGACAGTTTAACAGCCGTCGGGGTAGTAAGCAGTGCCTGATGATTCTTTGATGTTCCTTTAAGTCTCTTTACTACTTCTTCCTTGACTCTGGCTATAACAATGGCCTTCACACCTTATCTTTTCCTGATGCATACATTCCTCATTCACACAAACAGATTGAGAATACAAATAGTAGTATTTTATATCGAGCAAAAAAGCATTGTAAATTAAACCTTGCTAAGTTTTACAATGATAACCAAGACAATTTACATTGAGACCCAGGTCTTCAATGTTTCTCTAATTTACTTAACATAGACACAATAGAGAATCCTGTCTCTTACTACCTAAATCTTAAACAAAGAATTAGAGAGGGCCCCAATTTTGTAATGCATATGGGAAAACAGAATCTTATAGTCCCAGGGGGTCATTTCTTTCTGCTATTTAAAAAAGGTTGCTAGCAGGATGAAATCAAATTATACTTCAATTTCTTATGGGACATTATAAATCCTGCTCCTACATATCCCCCTTTTGACACTAAGATTATTAATCGCCAGTGTCACTTCTTATTAGTCCACGTATATAAAATACTGGGAGGTGATTTGGGCCTGTGGCTTTAGCTTTGCACACATTTGTTTTATCCAGCACATTTTAAAACATTTAAATTAAACACATACAATTTAAAACCAAAAACATTAGGGGTAGTAACATTAGTAGCCAGTAGTTGAGGGAGACCATCCAGAAAATATGTTATACCAATGGTAAGCTGTTATGTTTTTTTTGTAGTGGCAATTCTTAACATGTCCCCATTTGTATGTATAATGAATGGTCCAGTTTTTCCACATTATTTTTTTGAACTATGTATCTTTTTACCTTTTAAGCAGATGATTGGTAACTGTTTGCCATTCAATGCCGAGATTGATAGAACTCAGCTAAATCAGTGCTTACAGTAAGCTGAGACTTTTTTGTTGTTGTTGTTGTGGCAATAGTAAATTGTGATTATTGGTAAACACAGTACTTATTTATATTTACATTTGTCTTCTGGTAGGTGCTAACACTTTTTAAACACTTTTCCCAAGAATTAACATACACATAGCCCATTATGCAGTACTTTGGATTATCTGAAAGACAAAAATAACATTTTTCTACCCCTTTTGGCGTGGC
Source organism: Chelonoidis abingdonii (assembly GCF_003597395.2). Taxonomy (NCBI): domain Eukaryota; kingdom Metazoa; phylum Chordata; order Testudines; family Testudinidae; genus Chelonoidis; species Chelonoidis abingdonii. Next base: position 369,109,248 of record NC_133769.1, on the reverse strand, counting down.
ATTGATTATTGGTTAAAGATTCCGTTCAAATTTTTTACAAAGACCCTTGCATTTATTTATTGCAGGCAAATAGAGGAATTAACCCCATATTTTTCCTGTGTGTTTTCTTTGTTGTTGTTTGTTTTTATAGGCAGGCCAAGTTTTAATGGCTTCTACTTTTTAAGGATTATGCGGAAATTATTCCACTGTTTAGTTATTAAATTCATGAGGTGGTATACCTCAAGTTTTTCCTCTTATATATCAGACCAAGTTTGTAATGTTTTTTCCTGCTGTATTAAGCTTTAAGTTTATTCACAGGTATAGCTGAGAAGCATCATTACCATAGTACTTTAAAGGATTTTTCCAAAAATCGTACACACTATAAGTTGTTACGGGGTACTTACTACACATTAAATTTATTTAATGTTTAATATTAACAATAACATTAGCATCAATCTCTTAAAGTATCTTGTTATACCATGTCTTTTATTTAGGCAATTTTCTTTTGTGCTGGCAGTTCTCACCTTCCTTTATCAGTTGGTAATTTCTTCAACACAGGCTTGGCTTTTGGATTCAAAGCCATCAGCAGATCTCAGAGACTCTTTTAAAAGGGACACAATCAGCTTCCACCAGAGTTTTGATTTCTTTCCACTTTCAACTCTGCTTACAAAAACACAGAGATGTGAAAAAGAAACACATAGTCTATTGCGGCTCTTTTTGGAGCCCTAATAGGATAAGCGCGAAAATCGATTTTAGATACGCAATTTCAGCTACGAGAATAGCGTAGCTGAAATCGATTATCTAAAATCGATGTACTCACCCGTCTTCACCGCGCGGGATCGATGCGAGCGGCTCGCCATGTCGATTCCGGAACTCCGTTGGCTTTGGTGGAGTTCCGGAATCGATGTAAGCGCGCTCAGGGATCGATATATCGCGTCTAGATGAGACGCGATATATCGATCCCCGAGCAATCGATTATAATGTGCCGATACGGTGCGTCGTATAGACGTGGCCAGAGGGTCATTGTTAATTTCTTATTCTTTCACTACAGCTCTTCTCTGCTATTGTTACAAAAAAACAAACAAACAAACAAAACAAACAAAAAGACTCCAGAATCTCTCCCTATTCTCCTGATTTTGACTGCCCTATTGCAGCCATGACTTGGTCTTTAGTTAAAAACATTTTAAATTTTTTAGAGAATTAAGTTATCCCTTAAGGGTTAAATGCTAAATCCCAAAGCCAAACAACACTGATTACCTGTGACTTGCAAAAAGGTCTATCAGTTTTGCAACTTTGAATTAACATAACCCTAATGAAGATGGCATATCTGGGCCTCACCCCGCAGACTGGCCTTCTTGGGGAGCTCTTAAAATAGCTTGGTTCTTTCCTTGCTGGTGGCCAGGATCTCAGGGGAAGAGGAGGAGCAGGGGGCCAGGCCTCAGAGGAAGAGACGGGAGGCGATGGCGCCTCAGGAACAAAGGAGGAGCAGGGGATGTGGCAAGCCTGAACCAATGCTGATCGCAGCAAACAGGACGGTGAGGGTCCCAAATAAAGGAAGAGGAGGGTAATAAGAGACCTCGTGTTCTGGAGAAGACAGAATTAACGGGACCACACAAAGGGGGCTCTTGTTCAATAAGAAGATATTAGGCAGGGTAGGAGTGAGTTGTGTCTGAGTCACTGTTGTAGGCAGATTTCTGACTGCATTTCCAGAAACTTCTGGAATTGGGTGTGGCAGTTTTGGATATACTCCAATAGGTTCCCCCTTGCTGGGGTCAGACTCCATCAGGGCAAGTACTCAGGGCAGCTGCTTTGCAAAGGGCCACCTGTTCTGTGGGAATTGGGAGAAGCTGAGCCAAGGAGCGAAAAGCAGGCTGTTTCCCCTGACTCTGAAGCATTTTGCAGCAGGTTCATGATATTTGTTAACCATCTAAGAGCGAAGCATGGGCAGGGTTAAGTAAAGCAAGGGGAAACTGGAAGGGAAAAATAGTTTCTTCACTTTTTAATTGCATTCTTTGAACCTTATTTTGATTTGAGCTGAACTGTTTTGGTTAAATTGCCCCAACCAGTATGATTTACCAGCTTTTCTTTCCATGTAGTAATGGGAAAAGAGTCATTTATGTTTTGCCGTTCTCAGCTTTGTATTTTCTTGTGCCTGGGGTTTTGGTTATCTATATACTTAAGTGAGTTATTGGTAAAGCTGTTACCTGCCTGGCGAGAGAGAGATTCCTACAGGCAAGAGGAGGGAAGATGCTGTTTTAGACTCAACAGACTATCTAGATTTGGTGACCAAAGACTCTCACTGAGACTCAGATGAACTCAGTCTAAGCTTTTGGGAACTCTTAGTTTCTTCTCACTGTGTTTCTGTGGGGACTGAACTGTTCAGATTTTTATCTGTTGTATTTATTTATGTTTATGTATAACTGTGAAGATAACGTCTGTGGATTATAAAATAGCCATGTCATGCTGTAAGAATTAGATTATTTGTTCCTTTATCATAAAATTTTCATTCCTTTACTTCCTTTTGGGACTTGAACATGAGGCGGTTCAATCCTTGTTGAAAATCCTTAGAGACTGAACTCCGTGTCTCCAGCTGTTTTCTATGGGAGTTATTTTTTAAGACACTGGAAAAGGGCAATGAAGTGAAGTCTAGCCTACCCAGAGGTTACCCAGGACCTTAGAAGGAAGTTCAGAGGGCCTGCAGCACTACATCAGGCCCCAAGGGGGCACTCTGGGGTAACACATCTGTAGGCATGTGGCCAGCGTGTGCTGTGCTGTTGGAAGCCATTACCAATGGGTGGAGGTCAGCCCAGCCCCCAGGCTGCTCTAAACTCCACTGAGGCAGGGGGAGAACAGGCCAGTGAATCAAACCACTTTAACTGGACCCTTGCCATCTGCACTCTCTGGAGCATGGGGAGTTCTGCTGGCACAGCAGAGTACTCGGGGGTGACAGTGCAAGATAGGTTGTGGATTTCTAAGGGGAGTATTGAAGTCTAAAGAAGACACTGGGAGTTTCAGCACAGTCACCAGATCGGTGCTTGTGAGCCCTGGAGGCTGAATGGCTCTAACTTCCAAACAATAGATCATCAGCCACCAGGGCCTCATCTTAGACTGTCTGGCTGGGGGAAAGCAGTCAGAGGGCAAAGGTCAGCTCCACACCTTGGCCCTGTAACACAGACATGGCTGAGCAGCACAGTGACTGTGCCCAGGCTCACACAGGTTTCAGCAAGTGCTGCTTCAATAAGAAAGGGGCAGGCAGATGGGAAGATGCTCAGACACACAGGAAAAGTAGGCTGAGTCTCAAGGGCAACCTGGCTTTCCAAAAGAATGTAATTTGCACCAGTTCCATTATGTATCTCCGGAGCAAAGCCTGTCTAACTTAGCTTGTCATGATACGCGAGAAAGATGACAGCTGCCTGTTATTTTAAAACCAATTTCTCCAATGCTTTGTGGTTTTTTGCTAATAAATCTCTTTGTTTTAAGGAGGGTGGGGGTGGCAGTATAACTTTTGTCCCAGGTACCCGAAGGGAAGAAACTGAGTTGTCCAGTTGGACCTGCTTAACAATAATTGATTAGCATAGAGGGGGGTGTTGTCCCACTCTTAGAGCAGGATACAATTGGGAGATTCCCCTGATGTAGGAAAGGACATAGTTTAGAGAGTAAAAAGACCATATATCTCTGTTTTACTGTGACGATCTTGATTCTTCTTGGCCAGCGTATATTCATTTTGAGTGCATATAAGCACTGAGAGTAATAACTTTTTCAAGTTGCATCCAAGATAGTGATCCACACAAGACAATGATTCATACAGTCATATGATATGATTCATATGATAGAGGACTATAAAATCATGACTGATGTGGGGAAAGTAGATAAGGAAGTGTTAAAGCAGCAGAGAATCCTGTGGCACCTTATAGACTAATAGACATTTTGGAGCGTGAGCTTTCGTCTGTTAGTCTGTAAGGTGCCACAGGATTCTCTGCTGCTTTTACAGATCCAGACTAACACGGCTACCCCTCTGATAAAGGAAGTGTTAATTAGCCTTTCTCAAAGCACAAGAACTAGGGATCACCAAATTAAATTTATAAGCAGCAGGTTTAAAACAAACAAAAGGACGCATTTCTTCACACAACACACAGTCAGCCTGTGAAATTGTTTGCCAGAGGATTTTGTGAGGACCAAGACTATAACAGGGTTGAAAGAGAACTAGATACATTCATGAAGGATAGGTCCATCAGTGGCCCTTAGCCAGGATGGGAAGGCATGGTTCCCTAAGATCTGCTTGCAAGACACTGGTAATTGAATGACAGGGATGGATCACTTGCTGATTACGTGTTCTGATAGGTCCCTCTGGAACATCTGTCATTGGGCACTGTCGGAAGACAAGATATTAGGCTAGATGGACCTTTGATCTGACCCAATATGGCTGTTCTTATGTTCTTAAAGAGCCATAGAATTTCAGGCCAGAATGGACCATTTGATCGTCTAATCTGATCCCCTGTATGTCTCACGCTGCAGAATTTCCCCCAGTTACCTCTGCATTGAGCCCAATGACTTGTGTTTGACTAACACAAAACTTGTGTCCATCTAAAGTGTATCTTCCAGGAAGGCATCCAGTCCTGGTTTGGAGATATCAGGAGAATCCACCACAGCCCTTGGGAGTTTGTTCCACCGGTTAAGCACCCTCACCGTTAAACATCTGTGCCTCATTTCCAAATTTAATTTGTCTGGATTCAGATTGCAGCAATTGGTTCTTGTTATACTTTCCCCTGTTAGTTTAAAGATCCCGTTAGAACTCAGCATCTACAGAGGGACAAAATATTAGTACACGGCCATCAAGACACCTCTCAGCCTTCCTTTTGGATAGCTAAGCAGGTTCAGCTCCTCGGATTTCTCATTGTCTGGTATTTTTCCAGCCCTTCAGTCATTTTTGTGGCTTTTTTTAGCACCTTCTCCTATTTTTCAATTTGGGCAGCAGACCTCATAGACTCATAGACTATAAGGTCAGAACGTACCATTATGATCATCTAGTCTGACCTTCTGCACAATGCAGGCTACAGAATCTCACCCATCCACTTCAATAACAAACCCCTAACCTATGTCTGTGTTACTGAAGTCCTCAAATTGTGGTTTGAAGACATCAAGCTGCAGAGAATCCTCCCGCAAGTAACCCGTGCCCCACGCTGCAGAGGAAGGCAAAAAACCTCCAGGACCTCTGTCAGTCTGACCTGGAGGAAAATTCCTTCCCGACCCCAAATATGACGATCAGTTAAACGCTGAGAATGTGGGCAAGACTCATCAGCCAGCAGCCAGGAAAGAATTCTCTGTAGTAACTCAGATCCCATCCCATCTAACATCCCATCACAGAACACTGGGCATACTTAGCTGCTGATAATCAAAGATCAATTGCCAAATTAATTGCCAAAATTAGGCTATCCCATCATACCATCCCCTCCATAAACTTATAAAGCTTAATCTTAAAGCCAGATATGTCTCTTGCAGTATTCCAGCATCGGTCTAACCAATGCTATGTACAGAAGTAAGATCCTCTCCCAACGTCTACTCACTACACCCCTGTTCATAGAGCCAAGGGTAAGTTGGAAATGACAGAGGAGGAGAAAGAGCTGGGTGTATTATTCAGCCCCAGGATGGCTGTGAGCCATCAGTGCGATGTGGAAGTGAACAAGGCACATGAGATCCTACAATGTGTCAGGCAAGCTAGGGAAGTAGTAGTATGATTATAAAAGGCACTGATGAGATCTCCCCATGAAAACTGCGTCAAATTCTGGCCACTCATTTTGAAGACAGATGAATTGAGACTGGAACAGTGAGAGGCAGGGCTCTTAGGATTGTCTGGGGAATGGAGGACCTGTATTATCTTCTGACTGAAAGAGCTTGGCTGGTTTAGCCTAAGAAAATGCAGGTTGAGTGGGGCTCAGATTACTCTTTAAATACTGTGACACTCTGCAGACAATATTCCCCAAAGTAATATCATTCCGATATAATTAGGATGCATCCGGCACAAGATATGTAATGTGAGGTGTCTATGGAAAAGTTATGAGTTGCTGAATATGATCATCATATTTGTATGTGTGTATCATTTTTGTATCTGGAGATAGGAATATTGACTATGGATCTTTATTTCAAAGGTGTTTGCACTTGAGTAACTCCCACAAAGCTTTACTCTCAGTCTGCCTGCACACTTTGAATGGCCTATTCAAGTTGAATGGCCAATCAACAAAGACAGTGGACGAGGGGGAAAGCTCATTTTCACCTGACGAACTGTCCTGGAGACGTTTCAGTTAACCTATGAATAATGGCTGCCATGACTCAAAAGCACACATGGGCATGTGGTTAGATCATATGATACTGAACTCCATTTTGGTACATGTATTTTATCAAAAGGTGGGCTGGGAACTTGGCTTGGAACAAAAGGGCTCCCACCATATGGGCTGTGGGTGGAGAACGTCAACTCTTCCTAACACCCCTTGCTGACGAGAGCCTGTCATTAGCACAACCCCTTTTGATGAGAGAGTCCTGGGCCCCTCCTCTAGCTTGGCAGTAAGAGGAAAACTCAGGACATGCTTTTAGAGAGTGAAGAATCCACAGAGTGTTGCCTGGCCAAACAGAGCCTGGCTGGGCTTTCCTCAGTCTGCTCCTGACCCATCTGCTCCATGAGCAAAGAGAGCCACTTTAGCACTAGAGATAGATATCACACCATGCATCCAAATTTTCATCATCATCAAGTTTTGGGGTAGCTGGATCTGTGGGAGGGGGTTGTTTGGGTCCAGTACAGAGCTAGCAGCAGAAAGTTGGAGCTGAGCTTGGGTCACACGTCTTTCTATTAAGAGTGTTCATGGCCTTGCTTACCCGGTGTGTGAATGTCTCATGCCTGAGTAAGGGGAGGAGAATCGCTGAGCTGTGCCTGAGGAACCAGTAACTCTGTGAGCCAGTCTATGTTATGTCCAGTTGTCTGTGGTGTAACGTTGCTCCTTGCAACAAAGGGCTCTGTATCCCAGTGCAGAGGAAAACAGTTTTTCTGCCACGTATGGACTGTGTGACCAGAAATGTCCACTGGCTAACCCTCAGTGCCTTCATTTGTGGGTGTTCTGCTTGAGATATGAACAGCAGTTCCAACTTTGGGGATTTTACTGGGAGTCTCACACTATTTCTCACTTTCTGAAAGACTCAGTTTCTGAAATCAAGATACTTCATGGGAATCTCAGCTTTCAGTTTTCCTAAAAATGTTTATTTTAAAAAGTAACTTGCAGAAAACCTAGAAAACCTGAAGCAAGTGCAACACAAATGCTTGAAAACCAAAGGCACATGAAAATAAACACCACATTAATGTATTTTTAAATCTCGTTATTTTAAACCAATCTCATGTTTTTTGGATGTGCGACCCAATACTTTTTTATAGGACTTGGCGATACTGTGTACCTAGATCTGAAAAGCAACTACTAAAAGACAGTGAAATTAACCACAATTTTTTAAAGTACATCAGAAGCAGGAAGCCTGCCAAAAAATTAGTGGGATCACTGGACGATTGAGGTGTTCAAGGATCACTCAAGGAAGATGAGGCTGTTGCAGCGATGCTAAATGGATTCTGTGAATTGGTTTTAGCTGAGAGGATGTCAAGAAGGTTAGCGCAACTGAGCCATTCTTTTTAGGTCACAAATATCAGGAGCTGTCCCACACTGATTTGTCAATAGAGGAGATTGTGATTCTGTACATCATATTCATCATACTGGTATGATTGACATGATTCTGATGTAATTATGATGCATCAGGTATGAGGTATGTCTTGTGAGGTGTCATAGGAAATGTTATGATTTGCAGAACGTGATTCAAATATGCTTACTCTGGTAAACACCAACAACTAGCCTTTCAGATACAAAAATGAAGAAGCTAGAGAGTCCTGATGGCTCATTGACAACAACCATGGACCATGGAAGGCCATAGCCTTCCTGTGAATGTTTTATCCAGCCTGTGGATAATGGCTGCTATGACTCAGCAGGGCATGTAAGGGCATGGGACCAGACCATATGACACTGAACTCCATTTTGGTACCTGTATTTTTCCACAAACGGGGCTGGGAACTTAGCATGAAAGAAAGCGTTCCTGCACTATGGAAAAACTAGACAAGGTGGAGAGCCAGAATGACATCATCTCTTGGCCTCACTCCCCACACAAGGGCACTCCTAGAAACACCTGAGGAACAAAGACTGAAGAGGGTAAATGCTTAGTTTATTTGCAAGGTAGTCTGCTTTCATCTGTTTTCTATCACTTATAATCACTTAAAATCCACCTTTTTGTAGTTAATAAACTTGTTTTATGCTTTATCTTTACCAGCGTGTTTTGAGTAAAGTGTGTGGGGAGAATCTCAGCTCTGTGTACAAAGGCTGTTGCATATCTTTCCCAGAGCTCAGAGCAGCTCGGCAGCTTTTTTCTTGGCCCCTGGATGTTTAAACAGACACCAGACAGTGACAGGCCAGGTGTAATGGGAAACAACATCCATGTCCCTTCTCTTTATTGACTGTATCAACAGTCATTCTTGAGGTGGGATCAGCCACTGATATGGCCAACATGCCACTGGTTACCTGGCTGTCCATGAACACACTCACTTTGTTAATGCTGCTACCAGCCTTGGTCTCCTTTTCCCCCACTACAAAGTCCTCCCTCATCAGACCCTCGCCCATTGCTCCAGGCCTTAGACCCTGTCTTACCCTCTCTCCTATAAAGTGGAAATCAGTAGCTCATGTTGTCTGGAAGGTAAGGTTCCAGGATAGAATAGGTGACTTATGCCAGTGTTCTTCATTTTCCTTGTCATCTGTGCAGGAGCCGAGTGAGGAACCGACCCTTCATTTGACAAAAGCCCTGATTATCCTTGCACGAAGGTGTTTGCTTTTTACACTGTACGTGATTGCATTCAGCAGGGGCAGAGCCAACAGGGACACGTAGCCCAGGAGAATCTGAAATAAGGGGGAAGAGCACTTTCCAAAACTGTGTATCACAGACAAGCCAATGTCTGGTGTGTAGAAGATCAGAACAGCACAGAGGTGGGAGCAATAGTTCAGTGGTTTGAGCATTGGCTTGCTCAACTGAGCATTATGAGTTCAATCCTTGAGGGGACCAGTTAGGAATCTGGGGCAATAATTAGTACTTGGTCCTGCTAGTGAAGGAAGGGGGCTGGACTCAATGACTTGTCAGGGTCCATTCCAGTTCAAGCACTAGATATATCTCCATATATTTTACATTGTTCTTTACTATAGAGGATGTGAGGGAGATTCCTACACCTGAGCCATTCTTTTTAGGTGACAGATGTGAGGAACTGTTCCACATTGAGGTGTCAGTAGAGGATGTTTTGGAACATATTGAAAAATTAAGCAGTAATAAGTTACTAGGACTAGATGGGATTCAGCCAAGAGTTCTGAAGGACCTCAGAAGTCAATTTGCAGAACTACTAGCTGTGGTACGTAACCTATGGCTTAAATCATACTCTGTGCCAGATGACTGGTAGATAGTTAATATGATTCTAATTTTTAAACAAGGCTCCAGAGATGACCCCAATATTACAGGCCAAACTTCAGTACCAGGCAAATTGGTTGAAACTATAGGAAAGGGCAGAATTATTGGACACACAGATGAACACACTTCCTTGGGGAAGAATCAACACTGTTTTTTAAAGAGAAATCATGCCTCACCAATCTATTACCATTCTATGCGTGGGTCAGCAAACATTTGGGTGAAGGTGATTCAGTGGATGTAGTGTAGTTGGACTTTCAGAAAGTTTTTGAGAAGGTTCCTCACCAAAGGCTCTTAAGAAAAGTAAGCAGTCATGGGAGAAGATGGAAGGTCCTCTTATGTATCAGTAACTGGTTAAAAGACAGGAAAAAAAGGGTAGAAATAAAGGGTGAACTTTCAGAAGAGAGAGGTAAATAGTGGTGTCATCCTGCCCAGTTCCCTGGGCTGTCAGCAGACCAAGGCACCGAGGAGCTTCTGGGGCTGCCTCCTGAGGACTGGCCACAATTCCCTGGGCTGCTGGCAAATTGAGACGCTAAGGAACTGTGGGGGTTGCTGCCTATGGCTTGGCCAGCATTCCCTGAGATGATGAGCACAGGTGCACATGAGTAGGAGAGTAGGAAGCAGCCCAGGGAAACCAGGGAACCATCTGGGAAGTGGCCTGATACAAGGTCAGTGTTCAGGCCCTTGACTGAGACACAGGAGTTGGGCAGACCCACATCCACCCTGCACCCCATTCCCACAGTCTCTAACCTCTAGACGTTATTGGTGCTCACCCTTACCTGGACCACTAGCCTGCACAGCCCACTTGCCTTGATTGCTGGCCAGAGCTGACCCATTGGTTTCCTGTCCTGCCCTTACTGGGCCTGGGGCTCATGGATGGCTTAGCCGCTCTGCCCTGATTGCAGGATGGAGCCCAGTCATTGGTTCCTGCCCCACTCTGGATGAGGGCCTGGGGCTCAAAGGCTATTTAATTGCTCTGTCCGGCTTGCGGGTCATAGCCTACCAGCCATTGGCTGCTGTACTGTTCTGCTTGGCCGTAAGCCTGGAACACAAGGTGTAGGTTATTCCCCATGTTTTGAGCTCACCTTTACAGGTCTGCAGGAGACTGGAGAATGACAAGGAGGGATGACAAAGCAGCGTACAGCCCCTTGCTTGTGAAACAGCCTTTTCCCTACACTCTTCTCAGAAATCCACTACATAACCCTCACTGCCACCACTGACCACCCCTACATCTGCCACACACACCAATGTGCTGGAGTCACAGGGTTTCCCAGAAGCAGCTGTCACAGGAGGCTGTGGTAATAACCCTTTTATAGACAGATGTCAGAGGTGTTGCTCTGTGGAACCCTGACACAGCCCTGATCTTAGGGTCTCAGACTATCTGAGCACCTGGAATGTATTTATCCTCCTGCCACCTCTGTGAGGCAGGCCAGGGCTATTATCCACCTATGCAGAGGCTCAGAGACAGCCAGTGGCTTGGCCATGGTGACACATGGAAAGCAAATCTGTGACTCAGGAGAGCTCGGTTTTAGCAGTGCCTGGACCACAGGACCAGTCTTCCAGCCATCTGAGCGGTGAGAGGCCCAGCTGGATTCTCTTCTGCCACAGCAGAGCTCCCAAGAGCACTGCAGAGAGCGGGGATGGCAGGAGCCAGTTGCAGTGTTTGATTCACTGGCCTGTTCTCCCTGTGATGTTGCACTGCATGTGCTTTATGAAAAGATGCTTATGAATGTGAATATGATGTAATTGGAATATGTTTTATGCAAAAGGTTTCTTCTAAGGTATCATTAAAAAGCTTATAATCTACTGAGTTTGGCCATCCTATTTGTTTGCATGTATTATTTCTATGTCTGAAGTTAGGAGAATAAGATATAAACATATATCACTGATTTAAACATATTAAGTGGAAACCATTAAGTTTGCTTCAGGATTAATGAACTGTGAATGGCTCTGTTTACTTGCAAACCTTCTTGTGTATGTGTGGCCCAGCCCAGGAAGAATGGAGGCTGGGGTGTCACAGGACATGTGATCATGTCACCTGACACTGGAATCCATCTTAAATCTGGTACTTTTCCATTTAGAACAGAGGTGGGAAAACTACGGCCCGCGGGCCACATCTGGCCTACGGGACCCTCCTGTCTGGCCCCTGAGCTCCTGGCCCGGGAGGCTAGCCCCTGCCCCTTTCCCTGCTGTTCCCTCTCCCCCGCAGCATCAGCTCGCCCTTCCGCTGGCACAATGCTCTGGGCAGCAGGGCCACGAGCTCCTGGGGCAACACAGCTGCAGAGCCTGGCTCGACCCAGTGCTCTGTGCTGCACCATGGCGATGGCGTGCCTGGCCCCAGCTCGGCAGTAGGACTGTAACGCTGCCAGCCATCGGTGCTCCAGGCAGTGTGGTATGGTGGCAGGGAGCGGGTGAGGTTGGATAGAGGGCAGGGGAGTTTGGTGGGGTGGTCAAGGGGCAGGGGTGTGGCTGGGGTTGGGGTGGTCAGAGGGCGGGGAACAGGGGGGTTGACTGGGTTTAGGGGTCCCGGGGGAGCAGTCAGGAATGAAAGGAGGGGTTGGATGGGGCGGCAGGAGGCTGTCAAGGGACAGGGAGAAGGGGTGATTGGATGGGGCAGGGTTTCTTGGGGGGCAGTCAGGCAGGAGGGGGGGTTGGATGGGGTGGTGAGGGGCAGTCAGTAGCGGGTTTCTTGGGGCAGTCAGAGGACAGGGAGAAGGGGTGGTTGAATGGGGCAGGGGTCCTGGGGGGGCCATCAGGAATGAGAGGAGTTGGATGTGACATCGGGGAGCAGTCAGGGGCGGAGGTTCTGGTGACAGTCAGGGGAGAGGGAGCAGGGGGGTCGATGGGGCAGGAGTCCCAGGGGGCCGTCAGGGAACGGGAGACCCTCGTTGAGGCAGAAGTCCCAGGGTGGTCAGATAGGGGGTGGGAGCCAGGCCATGACTCCCTCCCCTAACTGGCCCTCCATACAATTTCCAAAACCCGATGCGGCCCTCAGGCAAAAAAGTTTGCCCACCCCTGATTTAGAAGGAGGGGTGGAGACCCAGAAACACAATAAATTTCTGCCTTGTGCCAAAGCTATACAAGGTGGCTGGAGCAGGACAAAGAGGTGGCCAGTCATGAGAAAATCCCTGCTTAACACCTAAGATGTCTGCTGGAACTAGCAAGAATTGTACTGGGGAAAGGGCTGGGCCCAGACTAGGAAGGAGTCTAGTCTGTGAAAGAAGCTTATTGGGCCATCTCTAAGGGTGAGATTTACCTGTAATCAGTTTCTTAATGTCTTAGACTTCCATGTGTTTGTCATTTATTTAGTTTGGTAACTTATTTTTTTTTCTGTCTGTTGTTACTTGGAACCACTTAAATCCTACTTTTTATATTTAATAAAATGCCTTTTGTTTATTAGTGAACCCAGAGTAAGTGATTAATAAGTGGAGGAGCAAACAACGTTGCATATCTCTCCATCAGTGTTATAGGGGGTCAACAATTTACGAGTTTACCCTGTATAACTTTATACAGAGTAAAAGGGATTTATTTGGGGTTTGGAACCCATTGGGAGCTGGGTTTCTGGGTGCTGGAGTCAGATAACCTGCTTAGGTGTTTTCACTTCAAACCTGCAGCTTTGAGGGTGTGACTCAGACTCTGGGTCTGTGTTTGCAGCAGGCTAGTGTGTCTACCTCAACAAGGCAGGGTTCTGGACGTGCCAGGCTGGCAGGGAAAATGGACTCACAGATAATTTCAACACATCATGTGACAATCCCAAGGGATCTCTGTGACCGAAATTGTCACACTCCCCCCTGCATCAGCAGAGTTTAGAGCAGCCTGGGGATTGGGTTGACTTCTACCCAATGGTAACAGCTTCGAAGAGCACAGCCCACTCTAGATAAGTGTCACCCCAGAGTGCCCCGTTGGGGACTGAGATAGCCCTTCAGGAACCCTGCCCTTCCCTCTAAGGGCCTTGCAATGACTTACTCTCAGCCTGGAATATTTAAGACCCCCCCTTTGTGGGGTCACATTAATTCAGTCTCCTCCAAAACACAGATTCTCCTACCCTAGAGCCCCATCCTCCTCCTTTACTCAGGCCCCCCTTCCCACCACCACACACACACACTGATTGCTGGAGTCAGAGTTGGTTCAGGCTTACCACACCCACTACTCCATCTCTTCCCAGAAGGCCCTGCCCCTTGTTGCTCCCCTTTCCCTGATGCTCTAGCCCCCAGCCATGTCAGAGCTAGATTGTGATAAGAGCTGCTCAGGAAGCCCAGAAAACTCTGGGGAGCCCCAGAAGCGCCACCATTCCTGGATTTTAAGTTCTGGGGGATGGGGACAGAGGCTGAGGGGTCCCCTTGAGTCTCCCAGTGCATTGCCTAGGACAGGTGGAGGGTTTGGGTCTCCTCAGATTGGCTCTGGATCCCTGGACAACTCTCACCATGGCCCAGCTCTGACTTCTGGTCTGGAGAGGGTGTGGAATCTTCACCAGTGAGCAGGACCAGAGGGTGGGGTGTTGGGTGAAGAGACGGGGCAGAGGGAGGGGTCCTCGTGGGAAGAGGAAGAGTAGGGGGAGAGGCCTTAAGGGGAAAGTGGAGAGGCAGTGGGGCAGGGCTCCTGCATGTGTCCCGCTTTTGCCTTTTGAAAAGATGGTCACTCGACACTGAATGGGCTGGGCTGGGACTGGAGCGAGATGTGCCTCTGCGGGGGAGTTGAGGACTATTTCCAACCATTTTCATTGCAGCACAAATGGATGGCGGGAGAAGGGAATCTGGGCCGGAGGCTCTTTCCAAGACTCCTGTGTGTCAGGCCCTCACTCGCACATGCAGCTTTGCTCTGCCTCAGTGCGGAGGAAGCTCAGCACATGTGTGCTGTGCAGAGCCATCAACAGGGCCGGGGTATGGAGGCAAGGTGCCTGAATATCTTCTCTTGGGTCTCCTCCATTCATCTTGTGTCTGATATGACTCAGTCAAAAGCACCTGGCTGAGGAGGTAGGGGAAGCATGGGTGACCGTGTCCCTTGAATAGCCCCTGTCCACAGCTGGTGCAGCGCTCACGGATCGCACAGCACCCAAAGGGCTCGCGAAGTGCCAGGACTGTGACTACAGATCAGCTCTGCAGCTTTTTTCATGGCCCCTGGACATTTAACCAAAGAAAATGGGACAGTGACAGGTCAGGTGTAATGGGAAACAACACTCACATCCCTTCTCTTTATTGAGTGTTTAGGCAGGACTTCTGAGGTCAGAGAAGCCACTGATTCAGAAGTTTAGGGGCCAACATGTAACCAGTCCCCTGGCTCTCCACAAACACAGTCACTTTGTAAATTCTGCTACTGCCTTGGTCTCTTTCTTTCAGTGCATCGTCCTCCCTCACTAGGCCCTGTCCCATTGCTCCAGGCCTTAGACTCTGTCTGAACTTCTCTCTACAGAGTGCAGATTAGTAGTTCATGTCTTCTCGGGTGAAAGGATGGAATAGGTGCCCTCGCCATGGCCCATGTTTTTAATGTCTCATGTGACCAGCGCTGGAGCCAGCTAATGAACTGATCCTTCACTTTTTGAATGCCCTGATTATCCTTGCACGAAGGTGTTTGCTTTTCACGCTGTACACAATTGGGTTCATCATGGGTGGGACCAACAGGTAAATATAGCCCATGAGAATCTGAAGCAAGGGAGAAGAGTTATTCCCGAATCTCTGTACTATAGACAAACCAATCCCTGGTGTGTAGAAGAGGAGGACTGCACAGAGGTGGGAGACACAGGTGCTCAGTGCCCTGACGCACTCCACATGGGAGGCAATGCTCAGCACTGTTTTCAGAATCATTGCATAAGATAGGAGGATGAGCAGCGAGTCCAACATGGCTGTGGAGACTGTGATAAAAAAGCCATAGATGCTGCTGACTCTAATATCTGAACAAGCCATCTTCATGATCTCTTGGTTCAAGCAGTAGGAACGGGAGAGGACATTGGCTTGACAGTATTGGGAACATTTCAGGAGAAAGGGCAGTGGGAACACTACGGCAACCCCTCTTAACACACACACCAATCCCATCTTGCCTATTCTTGGCAGGGTTAAGATGGAAGCATATCTCAGTGGGTGAGAGATGGCGATGAAGCGGTCAAAGGCCATCAACAAGAGCACGGAGGATTCAATGTGTGAAAGCGAGTGGATGAAGAACAGCTGGGCTAAACAGGCATCGAGGCTGATCTCCCTAGCGTTAAACAAGAATATGCCCAATGTTGTTGGCATGGTGGCTAACGATAAACCAATGTCTGTGACAGCCAACATGGAAAGGAAAATGTACATGGGCTCATGGAGGTCTGTATCTGTTCTTATAATAAACAGAATGACTGAATTTCCTGCTATAGAAATAACGTACATTAAAAAGAAGGGGACAGAGATCCAGAGATAGACGTCTTCCTGCCCAGGCATCCCGGTGAGAAGGAACACTGCAGAGTTGAAGCTGGTGTCATTGACACCTGACATAATGTAGTGGGAGCTCCAAGTAGTTTTGAACCTTTCCTCCTGAAAGGAAAAGCAACAGGAGACTAGATGATATTTAACAAGACATCTTTCTGCTCTCATTGTATTTCTAGAGAATCCCAGGAGCTCAAGGAATATCAGCAAAAACTTAATCTTGGATTTACACTAAATATAGGAAGATGGGCGCTCCCAGACTGGATCAGACCTGGAGTCCATCTAGCCCAGTATCCACTGGTCAGTTTGATATGCTTCAGAGGAAGCCAAATGAAGCCTAGCAATAGAAAGCTATGAGATGACCTGCTCCCAGGGAATGTTTTCCCCTGTCACCCACTATTTATATATATTTTGTAGTGTATATGAAGAAGGTTTATAGTCCTTCCAAAACATTTTAGAATAATCTTCACTAATGTAATTGGAATTTCTGATTACCCACATAAACATACGGTTCCTCTTTGAATCCTACTAAACTCTTGGCCCTGTTGATAGCTTGTGGCTGGGAGTTCCGCAGTTTCCTTTAGCCCAGTGTGATTTTACAGTTTTGACCTTCCCACGGACACCTGTTCTTACCCTCCATTTCTGAGTGTAGCCCATTGTATCATGCAATGAGAAATGCATGGTGAAATCAGTCATTGTACTTATCTGTTCTGCACTGAAGCTATTTATAAAAATGGTTAGTTGTGTCATTATATCTATCTATCTACCTATCTATATTATTTTCTCCACTCTTGAGAGTCCAAATTATGTCTCTGCCTTTTTACAGCACATGGGATAAATTCTCAGGGTCAGGTTTTAATAACAATGGCTTCAAATGCATCACTCCAGATTTACAAGTGTAAATTCAATCAGAACCAGGCTCTATTAACTTTCCCTAATCAAATGTTCCCAGTAATACACTCTGACCCCCAAGAATCCATCCAAAAGAATCTGAAGTGCTTTGCCTGGCCAGCGTTGACTGAATCCAGAGAGTTCAATCATTAAAGACAGGATACTGGGCTAGATCATTGGAAGACAGGATACTGGGCTAGATGGACTTTTGGCCTGACCCAGTACGGCTGATCTTATGTTCTAAATGTAAGTTTTAGAAAGAGCTTCTGGTCAGTTTCTTGGAGACATCATTATACTACTGTTCACTAAACAAAGAATTAATTGCCCAAACCCATTGCAAACAGTATGTGGAATAGTATCAGGGGGTACCCATGTTAGTCCGTATCCACAAAAACAACGAGGAGTCCTGCGGCACCTTAAAGACTAAGAGATTTATTTGGGCATAAGCTTTTATGGCTAAAAAAAACTTCTTCAGGTGCATCCTCATTTGAATATGTGGAATACTTCTCAAAAGTCATAACATTTACACATCTGTACTTTAGCACACACATCTCAAACCATTCTTTCCCTCTGATCTTCTTTCAGAGTTGATTTCTCAGGTTAGGGTGGGACTTCAAATGCAACATCTGTCATCTGGATTTCTTCAGAACCTGAAAAGATCACAGCATCCCAGCCCTCAGTCAATGACTTGTCAGCGAAAAAAGTCTAGTAGCTCCTCTGTCCCTGGGTTAATAACTGACTGGTTCTCCTCAGGTTCTGTTCTGTCAGTCTGTAGCCTGTATCCAGAGTGTTAACAGGCATTGGGATCAGGGTATGAAATAGTCATTCCATGGGCTCTCACTCTCTAATACGGTGGTTTTGAACCTCTGTTCATTTGGAGCCCTAATAAATTTTGAATGGAGGTAGACAGAGTCTGAAGCTCCCCAGTGGCCAATACTAGCAGTAGAACATAGCCCACTAGTACAGAGTAACCACAACACCTGTTATTCAGTCACAAATCGGGATTGCAGGAAGTACGTTTCAAAGTCAGGCGCATGTGGAACTTCATTACTCACGTGAAAATAACGAGGAGTCCTTGTGGCACTGTAGAGACTAACAAATTTATTTAACTAACAACACCTGGTTGTTTTTGCTAATGCAGACTAACATGGCTGCCACTCTGAAACCTGTCACATGAAAATAATCTATTGCTCTCTGACTGTTTCTGTCCTATATTCATAGAATCCATACAACCCAGGAACGGCATTGGGACAGACATGAAGCTGAGCAGCCGTAAAGAAGATACATGTTAAACCCAGTAGCTAGGTGGGTTAACTACTGGAATGTTTATTGGCTGGATATGTTGGTTCAGACAGGACGGCTCATCTTTGTTTAACAGCAGCTGCTGGACAACAGCAGGAAGAGTAGCAACAGCTCAAGAAAAGCCATGTCTCAGTAAGTACACCAGGGAGGTGAGAGACAACACCAGAGCTACAAGCTGGGAAAAGCCTATTTCAGGCTCGAGCCCTTACACAGCTTGTTTGCCAGCACTGGGAGTCTGTCAGAGGTGGGGCAGCTGTTGCTAGGAGCTCTTCAGACCGCTGGGACGTCTCAAGGCCTGTGGCCTGATTAGTCCCATCAGAGCGTAGGGGCTTGGGGCAGAGATGTCACCACGTTGTTTTAAAACTAGGCTGTTGATTCACTCAGTTACTTCATGCAATTAACTCAAAAGAATAATCACAATAATCACAGTTTTACTCACATTCTTAATAATAGAATATCAACTGAAATGTATTAAATATTAGGATAGTTTTTTACATTTTCAGATTTGTTGATTCAATAAAACAGAGAATACAAAGTGTACACTGCTCACTTAACTTATCATTTTATTACAATATTTGCACTGTAAAAAAACCCAAACCAGATAAATAATATTTTCAGTTCACTCTCTGTTATGGATGTGTAACTACAAGTTCACTCATCCTACATCTTGTTCAGCAATCACTAAAAAGACTTTGTTTACATTATAGGAAATATGCTCAGCTTGTTATTACAATGTCACCTGAAGTGAGAACAAGTTTTTGCATGCATTGCTGTAGCCAGCTTTGCAAGATATTGACTTGCCAGGTATGCTAAATATTTGTATGCTTGGACACCATTTGAGAGACATGCTCCATGATGATGGAGGCTTGTTAAAAAATGTGTTATTACATTCTGATGACTTCTTGGGAAAAATTGTATGTCTCTTGCTCGTTTCACTGGGTGTCTGCCATTATTTTGTGTTATGGAGTCTGAGATGATGACCCAGCAATGTTGTTCATTTTAGAACACTTTCCTAAGATTTGACAAAACACAAAGAAGGTCCATGTGAGATTTCTAAAGATAGGTACAGCACTTGACCCAAGATCTAAGAACTGAAGTCCTTCAAACTGTGAAAGAGATGAAGTGTGAAACATGCTTCAGAAGCATTAAAGAGCAACATTCCATGTGAAACTACGAGCCTGAACCACAAAAAGAAAATGAACCTTCTGGTGGTACAAATAAGCATGCATCAGTCCCACTGTGGATTAATATAAGCACGAACCCATCATCAGGATGGAATGTATCTCCTGAATGGTGGTTGAAGCATCAAGGACATAAGAATCGTAGCACATATGGCACGGAAATACTTGCGATGCCGGCTACAAAGAGTGCCATGATGAACATTGATCTACACTTTAGAGACATTACGAACACAAAGCAGGGACATTATCTCTCCGCAATGTAAACAATTTATTTGTCTGACTATTGGTCTGAACAACAAGTAGGGTGAGGGACTGTAAGCTCTAAAGTTTACACTGTTCTTTTGAAGCAGTTATTTTTTCTACTTAATTTAGATCTCGTGAATTCTAAAAATAAGTGAATTGAAACTACTATTCTTTTGTTCCTGTTTTACACTCCACAATCAACAAGCAAAATATAAAGTGGAGCACTGTACACTTTGTCTGTGTTGTTATTAAATCACATATAGATTTAATGAATGGTATATATATATTTTTAACACATGTGATATTGCATTTTTTTAATCATGCAAATAATCAGGATTATTTTTTAATGCTTGACAGCTCTATTTATAGCCAAACAGCAAGTCTTTTGGCACCTTAAAGACTAACAGATTCATTTGGGATAAGCTTCATGGGTAAAAAAACTTCTTCAGATACTATTAAATGGCTTATCTCCTATGTTCTGCTTTATTCCTACTCTTGCAGATTAAACAGTATTGTGTCTAGAAGGTGGCTGGTCACTCGTCCCCCACTACTCACAGGCTCCCAAAGGGAAGAACTACAGAAGCCGAACCACTCTGACCTGTCCGCAAGCACAGTCATCAAGCAGTGTGCAGTAGCCCAGGGCCCTTCTGAGGACAGGAAGATCATGGGATCTGCCTTATGAGAGGGAGGAAAGGTGGTCATCTGGCACTCAGAGACCAGAGAGGGGGCAGAGATGCTGGTTGCCCTTTTACTCTGAGAGGTATCTACAGGGAAGAGAGTCTAGAGCCCTCAGACAGTCAGGAAACAGACATATGTTCTATAAGACCTGTTACCACAGAGCAACAAAGCTCTGAATTCCAGCATTTACAATTGACCCAGAGAATAAAAACTTTTCAAATGAAAATACATTTGCCGATTAAATTTCTAGGAAGAAATAAACCTGAGGCAATTTAGGAACAAGTCACTGATATTGTATTGGGGTTTCCCCTAGCTCAGTCCCTGGCAGGATGAGGTCCAGAGCACATGGTGCATCTTGAGAAATCCTGACATGGGAGATTGGGGTTTTAACACTCAGAGGTCACTTTGACAGTCAGATTTCTGTGTAGACTCAGTAGCCCACTGTTGAGAATGAGCAGATGTAGGGGAGGGATTCACAATCTACCGAATGCTGCCTGCTCTCCAGCCCCATCACTGAGTCACCCCGAAAGCCCAGCTGAGTCCTCTGCCGCTCCAAAGAAAATCTGCAAATATAAATGGCTTGTAGCCAATTCCCCTTCACTTCGAATTTTGAAGATAGTGAAACCTGCCAACGTACCCAATTCCTGCTAGAAGGGGAGCTGCTGACACCAGAGACCTTCACCCTAAAGGACAAGAAGTCATCAGAGAGGTTGCACAGGCAGAATCTGTTCAGACAAGGATGCAACTGTGTTTATGAAGCATGTCTGCACATTCCCTTGGGGGCCACTTGGACATCAGGGAACCTCAGCCGCTTGGCTCAGTTTGCACCAGCTTTAACCCCCATGACAACCAATGGCAAACAGCAGGAGGCCAAATCACAGGGGATATGAGTTGATCCCACCCACCTGTACTGCAGTTCCAAGCCTGCTACAGGCTCTATTCCTGGAATCTGAGCTTCTCATCACTGTTCACATGGCTCTGATTAGCAATCTTGGGTGGGTGGGAACCAAATGGTAACAATGATGCTGTCACACTTTGATCTTGCTGAAATAAGATAAAATAGAATCATAAGAATAATATAAGATCAGATTTGTCCTCAGCAACCCCCTTCCCTGCATTACAAACCCAGGGGGGCAGCAAGGAAAGGGAGAGTCCACAAAGATCCCTACATGGAAATTTCCTTCAGATTGTTTCAGGAGGGGGATTCCCTTCCCTTCTCCGTGAGAAATGGAAAGAGGGACCCAGAATCCCCAAAAACAGCAAAGAATCCTGGGGCACCTTATAGACTAACAAATGTTTTGGAGCATGAGCTTTCGTGGGTGAATACCTACTTCGTTGGATGAATGTAGTGGAAATTTCCAGGGGCAGGTATATATATGTAAGCAAGCTAGAGATAACGAGGTTAGTTCAATCAGGGAGGATGAGGTCCTGTTCTAGCAGTTGAGGTGTGAAAACCAAGAGAGGAGAAACTGCTTTTGTAGTCGGCAAGCCATTCAACCATCTAATCTTGTTTTCCTGAGCCGATGGTGTCAATTTGCAGAATGACTGAAGCTCAGCAGGTTCTCTTTGAAGTCTGGTCCTGAATTTTTTGTGCAGGATGGCACCTTAAGGTCTGCTGATAGTGTGGCCAGGGAGGTTAAGTGTTCTTCACAGGTTTGTATATTGCCATTCCTAACATCTGACTTGTGTCCATTTATCCTTTTCCGTAGCAGCGTCCAGTTTGCCGATGTACAAGCAGAGGGCATTGCTGGCATATGATGGTGTACTTACATTGGTGGATGTGCAGGTGAATGAAACGGTGATGTGTGGCTGATCTGGTTAGGTCCTGTGAGGTGTCGCTGGTGTAGATGTGTGGGCAGAGTTGGCATCAAGGTTGTTGCATGGATTGTTCCTGAGCTAGAGTATACGTGTGCGTGTGCAGTTACTGGTGAGAATATGCTTCAGGTTGGCAGTGTCTGTGGGCGAGGACTGACCTGCCACCCAAGGCCTGTTAAGTGTGAGGATCATTGTCCAGGATGGTTGTAAGATCACTGATGATGCGTTGAGGGGTTTTAGCCATCCTGCAGCAAAAAAAACTCAGGCCAGACTTCAAAGAGAAACTGCTGAGTTCAGTTCATCTGCAAATTGACACCATCAGTCAGGATTACAAAGCTGTGATCCGGCGGTAGTATAATGTACCCGTTCTCACACTTCTTGTCACTGTGAATGTGCCATCTTGATATCATTATAATTTTTTTTTTTCCTACTGATTAATGCCCATTTTCATGTTCTCTCTGTATCCACGAAATAGCCCATTTTTCATGTTCTCTATCTATATCTTATTCTAATAATCTATATCTATAAGTATAGAATAATAGATTTATCTCCTACTGTATTTCTGTGATGACTAATGAAGAGGGTTTCAGCCCATGAAAGCTTATGCACAAATCAATTTGTTAGTCTCTAAGGCCACAAGTATTCCTCATTTTTTGTCAGAAGACAGGACACTGAGTAGATGGATCTTTGGTCGAATCAATATAGCCATTCTTCTGTTCTTAGTTGTTCACTGATGGAATGGGGCTGATGCAACAAGCCTTTTCCAGGGCTCTCTCTGTATAGGGCTTCTGTAGCCACCCTAGCAGACTTTCATGGTAGTGTGACCCACTCCCTTCTGCCAGGACAGTCCTTTTTTTCCCAAAAGGAGAACATTTCTATTGTTTCTTGTGACTTGATCAGTTGCAACAGCAACAGGCAAATGTCCATTCTGTCAAAAATTGGAAGTGGGAGTGGAGGAATGTTGAGGAGGCTAATGCAGATGGCAACACCACAGGGGGAGAGAGCTGGGGAGGGAGTCACCTACAGTATTCCACTGAGAGCGTCTCCCGTTTTCTCTTTGGAACATAGTCACCTGAAGGGCTGCTGAGTGTGTGATGCTGTGGGGGCTAGTGCTGCACTCTAGGGTGTGTCCTGCAGCATGAGGGACAGAGGCTCATATTTGAGCTAGAGCTGGGTTGAAAACAGGTCTCCCCCTCACAAACTGAAATGTTTCCTTTTCATCCATTTTCTTGGGTGATTTCATAGAAGCTGCATCATTTTTCTCTGAAAGCTCAGCTGCCATGACTTTGCCACATCAGCTGCCTGGATCCCAGAATATTAGAGCCTTTTTCTCCCTCTCCTGGATAACATAATGAAGGTTGCACTGATGGAGGTCTCTGGCTGCACAATGGGTACTGGAAAGTTGAAACCTCCGACCAGTCTAGGGCTGGGGTATTGTTTCCCATCACGCTACATAACCAGCCGTCTCATCTCTAGTCAGCCCCCTCCCCCTGTACAACTCCCCTTCAGCGATCCTGCAGGCAGCGTCTTCCTGTAACAGGCCCTTTAGACATCTCTGATGAACCTGTGCTAGCAGGGAGCTGTAGAGGTCCTAGAGCATGTGGTGCTGCAGAAATTGTGAGTGTAGGCCTAGTACCAGTGGATCACTGAGACCTGTGTGTAACTTTGGAGCTCTCTGGATCCTGAGTCCCCTTTTTCATTCCTTATGGAGAAGGGAAGACTCACCGACTGATCGAGGAAATTTCCTGTACTGAGCCTTGTGGAATCTCCCTTCTTGCCCTGCACCCTTAGATTTGTAATGCAGGAAGGGGGCTGGCGAGAGAAAAATGTCTACACTATTATATGTATTAATTCTATTTTATATTATTTCAGCAAGATCACGCTGTGCCGCATTATCATTACCACTCGGGCCCTCGAGGTAGCCTGTGACTAATCAACCCATACAACAGTAATGACAAGCCGGATTCCGAATGAACCTGCAGCGGCTGGTCTTGACAGTCCATTGGTAGTAGCACACCACACATCCCTTGGGTTTGGCCTTCTGGCAGTTTTGCCATGGCTTTCACAGCGTTTAAAGCTGCTGCACATGGAGTCAAACAGCTGAGGTTCCCTGATGGGGTGCCCCAAAGAATGTGCAAACATGTTTCAAAATACAGTTGCCTCGATCCGATAACAGATACTGCCTGTCTGCTTCATGCTACCTCTTCGTTGACTCCTTGTCCTTTATGGGTGAAAACCTCTGTGTTCAGCAGCTCCCCTTCATGCAAGAATTGGGTACCCTTGCACAGTTCATCTTTTTAAAATGAGAACTGAAGAGAAAAAGAGCAGTGCTGCTTCATTTGTGGGAGTTGGAAGGCAGCAGCACTAAGTATCTTGGGAAACCTCCCCTACATTCTGCCCATACAACCCACAGTGAGATTATTCCAAGTTACAACAGAGCCGAAATTCTGTGCCAATCTGTGAAGATGCTGAGTCAGTTTTGGTTCAATCGTGTTAAATCTATATCACCACATCCGATTTGCTCTAGTTGCTCCATAGAGGATTCACTAACCCTTGATGGCGTTGCTGTATATGCCAGGAATCAGCTCAAGGAGGGCTTCTACCACAATATATATCTTGCTCTATGCTCTCAAAGGATGGATTTAGTCTATCATGGCCTCTCTCAGTGACCGCACTGAACCCTGACTTAGAGTAAGGGACCAAAACCCGATGAAAGGTATCTTTTGCTATTATCAATAAAGGGCGTAGAGGAGGATCCGCTTTTTGCCGGATGTTCTGGTGTTCTGTTTCAGGGCGCAACGCTTCAGATGGAAACCCAGACATACTAAGGAGACAGTATCTCAAGCTTATGTCAGACATGTCGCATAATTGTAAGTAAGAGGATCCAGGCGTGGTCTTTATGTTTATATGTTATTTAATTGTTTACCTCTATGCCATTATGTGTTATGGCTGGTTTATATCCATTATGTTTTATAGCGAGTGAGGATAGTAGTTGATTATCTATGGGGAGATCATGGACTCTCATGAATCTCTCGTAATGTTCCACACTGAGTTCCAGTGTCAGATGCACCGCGTGCTCGTCCTCCAGTAGTATCCTGAGACTAGTAATTTCAAGAGGCCAGGTAATATATTGTCAACATATAGAACAAAGTTTAGCACGAATATTTTATGTGTTACTATTCCAATATCTCTATGTCAGCTGTCTCATGGTCAGAGAACCTTGAGAATGTGATTCTTTCACTATCCGTTTCCCCTTTTTTGGGGGGTTAAATATTATATTCACTACCTATGTTGTATGCTTCGTGTGTTCGTGGGAGCAGGTGAGGGTAAGGGATGAGAGAGGGCTAATTTCGTACATACCCTGGTGGACTGTTGCTGGTTTAAGTGTACCCGGTCTCACTAGCTTCAGAGGCAGTATACTGAGGACCGTCATATGTGGTCTTCTACAGAGTGGAGGCATTAGGTATTGTACTTTTCAGTTAACAGCACATGTTCTATGTTTAATGTAATATCTATAAGATGCACTGTTTAGTTCTTGAGTCGAGTCCCCACCAAGGTGATAGTTGGGAGGGCTAGTATGTGTGACTCCTCCAAAACACCTATATTTTTGGGTGGATGGGCAGGCTATCAGATCTAAATGGTTATTTCTAGCCTTAGAGGTTTTGCTATCAGGTACCCCAGTTGTTTGTGTGGAACGACCATTACCGTTTTTATTATTCGGAAAACTAGCTGCTTAACTCACCAGGGGATAGATCACGACATAATTCTTGAAGGTGCCTTGAGCCCAGTCTGTACTCGCAGAAGATAGAGACTAGTAGCAAGAGGATAGGCCACCGGACTATCATGACTATTCCCATATTTACCGTGCACGTATGTGAAATGCTCCCAGACAATTTTGAATCCTAGCAAAACATGCTCAGCAGGTTTTATAGATTTCGGAGTAAATCTTCGTGCAGAGAGCATTACCTGCTAGTACATTACCTTGGAGCATAACATGGATGCTCCCTCATACAAATATATATATTTCGTGTCATAGCGCAACATCAAATCCTCCGTGTGCTCCTCGTTATATATGAGATATACAAAAGTTGAGTGCTCTCAGATGTTCTAGGTCCTCTCGGCTTCTATGAAATGTAGTCACGGCGGTGTTCATCCTGAAGAATCGAATGCTTCCCCCTAGTCTTTCTATTGGTCAATGAGGTAGATGAGCAACTGATGGAACATTGGATTTGCTCGTTTTAGAGGCATTGCGTTGGCTCCTGGCTATTATACTCCTGCTTCAATTACATCCACAAGTAATTCAGTAAATTTGTTTATTCAATTGGTTTTGTTGTATAACTCTTTGGTTTCCTGAAAGGTTCTATGATTACTGTTTCTCTGGGTGTATACATGCAGGAATGTAAGCCGCTTCTTTCTTGCTATCTCGGGGGCACAATTAATATCTGAGATTACTCTACTGGGCTAAATAAAGTGAAGTCGACTATACGTATCTCGAAAGGGTACCCTGTAAGACGGGAAACCAGCATAGTTAGCAAACATGCGATGTCTCAGGACGACAATAAATTAAAGCCATGCAATAAGAAGGAGTGAAATATGCGGACATAAGTGGAGGACGATGACTCGTAAATTCGTGTAATCCTTGTGTATATGTGTTGACGATCAAGTAAACCCATTATGGAGGGCTTTGCCTAAGATTATAATCTCATAGCAACATATATATGTTAAGGGTGAATTGTTCTTATGTGTCTCATTGGAATTTGGAAAAGAGAATGCACATCAGTCGCAATCGTTGTGTGAATCTGTTTACAATAGTTCCTTATTCGCGACAAGCGTGACTCCTCCAATGCTTGTCGTCCTCCACCCTATACTGTTGGGTATGTGGTGTTGAACGTTACGTTGAAGAGAGAACAGCGAACAGGAGGAAGGAATCTGGTCTCTATCCATGGTGTGTTTTCACCAAATGGGAACTAAGGTGTCGAAACATATCATGTTATATGCGATTAATCTTTCCACGTATTAGATTTCAAGATTTGCTTCTCACCCCAATTAGTGTTCCGTGTTGAAGGGATAGCTGGTGTATGATTCCAACAGCTCCACAAGGACTATTGTATGAGACGAACACATTATTTCGCGGCATAAAGCGGTAGCGATTAGGCCTAAACATGCCCCTGCAGTTTATATCTGTTGAATCATGGGTAGAGCTTAATTTCTTCTGTAGTGCCTGGCAACCAATGGATAACTTAAGTGCAGTTATTGAGCTTCACAGGGATGATCTTCCTCTCAATGTGACCGCTCCGTAGATAGGCCGTAAAAGAACATTCAAGTCCAGTGGAACAAATGTGCGAGACCCAGGGCTATATATATATAAACTCTTTGCAAATAAAATACTTGAATAAAAAGAAGATATCAGGACACAAACCCGTATAGCAAAGTAATTGTTTTGGTACTGAACTGTGTATCTTACTTACTCATCAGAGTAATGCTTAAGCCTAGCACAAAGGCAAGTGAAAACCTAGTACCACTCAATCTCCCAAAACCTCCCTCGCCCAAGGAAGTGTGGCTAAATGTTACTGGCTCAGGGGCCCGGTGTGCGTGACTGAGGAGGGGTTAAATTATTATATGAAAGTTACCTGGGTTAGTCTCTTTTGTTGAAACTCCACTAGTGAACTTGCACATGAAACAACTGCTGTCTCTGGAGAGCCGCAGAAGTTAACTGGCTCATAGTGCAGTGGCTGTCTTGTGCAGTTTTCCTGCATGATTCCAGCCGCGCTCTGAGAATGAAGAAAGCGAATATGTAGATTAACAGATAAGTTGAAAGCAGAAGAGGCGCTGCTACATACTGAGCAAATCAGGACAGCATCCAAAGAGGAGACCAAGTCTGAACATGATCTTGGTTCAAGGATCATAACCCGTTTAGAAACGATCAGATCAGAATTGCAATATTGGGCCTGTTACCAGGCAAGCGCTCAATTGTTAGGAAATAACATAGACTTCCATTTCACAGAATCAAGCCAGAAATTATAACCTCTTTTGTAAAATTGGGCTGATTAATTTCTGGGACAAATAACCTGGCTATTTGTACACTTATGCGGAGGAGTTTTGTTCATATGATAGTTCTCACCCAACCATTAGGGTAGCTCTCTTCTTGTCTCAAACTTACGCGCTGTACAATTCTCTAGAGGTGGCTAGAGCAACCATACGAGAAATTAGACACTATAACTATAAAACAAGAGCATTAACAATAACTAATTGTATGCTTATTGGGTTGCCCGGACATATCTTGTCCATCCTCTGCATAGCAACGCTTACCATATAACTATCATCAGGTGGTCTCTACACTTGCTACTCCAAGCGCAACGCCCAATATGTGAATAGCTGTTTTGGGACATCTTATTTCTGATCTCCACTCGGACACCTTCGCCCTGGCAGGCCTCGATAAGAAACTCAAATCCGTTATTGACTTGCTTATACACAACGAGATGAAATGAAACGTGATCCCCCCACCTGCTCTCCACTCTCCAGTACTCCCTCCTCGAGATGGTAGGCCATCTCTCTGTAGACAAGAGAAGAAAGATTATCGACGCCATAATCATGATCACACTACATATGTGTTATGGTACATATACACTCCTTCACATGTGTTCGCCTCTCACACACTAGAATAAGCCATGACAGTCTTACCCCATAATAAATGGGATACAGAGAATGAAAAATCATCATCCCTACTTCTGAATATAGTTCATCTTATATGATTAGAAGAATAGTGGAGGAATATAGTAAGGTTAGAACTTCTTGTAACTCTTGCCTATAGCATGTGTGACTCTAGGGTATCCACTCAGCCTCACTTACAGACATCCAGGCAAGCCTAATCGCGATGCCTGACCACAAGAGAGTTAGTAGCCAACTTACATATTTTTTTCGACTTATATAACCTATCGTTCAGGACACGACAGATCGTATAGTTTAGACCAGTCCTACTAATCACTGGACTCTAATTGCTATGTCAGCGAAACATGTAAGAAACAATAAAAATGAAACTTAAACCGGCCCTTCTTACTACTATGATTATATCAAAATGTCTTGTAGTCAAAGTATTTATTTATTAGATGTCTGCGCTCTTCTCTCAGACCCTACCCTCGCTAACTGGGTAGTACCACAAAGAGAAACCCAAACCACCGGACGAGCCGCTCCCCCTGTGTCTCATCTCACTCGACAGAGGTATTAACATGTGTAATTAAGTGCTCTCTGGCACCTCTGCTTTGCTCTCTAGTAGTTATGACGTTCATGCAATACTGAAACCTATACGAGGAGGTAGATACAAAGACACTTATTAACCCTTTCAGCCTTTAATCCTTTAGATGGAACCTCTGTGCGTGGCGAGGAAATACCCTGCAGGCTGATTTGCCGAGGGGTTCATGAACCTCGATAACTCGCAATCCGCGCTCCAGGGTATATGCTGCAACTGTAACATTGATAACTCTGGGTGGTATATGGGGGCTAGTATCTCTAGGTACGGGAGCTGGTCCCTCATACGAAATATATGTAGGCCTCCGACGCTATGTTCGCGAGACACAGTGGCGATCCACTCGACCAGCATAAGGAGTCCTGAACTTCCGATCGTCTCTTATCTCTAATAGATACGAACTAGTCTCTGAACCATGAGCAAACGTACGCACCCATGGACTGACATATATAGAGAGGGGTTACGGACGACACTCAAGAGATGCACCCAAAATGGAACAATGAACATAGGCTCAACAAACCACGAGAATTGTATTTTTTATCGTTTTGTAACATGAAGGTGAGCAACATTTAATGTACAAGCAGAGGTCTATGGGTATGACTCATTAGGTTTCTACCAGTGTACATCCGGGAGCCTTTAGATTATCTCTTATGGGGATGGCGGAAAAATCCTCCTGCGATAATTTAGAACTGCGTTCTAACTGATTCAGTTCAGGTGTCCTTGGTACATTCACACCTTCCAATCGTAGATCACAAGTCCCATATGCGACCTGTGCAATGCGACTCTAGTACGAGCTAGTTGACTCCGTATGAGTGCAGACTCATCCTTCCCCTCAGTTGGACAAGCTCCATAGATGGCCATAGACCCAATATGATAGGGGAGAGAGAAAACAGAATAAAGAAGGTCCTGCGCTATATGGTATATGCGTCTAAACTGGAGCAACTGCAGCCCTCTTGGCCAAGAGCTTAAAGAGCTTTCTCTATCTTCCTAGAGGATAATGCCGAAGGAATACTTAGTTCAGAAACAAGTCTCTTGGCTTTGTTGAGAGTTATAGCCTTAATTTTGGTTCCACGAGAAATGTGATGTCCTGCCCGTCTGATAGGACCAGAACCGACGCCGTTGGAGCACGTTGACACTCTTAATCTGCCAACATTCCATGCCGCCCTTTAACACTTCTTCAGGGCGCACAACCAGCCCTTCTTGATCACTCCTCCTACTCTAGTTCAAAATGCTAAGAGTGAATAATCCACCTTATCATTTTCAAGAGAGTGTGCCACCATATAGGTGCATCTGCCATCTAATTATATCTTCAGTTCTAGCCCGCCGTCCGCATATACAATACTTAACGTCGGGATATGCAGGCAAATACGCGAGAGACAACAAAAAGAGAGGATCTTCCTCTTTGGATGTACAGAGATGGTTGACCAGGTACGTCTCTCGTCATACTCCTCACTCTCAGTTATATATGTTAACTACACCGTATTGTCTCATGTAAGTATGAGGTGTTTCGGTACAGGGTAGAATCAGAGAATCCCATAGACGGAGCTCCAATAGGGATTGACCATCATCCATGTAACTCATCTATGTATTTTCCCCTATTCTGAGATATAGTCATTTTATAGAAGCTTTCCTGTTGCTCATGCTCTTCTAATCTGCCTAATATTAACCAGCTGCTTGACCAAACGCCGCTCCACAACTTCCGCCTCTTCACTCTTCTAGTGGACAGGCACAGCACACCAACTTGTCTAGGACCTCGTCACACCAAATATACAAGTAAGGACAGATGAGATTCCTTTCAGTAAGAATATATGACTAAAGGGGTCGTAGCGCCAAGATGGACAGGCTGCCCTAGTCAGAGAATTACCTTGCCCTTCGCCCAAAAGGGGGAGTGGTTACAGGTGGGAGGGGGCGCATAAGCAGAGACACGCATAATTTTTCAGGTATGTAATTGAGCTGCATTTGCGAACGCAAAATTAATTCAAGGTAGCCTAGAAAAGTTGTTCGCGGAGAACGCTCAATCTCCTACAATAACACCTTGACCATCTGTAGTTTCCAAAGCAAAACTGTATAGATGTAGCGCAAATAATATAGTCCCTTGATGAGAAGTGCTAGTGCGAACAGCTAGGCACATGGCAATCACATGGTTGATGTGTTATCCAGTGAGAGGTTAGCAAGGCATGAAATGGGAAAGCTCTTTAAATTTACGTGCATTGGGATCCAGGCAGGTGCAGGTGGGCAATAGTCATTTGGGCATTGGGCGTGAGCTTTTTCAGAGAAATGAGCAAGCTCTAGAAAACATCACCCAGAAAATGGAATTGAAAGGAAACACTTCAGTGTGGGGTGGGAAGCCTGGTTCTCTATATCACACGATAAGACCACGCACTAGTGCAATTCTGAGACTCCAAAATTACTCTTCTTCAAGATTGTTCCTTAATTTCTATATGAACTCGCCATAACAGCTGACGTGGCCACAAACGACGCGCATGCGGTACGAGGCCAAGCAAAACCTCAGTGCCCGATCCAATGCACATTCAGCACTTCAGCAGCCCCGTACCAATGCAGGGGCTAAATGGTCACTAGAGACAGATATAGAGAGAGTATGCAGTCCGGTCCCTCTCCAAGTGAGGAAATAGTTGTATATGAAGCTAACTGCTCCACATTGGAAAAGTGCCACTTACGTTCCATGCCACGCACTGTTAGGAGGTCAGCGGGATTATAAAATAGGATATATATTATTTTGACGCTGCTACTACACCACCTCAGAAGAAAGAGACTATTCCGGTAGTCATATGTGCTCGTGACCTCAATCATACTCAAATCATCACAATGACCAGTGTGCTCGACAGATCTATGCAATGTGTCATCTAAAGTATAGACACAGCTACTTAATAATGCAAATAGTCAGCCGCAGTAGAAGCAAACCAGAATAGAAGAATAACTGTTATGTGGAATGAAATAAAAAGACAGGAACATGAACTATTCATGCCTAGCCAACTGATATATATAAATCCGATACTACTACGCCGCAGTACCTGAAGACCCATAAGCTCGTGTAGAAAAGCTGCATGTGTGCAAAGATCTACTGGATTGGCCTGCTGTGGATAGGGGAATGTACTCCCACTCCAGCCCTCTGTTGAAAGATGATTGACCATCTTATGGCACGGCAGGTGTAGGCCCAACTGTAATACAAAAATCCAACGGCAGCAAGATGAATGGCATAATGGAATGAATTTTCACGACTGAGTGTGCCCAGACGTTGCGTCGCATGAAAAGATAGCTGTGATCCGGTGATACTCTAGAGCCGCAAAGGAGTGAGACACAACTACAATCAGTGTTGGGGAGGCAGACAGCAGCGTGTGAGAGCAGCTAAAGATAGTGTGTGTGTGTGTGGCTGAAAAGAACAGGTCTCATGATACGCACACAGAGGGAAACAGTAGTATCAGGACTACAAATTAGAATATCTGTTATACATCCTACTAAGATTAAGATATTAAAGACCACATAGAGGAACGAACCATGGAAAGAATTGAAGCCCATGATTTAATAAAAACGAGGTGCAAGAGAACCTGACGGTATCCCCTATCAATTCTACTGCAGTACGTAATAGAAAAAATATTGCTTCGAGTGGTGGTAAGAAGGCAAAAGGCAAGTGTGTAATAGAGACGAGTAAACTTGATCACTACTGAGTCGGCACTGAACAGCGTATTTAGATCGATATAGTCAGAGGATAAATCGGGGCAAAGGACTGCCTGGAATTCCTGCTTGTGCCGGGGCTCTGACAGACCCCCTGGAAGGTGGAAATTCACGATGCAATTAGTTATCGCTAAGGCCAAATTCAACTCGGCAGCAAGTCTCACGAAAGAGCATCTCCTCATAATAATATCTCTATGTGATCCCTTCCTCAGTTGTGGCAGCAGTGAGAAGAGCTGCCAACAGATTATGGAATAGAAGAAAGGGGGTCAATTCCCCAGGAATGCCAGAAGGGAGTGCCACCCAGTTGAGGAGTAGATTCACCTTCGTTGACACCTGCTCCCTTCTCCAAAAAAAGATAACATTAGAATTGGGAAGATACAGGAAGGGCAACAGCAAGTTTTAGGGTTATGGAACAACTGCCATCTGAGGAAGAGATAAAAATGACTGTGGACTGTTCAGTTAGAAAATAAATGACTAAGGTGAAGATATGATAGGGTTCTATAAAATCGATGAATGGGTGTGGAGAAAATGAATAATGAAATATTTTTATGACGCCAAAGCTCCACTCCATAACACGCAAGAAAACAAAGAGGATTCCAACATCTCAATCGACCAATTTAAATATCGATTATGACACAGACTCCTAACAGTAAGAATACTACACCTCAAAATAGCGCATTGGTATTTCTTCACCAATGCAGCGCAGTGTCCACCGGTATTAGCTCAAGTGCAAGCTGCCAAAAATCTCTTGGGATGAGAAGGCCCCCAAATCAGCCCAGTTAAACTGGCAATTTCCATTAACAAGAAGCCATTAGGGTCATAATTGTTCCATGCGAAGGAAACTAAGACGACTCCATCAACAGATGACCGCTTTATCACATCTTACGACACTCAAGTGCGACCGGTCAGCGACCATTAGCAGACCCACGTGCCTCTCTGAGCCGAAGATCCAGGCCCCCCGTCCTTCAACAACACCTTCACTGTGAACTGCCAGCAAAATCGCACCAACGACAATGCTGTGATAGCCATGATCAGTAGATAAGGGATTCCAGCTCATAGATGCCTCGGCCTCGTTGCTACTCGGTGATCCATATCGCGCCTACTGACAAGACAGCTGCCACGGTACTAGGCAAACTGGACCCAATCCATGTATGTCGAGGAAGGACAGAATTGCAATATACAAACCTTGTGCCGAGATAACCGGTAAGCTACCTGCAGACACTATGTCCAGAAATCTCTAATTCAGGTGCAGTCAGAAAAACTCTACAATCAAGGAAACTGCCAGCGTCATCTAGTCAAAATCTATCCACCATGCTCCTGGGTTAAAAGATAAATATATCGTTATGCGCCGAATACTAAAGCCATTCTCTTCCTGTTTTATGTAATTGCCAACCACACTTCCAAACCACCCTTTGTTAGGGATAAGTAACCGGATTGGCCATCATTTTCTAGAAGCTGTTATTATCTCTCCCGGTTCTTGTAGAGATGAATGAAGTTGGTGATCTCTCTCCGATGAATAAGGCTAGTAACTTTGATTAATATGCAATACATCGTCTCAATAAAGTGCCCATCTCTCAGGGAATCCCCAGTCCAGCCATTGAAAGGGAGAATGAGGAATTTTTCCACCACAACATGGGTACGCTAAAATTTACGTAATTGCCACTATTCCTATTGAAAAGACGCCCGAAAGATCACCACACGTAGCAATAAGGCAGGGTACACAACTATCTACTTGACAGATCCCCAGCCAACCCCCGGAACTAGGGCTTATGAGCCATATGCTAAGCATTGTTTGTGAAATCGTTTTTTCACCAACTCACCATAATATATGTTTTTACATGGGATCCTATTGTTGAAAAACGCTTGAGGTATGAATTTGACCACATATTTCCGAGACGAAAATGGAAATACTTTGCGCCCTTAGTGATTATGCTGATTATGTTTATGCGGTCTTGTTCTGTGGTCTCGTCTTTCATGCTCTACGACAAAGGAAGGATTCCCCGGCTCACCTGGGCAACACAAATTTTCTCGAAAGGAATGCACTATTACGAGTGCACAGTTCTTGCTCACAGGGATTCCTTGTGAGCAATGGGAACTTTCTTAGACAGCTACACTAGACAAGCATTGTTGCTTAGCCACCCTAGAGAGAATTATAGGTAATGCACAGAGGAAGAAAGGGGGTTGCTGGAGTAAGATGACATATGAATAATCTGAAGTGCGTTTCAGTAAGTGTATTTCTTATTGATCTATTTGTATTCTTAATTTCAGCAAGATCAAAGTGTGACAGCATCATTGTTACCATTTGGTTCCCACCACCCAAGGATTGTACTAGATCGAGAGCATCCACGTGGAACTCGACGCTTGAAAATGACAGTAATGTCGCTCAGATTCCAGGTGAAGAGAGCCCTGTAGCTAGTGCTTGGAAACTGAGACAAAGGATACAGGCGGTGTGGTTTGGGATTCAACTACATATCTCCACTGGTGATTTGCCTCTGCTGTTTCCCTATTTGGTTGTGTTATGAGGGGGTTAACCGTGGTGCAAACTGAGCAAGCGGCAGTTCCCTGATGGACCAGTGGCCCCCAGGGGAATTGTGCAGGACATGCTTCATTAACAGTGTGTGTGCCTTGGTTGTGTCTGAATGGATTCATGCTTCGCAGACTCATGTGAAGTTGACTTCTCATGTGCACATTTTTATTGCGCTAGACCATAGTGTGCTTCCTGGCTCACAGCTCCTTCAGCAGAGGACAATTGGGATACAGGTCTGGAAGGTATGATCTCTTCACTAGTGTCTTCAAAAAGTAGCGGAATGTCGATATGTAGGGAATTAGTCTACAAGCCATATGTGTAATATATTTGCAGATTTTTCTGTGGGAGGACGGGCAGAGCGGACTCAGCTGGGCTTTGTCGTGGATGCCAGTGATTGGGCTGGCGGGAGAGCAGGTCATAGGTGACATTCGGATCAGATTGTGGAAATTCCAAGCCTCCTTTCAAGTGCTGCTACGTTCTCAACACTGATTGAGCTACTGGAGTCTAGCACCAAGGATGGGACGGAGGACTGTCAAAGTGACCTCGGGTGATTAAAACCCAGATCCTCCCGATGTTGGAGGGTAGTTCTCAAGATGACACCATGTGGAACTCGTGTGGTATTCTGCCGAGGGACTGAGACTGGAGGGGGAAACCCCATACGAATATCATGGACTTGTTTTCAAATTGCTGCCTCAGGTTATTTCTTCCTAGAAATTTAATCGCAAATATGTATTTTCATTTGAGAAAGGCTTTTTATTCTCATGTGTCAATTGAAATGCTGGATTCAGAGCTTTGTTGCTCTGTTGTATAACAGGTCTGTATTTAGAACATGTTGTTCTGTTTCCTGACTGTCGTGAGGGCTCTAGACGTTCTTCCCTGTGAGAATTCATCAGAGTAAAAGGCCAACCGGCATCTCTGCCCCCTCTCGTTGAGTCCTTCTGAGTGCAGATTGACCACTTTTGTAGCCTTCCCTCTCACTTAGGTTGGGCCTGAAATCCATGATCTTCCTGCTCCTCAGATGGTGGCCCTGGGCTAACTGCACACTGCTTGATGCATGATAGCTTCCTGACCCCAGACAGGTCCAGAGTGGGTTCGGCTCTGGGTAGGTGGCTTCCCTTTGGGAGACCTGTGAGTAGGTGGGGGGGTGGACGTGGAGTAGCACCAGCCAGTTGCCTCAAAATCTGTTAATTCTGAGGGGCATATCGATGGTAATGGAAAGCAGACATGTAGGAAAATAAGGCCACTTTGAGAATAAAGGTATCATGAAGAAGGGTTTGTTTTTTTACCATGGAAGGCTTCATGCCCAAATGAATCTAGGTTAGTCTTTATAGGAAGCTGGCCAAAGACGTTGAGTGGTTTGGGACTTATTTGGAAATAGGAGCCCCTGGTAAGCATTTAAAAAAAATATCCTGGGATTATTTGCATGGATTTTAAAAA
Source organism: Chelonoidis abingdonii (assembly GCF_003597395.2). Taxonomy (NCBI): domain Eukaryota; kingdom Metazoa; phylum Chordata; order Testudines; family Testudinidae; genus Chelonoidis; species Chelonoidis abingdonii. The sequence goes on along the minus strand of NC_133769.1, from coordinate 369,072,342 downwards.
ATTGGGCCAATAATCACCACCTGTTGGAAAAATTTATATAATACCCATCAATTAAATCTTATTATAGGTGATTTTAAGCATACAAATGTAACCCAAGAACAAACCAACAACCCCGAGGTAAGACAGTCTGCTCACTTTGGTTATAAAAATTTACAGATGGAGTGGTGAGGAGTTGCATGTGTATGATTAATTTAGATACGGTTCGAATGGAGCGGGATGGAAGACAAGAATGATGAGACCGTCCTGAGTAGCAGAGAGGAGCAGGTCAGTAGTGGCGATTTCAAAAGGGAAGGGAGATGCCACCCCATAAGTATAACTATGCATGCTCTCAGCAATAGATCTGCAGAGCAGTCCTCATATTAAATGTCATAATGAAAATTACATTAAATATGTTCGCAATTATACCTATACTAAAAATTTTTGCAACAAATGTTTTGCGTAATTTATGTGGTCAGAGCTGATGCTGCCTAGCAAACTGATTTAATATGGCCGGCACGGGCTTTTTCCGAATTTATTAAGTCACAAAATAATCATTACAACCGTGAAATATAACGTTATTCATAACTAAAATTTTTTAAGTAAAGAAAAGTGGTAAGCAAAACAGAGGAAGGGGATCGCGAAAGACTAATATGATAACGACTGGCGGATTCAAAAAGGAAAACAGTCGTAAACTGTCTTTAGAGGCCTAATACAGCTTCCAGCATTCAAGCGGCACCTAGCCCCCTGTGGTTCGATTTCCAGGAGCCGCAAACAACATAGACGGCTCCAGACCCCACATCTCTCCCAATGGTTTAACAACAGTTTATTGGGAAGCAAAGGGAGGGGAAAGATAATTGCTTCCCGGCTAGGCCACAACCGCTTAGAAGGGTGAATTGAGTTTTCGGGCCAGAATTCTATGGTTCTTCTCCCTTTCTGGGCCAGGACGTTGGAAGATTCCTATCGACCCAGACTGGATTTCCAGATATGGCACCTTAGCTATGTCGTTGCAGCAGTCGCTCGGCCCATCGCAATATCCGTGCCGCATTATCTGTGGTCGCCCCACCCTCCTAGGCAGGCAGTTCCTGTTAGCTGTGTTTATGTTACCCCCCGTGCACTCCAGGCCCCTTTGCCAAGAACGCCAACCCGCCATTCCAAGTGGAGAGTCCATAACTGCACCAATCCCCCTTGGTCTGGCGCTAGCTGTGGATGGGAGGGCTAGCCTTGGCGCTGCCTAGATGTCTGTATCCCCCAGAAAGGCCCTGCACAGATCGGCTCCAGCGCAGGCCAGAGACATTTTCGGGACTTCCCATTATATACGTCATTCGGCTGGATCATTACAAATTTCTTCTCAAAACCCCATCTGCCAGGGATGCAGACCTTCCAATCTTTTTACTTCTTCCTTTATAATATAATGGTCGGTTGGGGGGAGGTGTTATGTCGTGAGAGCGCTTCCGGGTCAAGCTGTGGAGTTCTATCGGCGGTGAACGGGTCAATGCTGATGCAGGTGGTCACAGGTGGTGGTACGTCCCTGATTGGACCCCCCTGTGCTTCCTCCCCTCTCCCTTCATATAAAATGTGCCTACCATAGTTTTGCTTGTCCTGCAAGCCTGTCAGAGAGTAAGCACGCTGGTGTTCTTAGCCACTCAGTTACACCTATCTCTCGTTTTTACCTGAGTAGTGTTTGGGGGTTTGACCTCCACTCAGCTCCATGATTTTCTTAGGTCGTGGTGGGTCAACGTGCTGTAGGCTATCTTTCTGAATTCTCACATTTTTGGACGACCTTCTTTCTCTAGATTGTGCGAAATCTTTTCAAGGAAAACTGACTCATATCAATCGACCACGCCAGCGTTTCGGGTTAATACCTCACATTTGGTCGCGGGAGGCTCTCGATAGAGTGTGCTCGCATGACCCATTTCAGCTGGCTTAATTGCCATTAACTACAAATATATGCAGGTGGGCGCACGTTAACGCCAGTTTAGTGAAAAACCAGGCAGTAAAAGAAACATTTTCATCTATTTTTCTTTACTTATTCCCCAACTCAAGTATGGGTGCAATCGAGAAAGGTGTTACATGTAGGGGCACGCATTTGGTGTGGTTAACAAGCCTGATCTCATGGAGCATTTCCTTTCTCAAATGGGGTGTCAGTAGTCATGACCATAATATTAAATATTTATGCAAATCCACCTGGCAAGTCAAGGTGTGCAAAGCTGCGCTCTTACACATGCCAATGCAAATGTGTAGCTTCTCACTTTTCAGTGACATTGTAAATACAGCTGGAGCATTATTCCATAAATGTAAATCACAGAATGTCGTATAGTAGATATACTGAACCAAGATGTGAGGATTGAGGTGATCTTGCAACGGTCACAACATATCCATAACATGTATGAAGAGTGACTCTGGGTATAAAACTTACATATATTTTATTCCCGTGAGTTTTGAGCGAGTGGTTTTTTTTATGGTGACAAAAATATTTTGTAATAGATAATGGCCATGATGGTAAGTGGAACTGTTATTGCTTGGTTCTCCTCCTCCTTAGTTTATCATTGAGAACATCCAGGAGCTCCTTACTTGCTAAAAGGTTCTTCAATCGCACATTCCAGAGTATTTTAATACATTTCAGTTGATATTCTATTATTAAGAAATGGTAAGATGAAAATCTGTAATCTGGGTAGTGGTATGCTGCTTTAAGTTCTCTCTAGTGTAATTGCAGAAGGGTATCCACTTGAATGGCAGTCAGGTAATGAGAACAAATCCCCCACAAATGACAAAGGAGGGGAACCCCTCTCCCAATGGGCCCTGTTCGTAATTCACACCCCTTAGGTACTTGTTAAACACGGTTGTGCACATTACTTTTGACCCCAATACCTGTACTCCCCATCACCCTTTGCTTAACCTGGAGCGATTTCTCGCTAGGGGCTGTACTTGTTCTAATGTATTCTGAGGTGACCTGGGACAGGGTCTTGTGTAGGACGATGGTAATCACTCCTCGGAAGGAGAGATTAGTCTGGAAGAGCTCCTGAAACTCTTAGTGTGGACAGCTTGCCCCACCTTCTGGACAAGGTAAACCTCAGTTTGTCTTTTGGGGCGAGCTGATGGAACCAGGGCTTTAGAGCCATTGGAAATGAGTGCATGTCCTTTTCGCCAGACCTTATAAGTTACTGACTATCTCTGGTTTGCTCCTCATTTCAAACCTTCCCTTGGGTAATTGAGGTATTGTCCGTGGAGTAACTTGCTTTTTCTTTGCGAAAGCTTAGACATTCTAGCTAGCATTATATTATACTGAAACGAAATCTCGAAGGCAAAGTCATATAGACTCGAAAAAGAAACGCTTGTGGAAAGAATAGGAAACTCTTGTTTGTCCTGAGTTCAATCTGATAACCCTTGAAACAATTATTATTTATCTAAGATTCAATATGTTAATCTCAGTTATATTATAAACCCCAATATAGTTACTGGGTTGTTTAAGCTTATCTATACTCATTACTTAACTGCCGTCAGGCCATACATTGTTCTTGTCCCTCAGATGACAGTGACGTGGTTGTATGGCGATCATGTATAATAGACCATTTTGCACCTAAGAAATTCCAGGGTCAGTGGCACGTGGCAAGCACAATTATCTATTGTTGTCTGTTTCAGTGTGAGTAAATTTGTGGAGCTCCTCATGGTGTTAGTCTGGTCGTCATTAGCAAAAACACCAGGTGTTGTTAGTTAATTAAATAGTCTACGCTTTGTACACTATTGTGAGTGTGCCAGCCAGGCTACTGGTCAACCGTTATATTTTTTCGACTAGTGTGAGATTAAAGGATAAGGTTCAATTGTGCACTGATCTTTTGTATATAGCCCTACATTCCTTGAGCGAATTCCCCATTTGACCTGGATTATACAGGGATAGTGGTATATCGCCCAGGAATTTCATTTACTTAGTGGGCTATGGTTCTAGCTGAGATATTTTGGTATCCAACTCTGCAGTGGAGCTCTTTAATGCCATGCTTACGTTTCTATCTATCTGACTGTGGTCAAAATCTATATAGAGGCGTGCAATTTAATGAAGGTTCAAAACGCACTCCTCTTAGCAGGAGTGTGGAAAGACCCATGGGATGACTATTTTCATACACTCCTGGATGACCAATGTGTTAACGCTTGGTGATACAGGCTCCAGACTGACAGAACAGAACCTGAGGAAGATGCCAGTCAGTATAACCCAGGGACAGAGTGATATCTACCTAGAATTGTTTTTTCCCGCTGACAAGTGCATTGACTGAGGGCTAGTATTGACATGATTAGACTTTCAGTGTTTCTGAAGAAATCCATAATGCACAGTCTCGCTTTGAAATATGCAT
>NC_133769.1:369056496-369067995 GCF_003597395.2 Chelonoidis abingdonii | reverse complement strand
AGCCCAGGAGGCAGGACCTCAAGGAGAAGAGGAGGAGCAGAACATGAAGCCTTGTCGGGGGAAAGATGGGGCAAAGGCCTTAGAGGAAGAGGAGGAGGAGTGGGTGCAGCCTCAGAGAGAAGAAGAAGGGCAGGGGCAGGGGCAGAGGGAGGCAGGACTCCTTCAGGTGTCCTCTTTTTACCTTTAGAAAAGGTGCTCACCCCAAACTGCATGAGCTAGGCTGGGATAGGAGCCAGTTGTGCCTTGCTGGGTGAATTAAGATGCATTTCCACCCTTTTCAAAGCAGCTGGGGCAGCACAAATGGAGGGAATCTTGGCCTAAGTCTTTTGCCAGGACTCGTGTGTCTCAGCCCCTCACTCACAAATGCAGCTCTGCTCTGCCTCAGTGGCTCAGCGGGTGTGCTGTGTGCAGAGCCATCAGTGTGGGAGGGGCTGCCTGAATGTCTTCTCCTGGGGCTCCTGTGTTAATGAGGTGTCTAACACGACTCAGTCACAAGCACCTGGCTGAGGGCGTGGGGGAAGGGTGGGGCTCCATGCCCCTTGAATAGCCCCTGTCCACAGGTGGTTCAGGCCCATCGATCACGCAGCACCCAGAGCACTCAGGAAAGGCCAAGACTGTGACTGCAGAACAGCTCTGCAGCTTTCATCATGGTCCTTGGATGTTTAGCCAGTGACAGGACAGTGACAGGCCAGGTGTAAAGGAAAACAACATCCACATCCCTTCTCTTTACAGAGAGTATAGAGAGGAATTCTGAGGTTGGAGCAGCCACCGATACAGCTCTTTAGGGACCAACATCACACCAGTCCCCTGACTCTCCATGAACACAGTTACTTTGTAAATGCTGCTCCAGGCCTTGGTCTCCTTCCCAATTGCACTGTCCTCCCTCACCACCCCCTCTCCTCTTGCTCTTCGACTCCATCTGAACTTCTCTCTAGAAAGTGGAGATCAGTAGCTCATGTCTTCTCGGATGGAAGGGTCCAGGATGGCATAGATGGCTGTGGTCTGTGTTTTTTGACTCCCAGGTCACTAGTATGGGAGCAGTGTGAGGAACTGACCCTTCAGTTGATGAAGACCCTGATTATCCTCGCACGAAGGTGTTTGCTTTTCATGCTGTACACAATGGGGTTAATTAGGGGTGGGACCAGCAGATAGAAGTAACCCAGGACAAACTGAAGCAAGTGGGAAGAGCTATTCCCAAATCTGTGTATCACAGACAAGCCGATCTCTGGTATGTAGAAGAGCAGGACGGCATAGAGGTGGGAGATGCAGGTGTTCAGTGCCCTGAGACACTCCTCATGGGACATGACACTTTGCACTGTTTTGAGGATCATCACATAAGAGAGGAAGATGAGCAATGAGTCCAATCCCATGTTTAAGAGTACAGTAGACACGCCATAGATATTGTTGACTGTGATATCTGCACAAGCCATCTTCATGACCTCCTGGTAAAAGCAGTAGGAATGGGAGAGGACATTAACTCGACAGTATTGGAACCGTTTCAGCAGAAAAGGGAGTGGTAATACTGTGACCACCCCTCTTAGCACACACAGCAGACCCATTTTGGCTAACCTCGGTGGAGTTAAGATGGAAGAATATCTCAGCGGGTTACAAATTGCGATGAAGCAGTCAAAGGCCATCAACAAGAGCACGGAGGATTCCATACCTTGAAGCAAGTGGATGAAGAACAGTTGGGCAAAACAGGCATCGAGGCTGATCTCCCTAGAGTTGAACAAGAATATAGCCAGTATTGTAGGTATGGTGGTTATTGATAAGCCAAGGTCTGTGATGGCCAACATGGAAAGTAAAATGTACATGGGCTCATGGAGGCTTGGATCTGTTTTTATAATGAACAGAATGACTGAATTTCCTACTATCGAAATAACATACATTAGGCAGAAGGGGACAGAGATCCAGAAATAGATATCCTCCTTCCCAGGTATCCCGGTGAGAAGGAACACTGTAAATTGGAAGTTGGTGTCATTGACAGCTGACATAATGTACTAGGCATGTCCAAGGAGTTTTCAACATTCCTTCCTGAAAGGAAAAAGAACAGGAGACTAACTGATATTTAACTACACACCTTTCTGCTCTCTGTGCAAGTCTAGAGACTCCCAGGAGATCAAGGAAGATCAGCAAAAACAGACTTTTTGATTTACACCATTGATAGGAAAATAGGCACTGCCGGAGTGAATCAGACCTGCAGTCCATCTAGCTCGGTATCCAGTGGCCAGTTCCAGAAGCTTCAGAGGTAGGTGGAAGAAGCACTTCAATAGGCAGCTATGAATAACCTGCTCTCAGAGAAAATTTCCTCCCGACACCCACTAGTTAGATGTATTTCATCGTGTAAATCAAGAGGGTTTAGAGCCCTTCCAAGACTTTTTTTTTAAATGCTCACTAATGAAATTGGATTTTCTGATTACATCTATAAGCACCCAATCCCTCTTTGAATCCTGCTATGCTCTGATCCCCAATGATATCTTGTGGCTGGGAATTCCACAGCCTATTTGATAACTATGATTTTACAGTTGTAACTTTCACACAGAATCCCTTTCTGACCCTTCAGTTCTGAGTGTGGCCCAGTGTATCATAACATGTGCATAAAAACATGGCAAGTGCATGATGGAAGTGATCATTGTATTATCTGTCCTCCGTTGAAGCTATTTATAAATGTGTTTAATTGCCTCATTATATACATTTTTTTTTTACTTTCTCCACTCCTCAGAGTTGAAATTCTGCCACTGCCTCTTTGTAGCACATGGGATCAATTCTCAGGGCCAGGTTCTGAATTCAGTAACAGTGACTTCAACTGCATCACTCCAGATACACATGTGTAAATTCAGTCAGAACTGACCTCTATTAACGTTCCCTTACCAAATGCTCCCAGTGATACACCCTGGCTCTCAAGAATCCCTTCAAGAGAAACTGAAGTGCTTTGCCTAATCAGGATTGACTGATTCCAGAAAACTCAATCATCCAACAAGCTTCTCTTCATCCTCACAGGAACTGCAGGTCTGTAGATATCAGGCAAGTTACAAGCTAGCACTGACAGTTATTTCAGCTGAGGGGAAGGATTGACTTCACAATTGGGTGAATAGTGCAAACATTAGGGGTGCACCGATACCCAGCTGAGTGTGCATGTTACTTCAGCCATGAGTGCATAACAGTTGATGGGCATAAATTATATACGATCTCTATTACACTCCCCTTTGCTGCACCTCAGCTCTACTCTTTGCTGAAACACTGCTCAACAGTTCTGTTCTCTCGTGACTTTTTCAAGAGCATTGTACAGGTATTGCAGAGTTATTGTGTGCACAGTCCTGAATGTATGTGTTAGAAACAGTTTCTTGTCAGTTACCAGGAGACAGTATCATACAATGGTTCACTGAACAAAAAAATTAAAGCAGAAACCCGTTGCAACCAGTATTTGGAGTACTTCTAAAATAGTTTCTAAAACAAAGGCCATTAACTGTTACCAGTGCTCCTTCCTATATTCTAACAACTCTACCGCTAGTTTTGGCTAGACATGCATGTCATGAAACTTTGGTTTGTAATATTTCTATTATGATGAAAAGTTTGGGCATTCAGTTTGCATATCTGTACTTCAGTACACATATGCCAACCCATTCTTTCCTCTCCGATCTTTTATCAGAGATGAATTCTCAGTTTAGAGTGGAACTTAAAACCTAGCTTATGTCATCTGGATTTCTTCAGAACCTGAAAAGATCCCAGTGTCTCAGCTCTCATTCAGTCACTTGTCAGCAAACAAAAGTCTACTAGCTCCTCTGTCCCTGGCTTATTAGGTGACTGGTTCTCCTCAGGTTCTGTTCTGTCAGTCTGTAGCCGGTATCCGGACTAGTATGAGCCATTGGGATCGATATATGAAATAGTCATTCCCTGAACTCTCACTTACTAGTACATAGTACCCCCTGCACCTGTTATTCAGCCACGATGAGGGCTTGCAGGAAGTGGATTTCAAAGTCAAATGCATGAGTATTCATGGAAATGGAACTTCATTTCACACAGGAAAGTCATCTATTGCTCTCTCGCTCTCGCTCTCTGACTGCCTATGTTCTGTATTCATAAAATCCATAGCACCCGGGAACAGCATTGTGACAGACATGGAGCTGAGCTGCAATAATGAACATGTATGTTAAACACAGTTCTTGGAATGTTTGCTGTAAAGCTCCACTGGGTTTAGTATTGGGATGTTTATGCTATATCTGTATTGCGAGAAACCAGTGGATCATCTTTGTTTAACATGAGACTGCTAAAAAAGAAGCAGGAAGAGAAGCAACAGTTCAAGAAAAACCGTCGCTCAGTAACCACCCTAGGGAGGTTGAGAGACAACACTGGAGCTACAAGCTGGGAAGATCCTATTCCTGGACTTCAGACACATTACAGAGCTTGTTTTGCCAGTGCTGGGAGTCTGTGCAGAGGTGGGGCAGCTGTTGCTCAGAAGCTTTTCAGACTGACAGGCACAGACACCGCTGGGGAAGTCTGAAGGCCCTCGGCCTGCCTGGGTCCCCATTAGGGTGGGAGGGCTTGGACTCAGAGACATGTACAGACTGTTGTTTGAAAAACATCTTATTCTCCCATGTTACACTTTCTTCCTTCTGTTTAGATTAAACAGTATTTTGGTTCAAGAAAGCTGGCTGGTCACTCATCTCACCACTACTCACAGCCTCCCAGAGGGAAGAACCACAGGTGCCCAATGCACTTGGACCTGCTGGGCAAACCCAGACAAACCGCAGTGTGCATAGCCCAGGGCCCAGTCTGAGAGTGGGAGGATCACAGGATTCCACCCCAGGAGAGTGAAGACTACGAGGTCTGATGTCTGGCACTCAGAGACCGGAGGGGGGCAGAGATGCCGGTAGCCCTGTAACTCTGAGGGTTCTCTACAGGGCAGAAATGTTGGAGCCCTCAGCCAGTCAGAAAAAAGAAATACGTCCTATCAGACCTCTTACTATAGAGCAACACAGCTCTGAATTCCTGTATTCACAATTAAGCCAGAAAGTAAGACCTCTGAAAATGCATTTGTTGAATAAATTTCCAGCAGCAAATATACCTGAGGCGATTTGTGAACTAGTCACTGATATTCCGTGAGGTCTCATCTCACTCAGCCCCTGGCAGGATTGGGTCCATAAGAACATAAAAACAAGAACGGCCATACTGGGTCAGACCAAAGGTCCATCAAGCCCAGTATCCTGTCTTCCGACAGTGGCTAATGCCAGGTGCCCCAGAGGGAATGAATAGAACAAGTAATCAGCAAGTGATCTATTTCCTGTTGCTTCTTCCCAGCTTCTGGCAAACCGAGTTTAGAGACATCATCCCTGCCCATCCTGGCTAATAGCCATTGATGGACATATCCTCCATGAATTTATCTAGTTCTTTTGAGACCCCTCTTATAGCCCAGAGCACACGGCACCTCTAGAAACATGACCTCGTGAAAAATCCTGACTCAGGGCATCAGGATTTTAACAGTCCGAGCTTATTTTGAATGTCTAGCTTTCTGTGCAGCTTGAACAATCCACCATGCAGCATGGGCAGATGTAAGGGAGGAGTTCCCAAGCTACCTACTGCTACCTGCCCTCCATCCCCATCACTGAGTCACCCCGACAGCCCAGCTGAGTCCTCTGCCACTGCACAGAACATCTGCAAATGGAAACAGTTTGCAGTCTTTCCCTTTCACTTTGCATTTTAAAGACAGTGAAACCTGCCAACATACCCAATTTCTGCTAGAAGGGGAGCTGCTGACACCAGAGGTCTTCACCCTAAAGGACAAGGAATCATTGAAGAGGTTGTACAGGCAGCAGGCTGCATCTATTCAGACAGAGAGGCAACCGTGTTTATGAAGCATGTCTGCACATTCCCTTGGGGGCCACTTGGCCATCAGGGAACCTCAGCTGATTGGCTAAGTGTGCACCAGCTTTAAACCCCCATCACAATAAATGGCAAACTGCAGGAGGGCAAATCACAGGGGCTGCCTGGTGATGCGAGTCAACCGAACGGCAGCGCCAGTCCTGCTGCAGGTTCTGTTCATGGAATCCAGGCTTGTCATCACTGTTCGTATGATTCTGATTAGTCACATGGCTACCTCAGGTGCAGCTGAGTGCAAACAATGATGCTGTCACAGCTCTGAACTTGCTGAAACAACATAACATAAAACAATAATAATAATATAGGATCCGGTTTCTGCCCAGCGGCCCCCTGTCCTGCATTACAAACTCAGGGGAGTGAAGTGAAGAGAGATTCCACAAGGCTCCCTACATGGAAATTTCCCTCAGATTGTTCCAAGAGGGGAGGTCTCTTTCCTTCTCCCTGATTGAAAAGGGGGACCCAGGATCCAGGGATCCCCAAAGTGAGACACAGATCTCAGTGATCCACTGGTAGCTAGACCCACCCTCCACAATCTCTGTGCCTCCACATCATCTCTAGGACCGTCTCCAGCTCCCTGCTAGCACAGGTTCATCAGAGATGTGCTTCCAAGACCTCTCACAGTAGCCACTGCCCACAGGATCTACTGAAAGCACATTGTACAGGTGGATGGGGCTGCACAGAGATTGGTAGGCTGGTTAGAGTAGCTAAATATAGGGAGTTTGCCTGGGGGGAGATCCCACAGAATGTTGGGGGTTTTTTTTGTTTTTTTTTGTTTTTTTGCCTTTCAGGCTTCTGTGATCAGTAAGTACAACATCGGAAGAGGCTCTTAGAAGGAACACATTATGTGTAGTGAGCAATCAGGTGTTGTGATCTGGATAGGATGTGCCATGTTTGTCTTTCTCCCAGAGGATAGAAGTCATTTCGTCTGTGTGAAGTGCACTCTGGTCTCCATATTGGAAGAGAAGGTTAAAGGACTAGAGACCGAAGTTTGAACCCTGAATTACATCAGAGAAAATGAAGACTTTCTGGATAGAAGTCAACGTTTGATATTGCCGGCACAGCATACAGAAGAATCAGAGAAGGCAGTGCAGAATGGGTAAGAAAACAGGCAATATGTTACCACCAGAAGAAGAAAGAGGAGAACACATCCCAGCCAGTGTAGATAGAGGTAAGAAACTATTTTCAAGCTCTCTGCACAGGTACTATGGCAGAGAATGATTTGGATTGAATTGATCGGAAGGAGACCACATCGACTTGAAAGCATGAATGCATTGTCCTAGGGATGGGGGTTCCACGAACACCACTCCCAAGAGGAGGAGATGGGTAGTGGTGTTTGAGGACAACCTTCTCAGGGGGATGGAGTCATCCATCTGCTGTCCAGACTGGGAGACTCGAGAACTGTGCTGATTGCCTGGAGCTAGAATTCAGGATGTGACAGAATGTCTACTGAGACTGATCAAGCCCTCGGACCGCTAACCCTTCTTACTTCTTCACATGAGTGTCAATGTACTGCCAAGAATGACTTTGAGTGAGTTACTGCAGACAGTGTGACTTTGGATTCTTCGACCATGGGATGTTGTTCCAGCAAGAAGGATTGCTAGGAAGAGATGGGAACCACCTAACGAAGAGAGGGGAGAGCATCTTCACAGGCAGGCTTACTAACCTAGTGAGGAGGGCTTTAAACTAGGTTTCCTGAAGGATAGTGACCTAAGCTCTGCGGTATGTTAGAAAGTGGGATACTGGGAGGAAACACAAGGAGAAGGGTGCAACCGGGGAGGACTCTTGATTCATACTGAGAAAGTAGGGCAATCGGTTAGTTGTCTTAGGTGCCTGTACATGAACGCAAGAAGCTTGAGAAACAAGCAGGAAGAATTAGAAGTCCTGGCACAGTCAAGGAGCTATGCTGTGACTGGAATAATTCAGAACTGGTGGGGTAGCTCACACGACTGGATCACTGACATGGATGGGTATAAACTGTTCAGGAAGGACAGGTGGGGAAGTAAAGGTGGAAGAGTTGCACTGGATGTAAGAGAGTGATACGATTTCTCAGAGCTCCAGTATGAACTGGAGAAAAGCCTGTTGAGAGTCTTTGGGGTAAGTTTAGAGGTGAGAGCAACAAAAGTGATGTTGTGGTGGGCCTCTGCTATAAACTACCAGACCAGGGGGATGAGGTAGACGAGGCTTTCTTCAGACAACTAAAAGAATTTACAGATCACAGGCCCTGGTTCTCAGGGGAGACTAGAGGAACTAACTAGGGGCCATACTCCTGGCAAACAAAAATTGGGAGCAGCACCCAAACCCCGGCAGAAAACTAGGTGGGGAGTTTCTGTGATCTTGTGGTTCCCTTCCATGTGTTACTTGTCTGCAAGTTAGGGATGGGAGCAGTCTGCAGCACCCCCAGTTAGTGTGGTTCTTACCTGTACAGAACCAAGGGTGCGCTCCCCTACCTGCCAGGAGGGCCAGGGGAAGAGCAAGCCCTTTCCTGGGCAAGTGTGGGGCTCTTAGGGGATGACAGTGCATGACAACCCTCAGCACAACCTAGATAGCAGGGAGGTGCCAAGGCCCCAGCCGGGACACAGAGCTGGTAGCACATGTGCCTCATTTCCTCCTCCCCCATCTCACTAACCTCAACCGACCATCCCAGACATCAGATCAGGAGACTCTTGCAGCCTAGCCCCCATTCTAGGGAAAGGGGCCCTCTGTCCCTGGACATTGGGGAGCCCTGGACACTCCTGGCAAACCCCTCCTGGCAAACCAAAATTATTTCACAACCCCCAGAGGAGGGACTGAAGCCTGAGTCCACCCAGACCCCACTGTACCGGTTATGGGGAGCAAAGCCTGAGCCCCACCATTCTGTGCGGAGGTGGGGGGGGCAAAACTGAGAGCTTAATGGCTTGAGCCCTCCCACCCGGGGTTGATGCCCTTGGGCTTGGGCCCTGGGCAGTGGGGCCCGGGCTTCAGCCCTAGGGCCCAGCAAGTCTAAGCCAGCCCTGGCGACCCCATTGAGAACCACCAATCTCGACTCCTCTAACAATAAACATTTATGAAATGTTTATAAAGTAGCAACAAAATCAGGGTCTTTATGACCATTTAAACATTCTTTTCTAAAACTTTTTTTGGTAAACTTTCTGAAATGCTGCAGCTTTTTAAGTGCAAGACAAAAGAATTTTACATTTTATTTGCAATTTTGCTTTTTTAATTTTGTAGCATTTGGAAAGGAGGGGGAATATTACAGCCTACAGTGGATTATCTTTTCCCCCGGGGTTGTTCGCTTAGGGATGTCATTCCCCAAGCGAGTGCACTTGGGCTTGCTACGATTCATTAGCAACCTGACAGATTCTACCCAGTGACAGCCACTATCCGGGCAGTATTTATTTCTTTTTATTAACAAATATGTTTTTCCAACAAGTCCATGTGAACGCATAATAGCAACGTTTGCGCCACAGTGGTGGGGATTCCGTCATAGTCCAAACTATCCTGCGTTGCCAGTTCTTGGTCATTCCAATAGGAATGGACCCACAGCAACCTACCTAGAAGTACTAGCAACGATTTTTAAGCGTATCAGAGGGGTCGTCGTGTTAGTCTGGATCTGTGAAAGCAGCAGAGAATCCTGTGGCACCTTACAGACTAACAGACGTTTTGGAGCGTGAGCTTTCGTGGGTGAATACCCACTTCGTCAGACGCAGGTAGTGGAAATTTCCAGGGGCAGGTATATATATGCTAGCAAGCAAGCTAGAGATATGAGGTCATTCAATCAGGGAGACTGAGCCCTGTTTTAGCAGTGAGGTGTAAAAAAAAAAAAAAAAAAAAAAAAAAAAAAATAACAAGGAGAGAAAACTGCGTTCGTTAGTTGCAGCCATTCACAGTCTGGTTAATCCTGACTGATAGTGTCAAATTTGCAGATGAACTGAAGACGCAGCACGTATTCTCTTTAACGTCAACCAATGTAATGTACCATCATATGCCAGCAATGCCCCTCTGCTGATTCTACATCTCCAAACGGACAGTCTCTACGGAAAAGGATAAATGGACACAAATCAGATATTAGAATGACAATATCCAAAAAACTGTCGCGAGAGCCACTTCAACCTCCCTGCCACTATAGCAGACCTTAGTGGCCATCCATGCCAGCAGAAAAACTTCAGGACCAGACTTCAAAGCGAAACTCTGAGCTTCGAGTTATCACAAATTTACACAATCAGTCTCAGGATTAAACAAAGACTGGATGGCTTGCCACTACAAAACCCAGTTTCTCCTCCTTGTTTCACACCTCAACTGCGAAACAGGGCCTATCCTCCCTGATTGAATTAACCTCATTATCTCTTGCTGCTGTGCATCTATATATTACCTGCCCTGAAATTTCCATCCACACATGCATCGACAAGTGGGGTATCATCATGAAGCTCATGCTCCCAGACATCTGTTAGTCTGTAAGGCTGCCACAGTTCTTTGCACTTTTAAGAGCGCTGGCATCCCTTGGTCTGTAAACTTGAGTGCAGCGTTTATGTGTTCCCTTCTACCCACCATTCTGAAGGAACACTCTCTTCCATTTCATTGCCTTTGAATGGATAACCCATGGGGACCACCAGAGCTTTTATGTCCATACAGCAAATGCCGCTGCTGATCCCAGTCATTTACCCTGCTTCCCTAACTGTTCACTACGTTTTTAGAGATTTAGCGCTTGGTTAAATTTTCTATTGCTGTGCTGAACTTGGAGCGTGCCTTTCTATGTGCAGATCTCTGCCTTAAGTTCTAGTGTTGACGGATCCTTGGGTGATTCCCTGATAAACTGTCGGACTGTGCATCTGAGTTTTGGGAGGAATTTCCCAGCTATTATTACCGCTAAAATCAGCACCGCGCGGTATTTGACTCTTATCTTTTTACACGGGGGAATTGCTTTAATCCATTTTGTAACAAATCACGAATTACCTCTGGTTGTTCTTGGCAAAAGTCCAATGCATCAACTCTGTAAATAGGTCCAACTTCCTTGAATTCTCTTGTTTCATTACAGGCCTTTGTTCAATTCGGGATCAGACTTATTGCTGCCACAGGGCATCGACATATTTAAAACTGTTCCACATCCTTGCTCATATTTGACCACCAGCCAGCTGGCTTGTAATCAGACAAAGGGATTTTTGGTTTCTTACTTACAATGTACCTTCCCTATCGACTAGAGAAATGGCTTTTAAAATCCCACTCAAATTTAAAAAATTGCAATCCTGAGTTAAAAAACTACATTTACTTCAGAATCAAAGATAATTTTTAAAAGAAACACTCCCCGTTGTTTTATGTCTAAGAAATATAAAATATGTTTATCCTTAATAGCTCTAGCTTAATATCATCAAACAGTAATAGAATCCAGAAATTCATATTGTATTGGCCTAACAATAACCTCAAACGTAAAAAACAGTACCATTAGACAGCCTGCTTTAGAAACGAGCCTGTAATTGAATATAAACTACCAAAATGCTTCGCAACACACAAATATGTTTAAAATCCTAAGAATTCATTTTGTTATTAATCCATTTGAAAATAAATTGAGTTGGCTTCATGAGAAAAAACGTATCACATCCTTGTTTCACCTGCTCTGACTATTAAGGTTTATTCACATCACGGCATGTA
>NC_133769.1:369053941-369056471 GCF_003597395.2 Chelonoidis abingdonii | reverse complement strand
TGTAGGTATTATTGACACTTGAAGCACCATCAACTATGGAATTGGCTTTAGTAGGGTCATTGTTCATAATTCATTTCTCTGAATATTAAAAAAGTCATTTTTCAGTGTGTGAAGAGCGATAAATCTGCTTCACCTAAGAGAAAAGCCTCCAGTAGTGCATATAGTGTCTCATATTAACTTTGTCTCTCCATCTAGGCATTTGTATAGCAACCTTCATCCTAGACTCTGAGCATATAAAGGAAGTCGGCAAACATATGGTATATTCAGGAGATACTGTTCTGCCTCAGAGTTGGACACCTTCTCCCCTACTGCATGTCAGATTCTAACATAACCTACTTCACCAACCCTTCCACCTTCATCCTGCTGGGCATTACTGGCCTGGAGATGGCCCATGTCTGGATCTCAGTCCCTTTCTGCACCATATATGCATTAGCTGTCTTGGGGAACTTTACCATCCTGTTCATTGGGAAGATAGAGCCGAGCCTCCATGGGCCCACGTACTATTTCCTCTTCATGCTGGCCATTACTGACCTGGTCCTGTCCACATCCATCCTACCCAAGACACTGAACATCTTCTGGTTTAATTCCAGAGAGATAGATTTCAGTGCCTGCCTCACCTAGATGTACTTTTTTCACTGTTTCTCATTGATGGAATCTGGGATATTCGTGGCCATGGCTTTTGATCGCTATGTGGCCATCTGTGATCCCTTGAGACATTCTACCATCCTGACAAACCCTGCGGTGGCCAAGATCCTCCTGGCCGTGATGCTGCATGGGAGCGTGCTCTCACTGCCCTCTCTCCTTCTGGTGAGGCAGTGGCCATATTGCAGAGCCAATATTATCCCCCACTCAAACTGTGAGCACATAGCTGTGGTGAAACTGGCCTGCGGTGACATCCGCATCAGCAGTTACTACAGTCTTTCTGTGGCACTACTGGTGACTGGTCTGGATGGTTTTTTTATGATCGTGTCCTATATGCATATCCTCAGGGCCATCTTCAGTCTCCCACAAAGGATGGCTGGCTTAAGACTTTTGGGACCTGTGTCTCCCATCTTTATGCCATCTTAATCTTTTACACCCCAAAATTCTTCTCCTCCCTCAGACACCATTTTGGCAACAATGTGCCCCTGCATTTCCTCATTCTCAGTGCCAACGTGTACCTTCTGGTGCTCCCATTGCTACATCCCCTCATCTACGGGTTGAGGACCAAAGAGATCCGTGACAGGCTGCTCCAGTTCATCACTCATAAAGGGGTGTAAATGTTTCTCCTGGAGCTCTGGCACGCAGAATGAGCTCCGTGCAGCGCTGACTGGGGACTTGGCTCTGGGCCCTCTTCACTGAATTACTGATTGGGAAGCTAAAGAGACATTAAACCCTTTCCTGACTTTACTGTGCTGAGTCAGTTTGAGAATCTGGGGAATCGGTCTATGTACAACTCCCTGGGTTTCCGCCTTTCTATTTGCTGGTAAATGGACCCCTGAAACCCTTCCTTTTCTGCCAAGACTCGACCTCTGCCATGCCTCTTCCCCATTAGGCACCACCTCTGTTATTTGATCGTCTTTTCGCCTCCCCTTGTCACTCATTGGATCATTTCGACCTCGCTCCCCCACTCTCTGCTGGAATGTACCTATTTCAGATTTTTTTAGGGTAGTGACTTTAACCGTGATCGACTTATGCTCTTGAAAACTCTAGTTTATTGGCAGATAAATTAGCAAATAGCTGATCTTATTGTATCTTATTCCTGTATAAAGGAAAGAAAATTAAATAAGTATTAGACCCCTCATCGCTAAAACCAATATTGTCTCACGTCTTGTAGCAAGTCACATAAGGGACGCTGGTTAGGGTTAAAGTTTTAATATATATATTTACTTTGTTACTAACTCTGTAGAGAGAGAGACCCCGTTAGGACTCCTGGGTTCTATCTCAGCAGTGAGAGAGGAGTGGGGTTCTAGTGGGTTACTGTGGGGGCAGATTAATATGGAATTTTGTCACATTATTGATTTGAACTGGGACCATATAGAACATGGTTGCAACCAAAGTCCTGTAGTGGCACCAAGTCTTGTATAAAGGGGGTCAAATGAGGTGTCTAAGACAAGGTTATGGTTTGCTGGTTATGATTATGCTGTCTAGATGCATGTATCAATTTTGTAGTCAAAGTTATTAATATTGGCTCTATACTGTCTGTATTTCAAACTTATGCTCTGCTTCTGGGAAACAACCCAGACAAGTTAGTGTTAGCTCCGCCTAGCCTGCTTGATGGCTCATTAAAGACCATCAGCTATACAATTGACCCCTTGAGAGAATGCAGATAGACCTTGTAACTCAGCAAAGTATGCAGGAATTTGTCCATGTGACTCCAGACTCCATTTTGCTGTAATTTTCCACAGTAAGGACAAAGAGGTGTTCTTACACCTGGAAAAAATAATAAAAGGCTGATGCCTCATCTCCATCTGGTCTTCAGTCCTGCTTCTTACCTCTGGAGGGACTTTGCTACAAACTGAAGCTCTACACAAAGGACTAAATGACCCAT